>NC_133658.1:358295606-358644347 GCF_037893015.1 Macrotis lagotis | reverse complement strand
TATATTCTAAAAACTTGGAGTGACTTTTTCCAAGGTCACAAGGATCTGATCTACCCCTAAATGGTAGAGTCATGAGTCCAACTCAGACCCTCTGACTACAAATCCAAAAACTTTTCCCTTATCTACCAAGAGCTGAAGTTCAGGTTTCTACTAACTCTCCACTACATCTTTTAAAGCTTTTCTCAGATGCTGTGCCCAGCTCATATCCCCCCACAATTAGTGATGACTTCATGTAACTCTGGGTTTAGTTGGTTTTTGTTTTGATAGAAGATTTCTTAGCACTATTCCTAAATCTCTTAGGAAAAAAAGTTCTTAAGAAACTTCACATACATTTCTATTCCTCCAGACATTAAAAAAGTAAACTTTCTACACCAGTGTGTCTACTAAGAACAGCTCTTTGAAAGTAAAGCCCCATTACCCCCAGCTTAACAACCCTTCCTGATATTGTAGGGTTTATACTGGAGGATTTAGGAATCTACTCCTCCACCTCCCACATACACCTCCAAGTGATTCCTCTTGATCTGTCTTAGTATTGTGGTGTTAAATTTACATTACATAAGGCTCTCTAAAGTAGCTTGAAGGTGTTTCTTTTGCTTTAGGGGGCTTCCTGTCTGATTATTAGCAATACAAAGGCCTTACTCATTCTTCTATATTTGCCCTTTTCTGCTGGGGTTAAAAAAAAAACAACATGCTTCCATTCTCCAAAATTCATTCCCTTCCTGATAGTTTTAAGACCCAGAGAGTTGAGGAAATGAACTTGGAGTCTTAAAACCTGCCTCTTAAGAGATGCTGTTGGGTGTCACATTCTATCAGTCACTAGTTTGTTTTTTTTTTAACTTTCTTGAATCTTATTTTTTTCTGAAATAAATCTAAGCAACAATTTTATCATCATTTTAAATTTTGAATTCCAAATTCTTTCCCCTCTTCCTCTTTTTACTTTGAGAAGGCAAACAATTTGATATAAACTATACATGAGCAGTCATGCAAAACAATTCTATTTTAGCCATGTTGCAAAAGAGAACAAACAAAACTTCAAGAATAATAAAGTAAAAAAGTATAGTTCAATCTGCATTCAGATTCCATGCATTATCTTAGATCTTTGTATTTCTGAGAATAATTAAGTCATTCATAGTTGATCAGCACAATATGGCTTTTACTGTGTGCAATCTTTTCCTGGTTCTGTTCACTTCACTTTGTATCATTTCTTGTAAATCTTCCCAAGTTTTTCTGAAAGCATCCTGCTCATCATTTCTTAAAGCACAATAGCATTATTATAATCATATACCATAGCTTGTTCAGCCATTCTCCAAAATATGAACATCCCCTCCCCTCAGCAACTCCAATGACACCTTATCCTTCTTACTACAGTCACCCCTAGAAGGGATTCTAAATGGGGATCAAACTGAGTTGCCCATCTCTTGGTTAATTTACAAGTCTCTCTCTGGGTCACCATGTGCTTCTACCGAATGCATGCAGAAAGACCTCTGCAGCTCTTTTCCTAGGCTGTAATACTGTGTTTATGAGTACCATTTGTAAGGCCGCAGGAAAGGCTTTCCTATATAAAGCTAGTCTGTATCAGGAGCTTGGGCTAGAGTCTTCAAGCTGTAGGGCCTTGATCTGAACGAGGTGTTATTCCCATATCAAACATTTTGAGAGAACAGGTGAAGACCTTGCTTCCATTAGCAAGCACCACTCTAAAGGGGTTGGATTGGGGCTGCAGAAGAATTCAATCAGGAAATGCACCAAGAAAGCTCCAGCAAGAAGACCCTAATTATCTTGGTTTCCTGAAGCCAGAAATCAGTGCAGGTGCTGCATCAGCTTGAATGGAAAGGAGTCCTTCTGTAGCTCTCTTTAGTGTTTTTCACAGAATAATTATTTCTGTTATGTATAGAGCTTCTCTAGATCAGTCTAAATAAGACATTACTTCCTCAGAAAAGCATCTCTTCCTCCAATCCTCACACCCATTAATATTTCTTGAAGTGAATTTACATCCAAGGCAGAGAGGTCTAGGCTTTGCTTCTCTGCCTATGTAGTCTTTATGTACAATTATAACAATTTATTATTTTTTTTCTAGTTTCCCAATCCTAAATTTAGAAAGTTGGAAAGAAGGGCTTCTAGATGCAGTAGTGAAATGAAGGCCTTGATAGCAAGGAGGGAGAAAAACAATTACAGGCAGACCAAGCCAGTTTGTTCAGGCTGCTTCAGCAGTCTCTGAAGCTTTTCTTTGACTAGGACAGTCACTGATGTTCATAATCATTCCCTGTTCTTAGAGAAAAAGCATGAATGATGTTCAGTGTCTCCAGTAGGAAGTCGGGGACATATGTGAAACATTGAGGTTTCCATCCAAAAAGGTCAGTCTTTGGTTAAAAAAATCAAAAACAAAACAAAGAATGTAGGGGGAAAAAACCAAACCTTGTTGTTTCAAAGGAGTAAATGTCAATACTTTGGAAAAATTCATCATCACTTGTACATGATTTTCTGATTTGGGTGGGGGGGAAGAATGAGAACATTATTTGGGGAAAAGAAAGCATTTGAGGGGATCTGAAATGTCTGTGTTGGAGAGTAACCCTTCCATCCCCAAATGCTTTTTCCTTTGTAGGGAAGGGGAGGAACAAATCTAAGCCAGGACCATATAATTGAGAAGCAGACTGCCTCAGGGGAGCCTAGGAATGTGCAAGTGGAGGTGGAGCTGAAGGTTTTTAAGTTTCTGCCTTTTCCCAGGAGCATCTCTTATTCTTAAGACCTGGGTAAGAATGAGCAGCTTCAAGTTAGTGACGTATTGTGTTTGCCTTCAGCTCTTTATACCTTGTGTTCTATAACATCATAAGGTAGAGTTTTTCTTTTCTCTCTTTTTTTTTTGGAGGAGGTATTTGAGAGGGAAGAGTGGGTTCAAGTTCCACAGTTTAGAATTTGTTGACTTATTTAAACAGT
Organism: Macrotis lagotis; assembly: GCF_037893015.1. Classification (NCBI taxonomy): domain Eukaryota; kingdom Metazoa; phylum Chordata; class Mammalia; order Peramelemorphia; family Peramelidae; genus Macrotis; species Macrotis lagotis. The sequence goes on along the minus strand of NC_133658.1, from coordinate 358,641,416 downwards.
CAGAATTTATTAAAGGTCTGACTTTGGGGATCATAGATTTCAAGTTAGAACAGAATTCTGAAACCATCTCATCTAATGTTCTTATTTTATAGGTGAGGGAAACTGAGGCTCAGAGAGATTAAAGTAATTTGTCCAAGATTAACATAATAAGAGGTAGAGGTGGGATTTGAACCCAGATCCTCTTACTCTTTACATCACTGACCTTTGTACCATATCACACTGACTTCCCATATAAAGTTAAAAATGAAAAGGTCCAGGGCAGCTAGGTGGTGCAGTAGATGGAGCTCCAGCCCTGAAGCCAGGAGGACCTGAGTTCAAATTTGGCCTCAGACACTTAACCCCACTGCCTTGCAAAAAGAACCCCCTCCCCCAAATGAAAAAGTCCCAGACTGAAAATTGTACTATTTTATAACTTGAATTCTTGGATTGATTGTACCATCATTTGATCCTGTACAAATTTATTAGAAAACCTGTGAAAAAAATTTCATGCCTTTTATTTTAATATCACATTTATTTCCAAATTCATTCCTTTCTTCCTCTCCCTAGTCATCCCTCATAATAAAAATTTTTTAAAAAGTGAACAAAAGCAGTTTGACAAATGGGATATACGATATTCAATATTAGTAGCCCCCCAAATACCCAATGAAGGGAAGGAGATGCATTTTATTGTTTGCATATTAATTTTTAATAGCTGCTAATGAGTATGTGACTAGATATTATGGTCAACTTCTTGAATCAAATGTGTATTTAATCAGAAAAAGTGAGACAAAAAAACAGGAGTTTAAAATTTTTATTCTTTAAGAGAAGATGGAAGAAGCTGGTTTAATTGATGAATTGTTTACCATACTGATACAAGTATGAGTTTTGGGGATGACATTTGTAGGGCTGCTAAGTAGCTAACTGAGCATTCCCAGGCCCTATCAAGGTACTGTGATAACTCTGTGTTGCCCTAAATTTCATGATTAAAAGTACCAATATAATAACTCTAGTTTGAAAACTTCTGTCCAGTAATGAACACAACTTTTTTTCCCATATTTTAAAAATTTTTTTCCTAATAACAACCCTGAGAAGTAGCTAGCAGTTTTTTTTCCTTTTCTATATGCTACACCACCCCACTCCCTGCATTTTTCCAAACCCAGTGCTCTTCTACTTTTCCTGGAATTTTCTAATACAATATATTGTTCATGAGCCCCATCTGGTATACTTCCTATTGATTGTTTATTGGCCAGTCCACATTAATTGGCTTTTAGAAATAGGTATTTACTAAGGAATAATGAGTAGTAAGAACAAGTTGGTACAAAACATTACTCCCAAATTGGGGCAGATTGTCTTAACATGTAAATTTCCTGGAGTGACTGGGCTCAAACTTAGCACATGTGGTCAAAAGTGTAACTTGGTGTTTCTGGTTATTGAAAATTCTTTTCTCCCTCTGTGGAATCCTCATGAAATTCGAGAATCTGTGTCTTGTAGAGTCCTCTTTTGAGGTGTCTAGTTTGACCTTAGCTTTAGTGTGTTTCTCAGCCCCTTAAATTGCTAACACTGGCATCAGCCACTGTTGTTCCAGGGACATTACTACCAAAAAGTTCGTCTCTTTCCAAGTTCCTGAAAATATCCATTGGGGGATGGGGAGAAATTCAATCTTCCCACTCTGTACATAGAATCATTCTCTTGAACGTTACTAGATTGGCTTGTTGCTGTAATCTCCTGGTGGAAGTGCTGGAATGCTCATTTATATTTAAAAGGAAAGTGAGCAAAAGTAATTTGGCAAATTCAAACCCAGAAGCATGTGATTCTTTAATTTTAATACCATTATCAGTTTTCATTCAATTATCCAAGTACCTTGTGCCTTCCAAATTTATGAGGAACTTCTTTATTCCTAATTCACACTTTAGATTGTGTGCTTTAAGATACCCAACCCATGTATTAAGTGGAAATACTCATCCAAACATACATACAAAGAAGCTCTCTCTCAGGTGGATTTGCTCAGAGTTCCACTGATAGTAAGGTACTGTTAAGTCTTCTCTAACACCAAGCTCCTCCCTCTTAACTGAACAATGTTCCATTGTTCTTAGATCTCCTTAACCAAAAGCATGGCCATAGCAGGGTCATTTCTTGGTGATTCCAACTCTTCTTTCTAGCATACGTTTAGCATTTAACATTTAAGTTATCTCATTTGCTTCTCACAATAACAGTGGAAGGTAGGTACCATTATTATTCTCATTTTACAGAGAGGGAAACTGAGTCATACAGGTTAAGTGACTTATAACTAGTGTCTTGAGGCCAGATTTGAGTCTTCTTGATTCCTTCTCCCAAATCAAACAGAGATGCCCCAGCAATAGGGTGTTAATGAACAAACTATGATGCTAATAATTGCTAGAATACTTTCCTTAAGAGGTCCCTAGTGTAGCTTATTATTATCTCCATTTCACAGATGAGGAAACTGCAAGCCCCAGATGCTAAATGGACTTCTAGTTGGTTAGAAGCTGGGCCTGAACCCAGGGTTTGACTCCCAGGTCAAATTCACATTGTACTACTCCAGATATGCCAAGTTATCTGAAGTATGAAGAACACTGCTTCAGTTCAGGCTAGCAACCCTCCTTTGGGCCAGCAGTCCCTAGAATTTGAAGAAGAAACTTTGGTTGGCTCTCAACCAAGTTTGCCCTTGATTCATGAGTCATGTCATACTAGAAACTTTGAAGGGCAGATTGGCACCAGGGGCCAGGAACCTGAGCATAAGGGATTGACCTGGGTTTTGATTGGCATCTGGGGAACATCAGATACATCTTTCTTCCATCATTTATTCATCATTCATTTATTAAATGTCTTGGTGCTGAACATTGTTTAGGTGCTGTGGAGGGGACATGGATAAGAAATGAAACCTGCCTTGAATTATCTCCCTCTACTTCTTGGCTTCTTTGGTTTCCTTCAAGTCCAAGCTAAATTGCCATCTTCTACAAGAAGCTCCCTCCCCTTTATATTAGTCCTTTTCCTCTATGGATTATTTTCAATTTATCCTATTTACAATTTGTTTTAACAGAGTTGTTTTTTCAGGGTGTCTCCATTAGATTGGGAGCTTCCAGAGGGCAGGGACCAATGTGAGAGTTTTTGTTTTTGCCTCTTTTTATAGTATCCTCAATGCTTATCAGAGAAACAGGTACATAGTAGGTACCTAATAAGTGCTTGTTGACATTATATACTTGACTTAACAAGAAACCACTGAAGCTTCTTGAGTGGTGACTTTGTCAAACCTATGCTTTAGGAATATCCATTTGGTAGTTATGTGTAGGCTGGTGGATGAAACAAGTCTCCCCTTTGGAAGGGGAAGAAGTCCAGGGCAGGAGCTCACACTCTAATAACTGGCCTGCATTGATTTAATCAAGAGTTCTTACCCTTTTTTGTGGAGTGGAGCCCTTCTTTAATAATAAGAATAGAAGGAACTGTTAAATGTCAGATGTTAGTGAAATACAATTATCCCTTCCACATCTGGGGGCTAGGGATGCAGTACCCACTCTACCAGCCCCCAACAATCTGGAAAATCTGCAAAACATTTTTGGGCCTCCTTTCTTACCAAAGAAGAAATATGAATTATTAGGGCAATAAAAGATAAAAAAAAGTTGATGTCATACAGTACCATCCACATATTTTATGCATTTCTCAATTTTCTAAACTTTCTGTCTTATGCTGGCCTATATGTATTGTCTGCAGCTTCCACAAAACTCCAAAATTCCCATTTAATTTCTTACGCAAATCCACAATGAAAGCCAAGATGTGAAAAGGATAACTGTAGACATATATTTTTTCCCATTTAAGTTCATGGACCCTAAATTAAGAACCCCTGACCAGTATGATTCCAGATTTCTCTAGCTGGAACTGATAACCTTTTAAAAAAGATGTTATTGGTTATGTTTTATTATTATCTGCCTTCACTTCCTCCTCATCCCCCTCCCCAGCAGACAACTCCATGAAATAGTGTAAAAAAGAAGAAGGGAAAGGAATGAAGTGATCAACCTTAACACTCTGAACATTTGACCAACATCCCTGGTTGCAAATAAGACTTGGGCTGCTACAACAATAAGTGGCCAGTGAGAAACCCAATCTTTAAGTGCAGGGCAAACTACCTGCCCTTTTTCATCTAATTTGTCCTTCCCCTACTTCTTTTTCTAAACATGTTGTGGAAGATTGTGTTTTCCCTGCCTCTAGGCTAAGGGTTCAGTCTGCTTTTAATTTTTTTTTTCCAACTCTATGAGCTCATGCTGTTTGAAAGTCTTGCTGAACTGATGTGAACTATTTCTCCAGCCTGGGTTTGGTGGCCACACCCCCTACTTCCTCTTCTATTCCTAGTATAATTTTACAGCCTTTCTTCTCTCCAGTACCTAGATAGGGATGCAGAATTACAAAAACCTTCTGGTCTTTGCACCCTACCCAGATTCTTCACCATCCCATCTCCCTAAATGAAGTTCTTGTGCTTGGCTCTTGACACTAGAAGAGAGGCAGTTACTTTTATTTGAGGATGTGAGTTAAGAAGCTGGGGTGACCCGGAAAAGAGGGAGTCGAGTAGTAAGGGGTGGAGTTGGGGGACTGCCTAGCCAGCCTAACAATGGGGGACACCCGCCCTCCTGTCTCTTCTGCCCTCCCATATTTCCCCTTCTTGTCCTAGGTTTAAAGGGGTTGGAGGGTTTTCTGCCCTACCTAATTGCTTTCCTGGTGTGTCTCTAGAAAATGCAAAAAAGATGATAAAGCCATTTAACTAGTACCATTCTCTGTAAGGCTTTTTCTTTTACAAAGAGGCCTTTGAAAATTTCCATCTTCAGATTTATCTAAAATTGAATTTTGCCTAGAAAAGAAAGCAAAACTTTTCAGCAGTACACCTCTGTCCAGCAAGGAGGTAGGTAAACACGATAAGCAGAAAAAAATTGTTTATCTGTTTGTTTGGGGGTTTGTATAAATCTATGTTTTGTTCCTTTATTTTATCCTTTTAAAAAATATGATAATACTTTTTTGTTTTGTGCTTCATTTGCTTCCCAAGTTGGATTTGATGGTCTTTTGACTGTTTTTTTTTTTTTTTTTGGCTTGGGTGTTAGGTTTTATGTTTATTGTTTGAGTTAATGTAGATTTCCCCATTTAAAAAGTGTTCATATATTTTTCTTTGAGAAATAAGACATCTCTTTTTAAAAAAAATTACTATGGGGGAAAAACAAATTAATTACTGATTTTTTTTATTTTGACAGAACAGATGTTTTCCAAATTTTTGTTTTATTCTTTTCAAAATCTCTTACTTATACTGCTCTGAAGGATTGTTATGGAACTTAAGATGTCTGTAGAAATCTGAGATTTCAGAATCATTTGCCTTGAATATGGATGCCATCAAACATATGCCAGGAATTTCAAATGTTGCAATGCCCATTTTGCAAACATTGAGTATCTCCTGGCTGAAGAATACAATGCTAAGCAGTAAATATACAAAGACATTCTCTGACCTGTCAGCCAGGATGTGTCCAGAGCAGGAGCCTGAACCTCTATCTACTAAGCCATATTATTTCTCAGTTGCATTTAGGAATAAGCATGACTGTGTAGATGGATGGATAGATAGATGATTTGTGGATAAATAGATGCATATATGCTCTGTATGTTCATACCCTTTATATTGGATATACTCCATATCAAAGATAACTAGATATTGCCATCAAGAGAACACTGGCCCTGGAGTCAGCATTGACCCTGGAATCAAGAAGACGACCTGAATTTAATTCCAAGCTCAACAGCTACCTATGTGACCCTGGGCAAGTCACTTAATTATTTTGTCTCAGTTTCTTTATCTGTAAAATGGGTATAATAATTTTACCTGCCTCCTAGGTTTACAATATTTAAGTGAAATAATATTTGCAATTTTGTTGTTGTTTAATCAGTTTCGGTTGTGTTCATCTCTTTGTGGCTTCAGTTTCTTGGCCAAGATACTAGAGTGGTTTGCTATTTCCTTCTCTAGCTCATTTTACAAATGAGGAAACAGAGGCAAACAGGATTAAATGACTTGCCACTTAAGGGGCCATGCAGCTAATACAAGTCTGAGACCATATTTGAACTCAGGAGTCTTCCTGACTCCAGGCTCAGCATTCTATCCACTGAGCCACCTAGGTCTCCATATTTGTACATTTATTAAAAACATATATACCCAAGTGTCCACTCATTGACATATCTGTATGTGTAAAATGCACACACACACACACACACACACACACACACACTGGTTTGTGACTTTGGACAAGACCTTTAATCTCAGTGCTTTAGGCAACTTTGGCTAGAAATTGCTGAGGTGTTAGTCTAGCCATTATTCTAAATATATGCATATTTCATTAGTATAGGGGTTGTCTTGGTGACAGTGATTACAAATTGGTACTTGCATTGCAAATTATAGTTTTAGAGAGTTGACAGGAGCCCTGAGATTAAATGACTTGGTCTGGGTTATATGGCCAGTTTTTTTGGTGGACTTGAACCCAGTTGTTTCTAACTTCCTTTAAGAACAATTCCATCTGTTATGTCAGGCTGTCCCTTCTCCCTTATTTTCTCCAATCATTTACTATTTCTTTTCTGCTGCTCTTCTTTCTTTCTTGTAATTTATGATAAACTGGCTGCCCATGAAGAGATTTGCAAGTTTGGGGCAAATATGTTTTATGCTGGGCTTTGTTAGAAATACTCCATGTTGGGGTGGCTAGGTGGCACAGTGGATAGAGCACTGGCCCTGGAGTCAGGAGTACCTGAGTTCAAATCCAACCTCAGATACTTAATAATTACCTAGCTGTGTGGCCTTGGACAAACCACTTCACCCCATTGCCTTGCAAAAAAAAAGAAAAAAGAAATACTCCATGCTTAGGTGAAGTCCAACATTCCTATTTTTAAGACATACCCAAAATATAAGTTTTTATTATCAAATACTAACTTAAATTAATTTTTTTATTACTACATTGTTTTGATCACCTTCATTTCCAAATACATCCCTCTTCTTTCTCCTCTTCAGTGAGCCATTTTGTGTAGCAAAAATTAAAAAAGAAAGAGGGAAACACCCAGACTGATTCAGCATCAGGGAGTCTTGATAGTGTTTTTCTTGTTTGTTCTGTTTTTATGAGGCAATGGGGTTAAGTGACTTAATTGGGTCACACAGTGTTAAGTGACTGAAACTGGATTTGAACTCAGGTCTTCCTGACTCCCAAGGCCAGTGCTTTATCCACCACCTAAAGGTCCCTCTGATATTATTTGCATAGACCTTTACCTCTGCCATGAAGAGAGGAAAGTGTATTTTCTCAGTTCTTCTCGAAAGCAAATCTTTGTTCATTGTAGAGATGTGGTATTCCGTTTTGAGTTTTACTTCTCTACATAAATATTGTTGAAGTCTTTCACCAATTTCCTCCTTCCTTCCTCTTTTCACTGCAGATAAGTGTCTGAGGATGGATTTGAACTGAGGTCCTCCCAACTTCAGAGCCAGGGTTCTTCTATCCACTCTGCCATCCTACTGTCCTTGCACAGATTTTTAGAAAACAAGAAGCTTTCCAAATTTTTTTTTTGTTTTGTTTTTTTTCCAAAATATCTTACTTTATACTGCTCTGAAGGATAGTAATGGAACTTAAGATGTCTGTAGAAGTCTGAGATTTGGCAGATGGTACATCTCTGTCCTCTATAGGAAGAGCCTTGTGCAGATTATTATAGTGGACGAAAGGCTAGATTTGGAACCAAAGGTTTTGGGTGAATCCCAGCCCTGCCTCATATCTATGTGTTATGTGACTGTGGGCGAGGTACTTCCCCCACCTTTGGATCTTTCTCCTGTGACCTTCCTGCAAATTTAAGTTCCTGTAGCCATCTGAGGCCATGAAGTATAACTTTACTGACCTCTGTGTCCTTTCCACTTCTAAATCTATGACTGGTTTTCAGTGATCAGAATTAGTTTGATTTTCAGTAAATTGTTTTTTAATCGATTGAATTACCAACTTTTCCCACATAGTAAGCATCTTTAAGTCAATTCAGTCACGACTAATTCTTTGTTACCCCTTTGGGGTTTTCTTTGCAAAGCTACTGGAGTGGTTTGCCATTTCCTTCTCATTTTACAGATGAGTAAACTGAGATACACAGGGTTAAGTGATATCTAATAAGAGTGAGGCTAGATTTGAACTCAGGAAAATGAGTTTCCTGACTTTAAGCCTGGTATGCTATCTACTGTGCCACCAACAGCCCTTTGTAGACTTTACAGTATAACTTTTGTGACTTCTAAGTCCTTTATACTTCTAAATGTTTGATTTTATGGCATTCAAAGATCAGAATGAGTATGATTTTCAATAACTTGTTTTTTAAGTGATTGAGTTACCAACTTTTTACAGCGACTGGCACATAGTAGGTACTTAGTAACAGCAACAACAACAGCAATACCAGGTACATAGTAATCAATATGTGCTTATTGATTTAAAAAAGAAGAGTTCGGTTGTAACACCAAATTCCAGAGGGTAGCCATAATCAAGACTGAATCATATTTATAAAAATAAATAAGAAAGTGGATTTTTCTTTGTGACAGGTTGGTTTAAATTTCCCTTACTTTCAGGTATAGATATAATCCTGAGGTCTTCTATCTTGATTAGACTACCTTTGGAGGCTTTTATTCAGTTCTGGAGGTACATTTTAGGAGATATAGATAAATTGGAGCATGCCAATTAAATATGGATTAAATAGGAGGACAGCCAGGATGGTTAGGAAACACAAAACCAAACCACACAAATATATGCCTTTGAAAGGACTGAATAGGGGGTACTGTCCCCTCCTCATCCTTGCCCATAATTGTTGTCTTATCAAGTATTTAAAGGACTTTGTGTGACATAGGCTTGTTTTCTTGGGGACAGAACAGAAATGTGTGACATTTGGCAGATAAGAACTTTGAGCTTCAGTGTCCTCATCTATAAAATGAGGTCAGATTAACTAGATGGTCTCAGGTCCCTTACATCTTGAATTCAAGGATCCTAAGAATAGAATAACTTCCCAAGGACCAAAGTTATCCAAAGTGATGTAAGCTGTTACATCTGGAGGTGAAATCAGGGGTTCCTCTCTGCTTGAGACTTTCCAACAAAAGTTTGAATGACCACTTGTCCTGGTGCTTTGTAGAAGAGATCTTCATGGGCAGTTCCTGGATGGATGGTAGGTCTCCTTCCTCCAGCTCTGAGCTCCTCAGATTAAAGTGTCAATGGTTTGGCCCCAGCTTTTGCCCACAGCCGCAGCCGCCTGCCTGAGTGCCCAGTAGGTAATTTATGGTGTGAGAGCTTGGCCATGTGCTGAGCTGCAGGCTTGCTCTAAGGAAGGCCTCTTTGTGCACAGGCTCATTTGCCAGACCCTGTTTACATAAGGGCTCTCTGTGAGGTAGGGGAAAACAGACAGACAGTCAGCCTGAGAGTCTGCTTTACATACCAATTAATCCTAGAACATGCCAGACTGACTCAGACACCACAAGATCACAGGGAAAAGGAGGTTACGGGTTTTATTAAATCTATCCTGAATAGAGTGACATTTATTTTTAGAAATATTAGTGGGGGTGGGTATGTGTATAGAGAATTATATGTACCAGATAGAAGCAGTTTTTTTTTCCTTAATAGCTCCTTGCACCTAGAAGGCAGCTTAGCCCGCCTTAGTGTAAAGATCAGTGGAGTCAGAAGAACTGGGTTCTAATCCCACCCCTCCCCTTAAAGGGAGTTGGTTAATTTACTTGGGCTTTGGTTTCCTCAAGATTAAAAATGAGAGGACTGGATCCCTTCCAGCACCCTATTTATGATCCATGAATGTTAGGAATCAGGCAAACCTTAATCGATAACCCTTCTGTACAGCCTGGGTAATTGAGGTTCAGAGTAGAACAATGGACATATTCATGGTCATGCAGGGAGGTCACACTGGAGCCAGGATTCCTACTTGCCTCTCTTGGGTCTAGCCCAGGGTGTATGTTTGCCATATTGCTGGCATGTTCCAAGAGCTTGAGTTTATCTTACTTTATAACATGGTTAACCACTCATTTGAGTTACTGATCAAATCATATAATCTTGTGCCATTTGTAAACTGGGAATAAACCTCATTCCTCTTCTCTTCTCACATAGCTGCTGTGGGGACAGATTCACAATATTTAATGTTTGTGATGATTAGTTAGTAACAATAATAGTTAACATTTATATAGCACCTAATGTAGGCAAGAAATTGTGCTAAGTACTTCATGATTATCATCTCATTTGGCTCTCACAACAAACCTGGGAGGTCAGTGATATATTCAATTTACAGATGAGGAAACCAAGGCAAACATATTAAGTGACTTCTCAGGATCACATGACTAACAAGTATTGGGGTCCTCCTGACTCCAGGTCAAGGATTCTATTCACTGTACCACTGAGTGTTTATCTGTGCCATTTTGGTGCAGTGTTGGTAAAACATATATACTATGAACCAGGTACTGTGCAGTAGAATGAGAAAAATGATGCAGTTCTGCCCTTGAAAAGCTTGAATTCAACTCTTTACCTTGCAGTGCTGAGTTGGATAAAACAGAGGACACTGGATTTGAAATCAGGAAACAGGGCTTCTAACCTTGGAATTTCCCTTCCCTAGGAGAGGGTAATTTAGTGCTACGTGATCTCCAAGTACTCTTAATTCTAAATATCCATGTGTGGATAGGAAGGGAAGGGATAGAGAAGTTGTTTTGGGTAGAGGTGGGGAAGACTGAAGTTCCTAAGCAAAAGCAGCCTTGTTCACCAGAATATGTAATCAACATATCTTTGTTCTGAGAAATAAGGCCTGTATGAATCAAGGAATTAAAGTTAAATTTAAAACCAACTGGTACAGTGCTGAAGAAGTTGAATAATTTTAGATTTTATTCATCCTTGGCTCTGTTTTTGCCAAAATATTGGTAAATCCATATCTTGCTATTAGGGATATCATCATAGGAACATTTCATAAATAGTTTCCTTTGAACTGAAAAAAAGCTTTAGAGATTATCCAGTCAAGACTTTCCATTTTATAGATAAGGAAATTGAATCCTAAGAGATCAAATATCTTGCCCATGGTCATACAGATAATAAATTGTACCAAGAGATTTGAACCCAAGTTTTTTTGTTTTTGTTTTTGTTTTTTAGGTTTTTGCAAGGCAAACAGGGTTAAGTGGCTTGCCCAAGGCCACATAGCTAGGTAATTATCAAGTGTCTGAGACCGGATTTGAACCCAGGTATCCTGACTCCAGGGCCGGTGCTTTGTCCACTATGCCACCTAGCCGTCCCTGAACCCAAGTTTTTTGACTCACCTCACAGTGAAGTTTGAGATCTCCCTTTCCAAAAAAGGGTATGACCTTTACTACTTCCAAGTGAGCATTAGAGAAGCAGCATGAATTCATGAATTCAAGGACCTCAGAAGTTGACCTCTGCCTTAGCAGTGGATATAGAACTGGGGCTTGGAGTCAGAAGGACTTGAATTCAAATTTGGCCTCAGACATTTGCTTGGTATGAGACCCTGGGTAAGTCATTTAACTTGTTTTCCTCAATTGTAAAATGAGAATGATAATATCACTCACCTCCTTAGGTTGTTGTGAGGATTAAATGAGAAAATAATTGTAAAATGTTTATTGCCCTGCCTGCCACAAAGCAGAGGCTATTTAAATACTTACTCCTTTCTTTCCTTCTCTCTAATATCCCTAATATATTTGGTCAATCTGGCTCCTGAGAAATAGTTTTTATCTGTGTGGCTGATTTTATAAATGCCACAGAAATCCAGTATTGATGATATTGATCACTTTAGGGGTGATCAACCTTTGAAGAGATCGTACCTTCCCTTCTTCCTCTTGGAGATAGTTTTCCAAAAGTTCTGCATGATGTCAGATGGTAGAGGTGGTTGACTTACCCCAACTTTCTCAGAAAGTTCAAGGTTTTTGCTGGAAGGGGAAGTCTTTTGCTCTTCCGGGTGCTTCTTGTTACTTGGGGGCTGTGAGAGCTGATGCTGTGCCATCTGCCTGATGATCAAAAAAAAAAATAAGAATAAAAGATACATAAAGTTCTGTTGTTAGAAAATGCTCCCTTTTGTGGGTTGTTGAGGGGAAAAGGAGGATTTGAAGGGATGACACCCTCCCCCCCATGGTCAGAGAGTGCTTCTAATGTCAATTCTCATTATTTCAGAACTAGAGATCTTTTTAGAGATAGACAGCTGGCCATCAATGCAGATAGACATAAGTTCCAATGATTGTAGTTTTAACATTTGATGTTAAAGATAGTGTGTGTCAAATTCCTCAGCATTTGGTATTTAGCATTTTTCTCAGAAGCAAAGGGGAGAAAAAGGATGAATCAATTGGTCTAGATGGACCTTTTCAGGTAGGCAACATTGCACTTATATCATGGCCAGAACTCGAGGTATTCCTTTGGTAATGAGGAAGGAAATGGCAAGTGAAATTCTTTGTCCCCTGCTGAGCTCATTTGTCTTAGTTAAGGAAAGTATGAACTCATAATCTGAGCAAGTAACAACTCAGCATGTAAAGAATTCACGATGTCCTAGACAGAGCAGTAGACTTGCAGACATGCATGCTATTTAGCTCTCTAGCACTAACATAGCTGGGCAAGTCATTTAATTTAGGAACCTCTGTTTCTTTTTCTTTTAAATGGGTAATCTCTGACATATCCACCTTACAAGATCATTGAGAAGATCTAGTGAGATCAAGCTCTTGAAACTACTTTAGGAACCTGGCAAGCCTTGTCTGCCAGATTGCTAGCAATTTATTCACTCAGTTTTCATTTTTACTCATTTCTGAGCTTTGCACTATACTATGGTATACTACTTATTAGAAAAAAACCAAAAAAGCAAAAACAACCCCTGTCCTCAGAGTGCTTATTTTCAAAAGGTGGACTGGAAAGAGTACTTTGGTTGGAAAAATGACTAAAATGGGGCAGTAGTAGTGGGGGAGGGGGAGTGAACTTTAAAAAAAATTATGACTTCATTTCCAACTGTGGGTGTCCTTTGTAATCCTGTATATTTTATTTTATGCATTTAAAAACAGTTCTGAGAAGCGGTTCCTAAGTTTTACCAGACGGCCCAAAGGGTTTGTGATACAAAAAAGGTTAAGAACCCTGTTCTAGGCCAACACTTGAGTTTCACTGAAGATGAAATTTAGGATTTGTAAGGTTATGGCTTTACTTGAAACTACCCAGAAGAGATGCACATTTTCTTCCCAAGAGAATTGGTTGAGTAAATTTGCCACTGGCTTAGAAAACAGAAAAGGAAATTAATCCCATTGTCATTTTCAGAAAAAAAAATAAATTGTTTTGCTGGTAATTTAAAACTGGTCCTAAATATTGGGACTTTCCTCCCTCACCCCACCCCACCCCTCCAGCTCTGTGTGTTAGCATTCATTTCCCACCCAGTTTTTTTTTCTCTAAACCAGTTAATTTCTGTTTGGGTAGGAAGGGCATCTGAGGAAGGAAGCTTGAGTTATCTGCATGTTTTGTCTGGGAGTCTCTGGTTCCTAGCTCAGCTGGTTCTCGGTGTATTACACTGGCTTCTGACTGATCCTGCTTCAGGTCCATAATAACTCCCCGACCTACGCCTGCCTGGGTGAACAATGGAAATGCTGACCTGACTTAAGAGAGCCCCTGGTGCTTTGGAGCTGCTCCCGGGCTGGTGGGGCACCCTGAGCCAGGTGTTTTACTCTCCCTGCAGCTGGGCCGGCTGTGGGAGCAGGTGGAGGCGTTCTGTAGAGTCAGCAGAGCACACAGCTGGGAAGAGTTTAAGGGAAGTGCAAATTCACAGCTTCCCAGGGGCCAGCCTACCCCCAGTGTGCAAGCACATCTGATTCCAGGCTGATTTTACCCTTGCACAGGTGTTGCCTCCAGTCAGGACTACCAGCAGGCAAAAAAAGGTGTGTGTCAGCTGCTTGTTCTCAGGGTGGTAGCTGAGAAACAGAGCATTCAAAGAAACTCATTTTTCTAACCTGCCCCAAGTTCATTGAGAAAAGTTTCATGTGCATCCTATAGTCAGCTTTTCTGAGTACGGTCCTGCCATGACAGTGAAATCAAAAAGGACTTATTTATTAAATGATGATCCATAACAGGCCCAGTGTTAAACTCTGGGGATGCAAGTTAAGGCAAACACCAGTTCCTGCTCCCAAGTAGTGAGGAGACAACATTCAAATAATGTTGTACAAACAAGCTGTGAATTGTATCAACTGGAGATAATTAACAGAGGGAAGACACGAGAATTAGGAGGGTTTGAAAAAGGGGAATATTTGTTGTTATTATTATTATTATTATTATTATTATTATTATTATTATTATTATTTGGGTTTTTTTTTTTACAGAAGGTGAGGTATAGTTAGGACTTGAAGGAAGCCAGGAGGAAGAAATGGGGAAGGAGAGCAGGAAAGAGTTCCAGGCATAGGGGAAGGCAATGGAAATGAAGTCAGAGTCCAGAGATGGAGGTGCTTTGTGTATGGAACAGCAAAGGAAGCCAGTTTTATTTATTGGATTGTATAGTACCTGGGGAGATGTGGGGAGGAGGGCGTAAGGTTTGATGAGGACTGGAAAGGTAAAAAGTGACCAGCTTGTAAAATGCCAAAGAGTGATGATAATGTCTGTCCTTCATTCTCAAAGAAGACCTTGACATCAGCAAGGTGATGTCATGACAAGCACAGATTGGGGTGGGGGTGGGGGACTGTGCTAAGCCACCAGCCTCACTTTTTCCTCCAGAGTTATCTGGGTCCGGTGATCAGATATGAAGCATGATGACTGGAGGTGACCCTGAATGTGAGGCAATCATGGTTAAGTGACTTGCCCAAGGTCACACAGCTATTGTCAAGTGTCTGAGGTTGGATTCAAACTCCCATCCTGACTCCAAGACCAGTGCTGTATCCACTGCTCTCCAGTGAGACATGGGAGTTTATTGAATAGAAAAAAGAGAGAATGAATAAATTAAAGGGAAGGGAATAAATGTTTATGAATACTATACATATACTATCTTTATATACATATAGCCTACTGTGTACCAGATACTGTTAAACATTTTGTTAAACAAATATGTCTTATTTGAGTCTCACACAACCCTTCAATGTAGGTACTATTGTCCCCATTTTTCAGTTGAATGAACTGAGGCAAACTGGTTAAGTCACATTCTAATAAGTGTCTGAGGCTGGGCTTGAACTCAGAACTTCCTGAGATCTATTAATTTAGGGAGATCAGTTTGAAAGCTGAGTGGAAAATGAACTGGAGTGGGGAGAGACTTGAGATTTGTGAGAAGATAATTGTCTACTCCAGTAATGGTGGCATTGTTAGAGGAGAGAAGAGGGTATAGAAGAGAGATATTTGAAGGTATCAACAGGACCTGGTAGCTGATTGTATGGGGAGAGGTATGTTTGAGAGACAGTAAGGAATTGAGGATGACCATTTAGATTTTGAGCCTGAGTGATTGAGAGAATGTTGATGCCCTCCAGAATATTAGAGAAATTAGGAAAAAGGAAATGCTTGTAGGGGAGGAAATTAATGAGCAAAGTTTTGGACATGTTGAGTTTAAGATGACTCCTAGACATCTAGTTTAATAAGTGAAACTAGACATTAGGAGAATAGTTAGACCTGGATAAGTAGATTTGAGAATCCATGGGAGATGATAAGAAAGTAAAGTAATACCAAGGGAGGAAGAGGAGAGAATCCAGGGAAGAGCCCTGGGGGACATTTGTGGTCAGTGAGAATAAACTAGAGGAAGAGTCTAGCAAAGGAGCCTGAGAAGAAACTGTCAGAAAGTAGGAAGAGAACTGGAACAGGACATTGTCTTGAAAACTTTAAAATAATAGAATACCAAAAGGTGTCATGAATGAAATTAAGATAAAATGAGGTACAAAGCTCCTAGCATAATTAGTTTGTTAGCAAAGCTCAAATTTGCCAATAATTAGAATCTCAGTCTTCTTAGCAAACCAAGACAGATATAAGGATTTGACAGATTGTTTTTATGGTCTAAGAGAGGAGCATCGAAAAACTAGAAGTCAGCATCATAGATGGGGAAAGCAATACAGTTGATTACAAAGTCAGAAGCATTGTAGATGTGAGGGATAATATTATTGACGGGAAATTTGAAGTGTAGGGTTAACAAGAATGCCTCTTTCTCTCTAGTTATGGGAAGCACATTGGTGTCTTCTAGCATGGCTAGTTAGTGTCACAGCCATAAAGATAGTATTGTAAAGATACTGGCAGTCTCCTTCATTCTTCAAGGATTTCCTTGACACAAGAATAGAACAGTGATTAGCAGGAAAACTGAATGTGTAAGTTAAATCATTTACAGGAAAGCTGAACTTCCAAAGTTAACTCAGTGACAAATGAAATATGACTTAGGAAGTTACACAAAAATGTCTGTAGTGATCCAAAGTGAAATAAATTACAGAATAGAATCAGTTTGATTTTTTTAATTTTCAGGAGTGGTCAACAGGATGAGGATTGAGAAAAGGCTCATTAGATGTGACAATTTAGAGATCTTTGGTTACTCTAGAGAAAGCAGTTTCAGTTGAATGATAAAGTCACAAGCCAGACTCCAAAGGGTTAAGAGAGTGAGAAGAGAGGGAAGGTAGCATTTATAGATGGCTGTCCCAAGAATTGTAGCTATGAAATGGAGATGATATATAATTCATTACTTAAAGAGTATAGATGAATGGTTATTTGAGGATGGGGAGACATGTATATATTTGTAGGCAGTAAAGAAGTAGCTAGTAGATAGAAAAAAATTAAAGAATATGGGGCAACTAGGTGGCGCAGTGAATAGAGCACCGGCCCTGGAGTCAGGAGTACCTGAGTTCAAACCCAGCCTCAGACACTTAATAATTGCCTAGCTGTGTAGCCTTGGGCAAGCCACTTAATCCCATTGCCTTGCAAAAACTTAAAAAATAAAAAAGAACAGTGAGAGTGGGGATGAGAAAGATCAATTTAATGGAGTGGGATCGCTCATGTCCAATTTTTTGTGACCTTGTTTGGGCTTTCTTGGCAAAGGTACTAGAGCAGTTTGCCATTTCCTTCTACAGCTCATTTAACAGAGGAGGAAACTGAGGCACAGAGTTAAGTGACTTGCCCAGAGTCACACAACTAGTATACATTGAAGGCAGGATTTGAACTCAAATCTTCTTAACACCAGGGCTAAGATGCTTTTAATTATGCCACCTAGCTGCTCCATTATGGCTTATTTATTTTTTATTTCCTTCAGTCATGAATAGGCATAAAGGAAACAGATGGTGGAAATGATCCAAGGCAGAATTCTGGCAGGGCAGGATCAGCTATAGGAAAAGGGGCTAAGAGACTGATGAAAAGAGGACAGTGTAGAGTTCAATTAGGGTCATATACTTAGAGCAGGAAGGGACTTGAGAAGTTATCCAGTCCAATCCCTTCTTTATAGATGAAGAAACTGAGTCTCTGAGAAATAAAATCCTTCTGACATATTAGACCTTAAGATTCTTTGGTCTTTTTTTCTGGGGGGGGGGGGGGTCTTTTTCTTGCAGTTAGCACCTTTGCTATAAGAATGCAAAGTTCTTATGGGAAGTAACAAGTCTTCTAATAGGAATGTAGATAGGGATGGTCCAGCCCTATAATAGAGACTAGGGCTTCTTCACCATTGTTGTGTTCCAGACCCCTTGGGAAGTCTGGTAATGCCTACGGACTGTCTCAGAATAATGTTTTTAAATGCATAAAATAAAATGTATAGGATTATAAAGGAAACTATGTTGAAATATAGTTATTAAAATGTTTTTAAAAAGAAGTTCAAAGTTAAGAATCCTTGTTGAAGATATAATAGACTCTGATATTATCCATGAGCAGATTATCATCTATAAATCTTAGCATCAGACTACTGTCTCCCCCCCCCCCCCCTTCCTTTCCTCAGGCACCAAAACAAGGTCTCCTTTCTCTTTAGTGTATGCTTGAGGGAGGCAGGCCTATTTTAATACGAACCCAAAAGACATTTCAGGTGCATTAATCTGCTGGAAGCAGAAATCACTTCCATCCCCAAACAACTTCCGAATAGTTTCAGGCCATTGATGGTTGCCTTTGAGGCAGATCACTGCACCAATTATCTGTCCCATTATTTTCCATTATGTTCTTGGAAAAGTGCTGTCTCAAATACATGGAAGAATAGAAACCTCAACAATATTTACTAGCTGCTCAGTTTTTCATCTTTATTTACTTGCATTAGGACCTATGTTCTAGGAAAAATACAGAAGTTATATTGATACTCCATCTCTGATTTGAGTATTTCCATAGGCTGACCCCAAGGTCTGGGACTCTCTTCCTCCTCATCTCTATATCTTGGCTTCCCTGTGTTCCTTCAAATCTCAGCAAAAATCCCACCTTCTACAAGAAGTCTTTCCCAATTCCTTTAAAAGTGGGTTCTAGCTACCTACCCTCTAAGACCATTCCCACTTTATCCTACCCCTATCTCATTTGGACATGGTTGTTTGTGTTGTTTCTGCCATTAGGCTGTGAGCTCCCTGAAAAAGTGTTTTTTTGCCTTTCCTTGTATCTCCATTGCTTAGCACATCATCTAGCATAGTAGATGCTTAATAAGCAAATGTTAGCTAGTTGAGTAATAGCATCATAATATGCTATTCTGGTATATGGGAAATAATGAAATACTCAGGTTAAAAAACAAGCAATAACCAGCTTCCCTTATAAAGGATAGGCTTTGTCAGGCTAAAATAATCTTCTCCGATGAATGACAGGAACAATAAATATAATCTAGTTTTGACTTTAACAAATCTTTTAATTCTGCCCCTTGGTGATGGAATGGGAATATTTATCATCCAACCCATCTAGCTTTTGGGGGAAGGGGAGGGAGAAGCCACACCTTCCTGGTTTTGTCAATAAATAATGGTAGCCTGGTAGGCTGGGGAGGGGAAGAGTATGAGGTGACCCTTGGGAGCTGGTTCTGCCTTCTGCTTTCTGGAGTTGGGATGTTTCTGTGACCTGGATGATGAAAGAGAGACTGTGTTAGCTTGGTTTACAGGTGGCACTGAGCTTGGGGGGAGTGCCAGGTGGCGGGTACTTTGGAGGATTCAGTTAGGAGTCAAAATGACCTTGATAGGTTTGAGAAGTGGCCAGAAGTCAACAGAATGAGAGGCAGTCAGCATAAATGTGCCCAGAGTGAAGGGAACAAGAAGGAGAACAGGGAGGGGCCACTACTAAACAGATAAGATATGAGCATATGGTGGCAGAGAGTGAAGACTGAAGGGACCACACCATAGACATGAATCAGCCACCTGTATGCAGTTTTACTGTAGTCATCTTTCTGAGATATGTGTGAATAACACGGTACAGAGGAAGTAGGAGAGCAGCCTGTTGTTAGACTTTAGGTTACCAAGAACCCAAGAACCCTGATAGCTTATCAGTGGGGTTGTTTCCTTCACTAACTGGGATTCTGGCAACCCTTGACTGTGCTAAAAAAAAAAAAAATCATCAAAGTTCAATCTTTTTCACATGGTTGCCAAACTGAAATTCCTGCAAATTAAAATTCCTAAAGCACAGGTCTCCCTTGCAAGAGGCTTCAGTGGTTCCCTGTGGCATTTAAAAACCCTTCACAACCCCACTTTAGATTTCCTTTCTCACCTTCAGTATACATTTTTCTCTTCCCTCAGTCTTTTTGCTATTCAGTTATTTCAGTTGTGTCCAATTCTTTGTGAACCCCTTTGGGGTTTTCTTGCCAATCCTTCTCCAGCTCATTTTACAGGTGAAGAAACTGAGGCAAACAGGTTGAAGTAACTTGCCCAAGGGTCACTTGAACTCAACTACAGGCAGGATGCTCTAACCCAACTGCTGTCCTAATAATTAGAGCTATTCAAAAGGAGAATGGTCACCTTTAGAGATAGTGGAAATCCTTTAGCAGAGAGTGGTGGATAACTTTTTGAGGAAGATGGAGAAGAGACTCAAGTATGGAGTGGATGAGATGAGCTCAGGAGTCACATTCAACTCTGGAATGCTATAATTCTGTGAGGCAATGTGTTTATTTAAATCTAAGTTCTGTTTGAATAGCAAGAGAGCACAGTTCTTCCCTTTATTGTTTATATGAACATCTGGTGGTAACTGAGGGGTTTATGGACATGTGGGGTCTTGTGTACTTTGTGGCTTCTTTCTGTTTTATTTTTCTGGAATTTGCCTCAATGGACATGAAGCTGGGTGGAGTAAAGCTACATTACTTGGAAATATTGTGCCCTTTTTCAAATGAAAGGATATTTTACTAATTTATTTTTAATGTGCTTTCTCAGCCTTCCAATCCAGATGTTTCAGTTAGGCAACTTAAAAAGAGAGACAATACTAAATAAAGGACCTATATTAATAGGACAGATAGGTAGGTGTCAAGGTGGATCAAGTGCCAAGTCTGGAGTCAGAAAGATTCATCTCTCTCAGTTCAAATTTAGCCTCAGACACTTGCTAGTTAGTTGTGAAACTCTAGACGAGTCACTTAATCCTGTTTGCCTCAGTTTCCTCAACTATCAAATGAACTGGAGAAGGGAATGACAAACCACTCCAGTATCTTTGCCAAGAAAATCTCAGATGAGGTTATGAAAGACTGAGCATAACTGAAATAATAAAATAACAATAAATGAATGGGACACTGATATTCCTTTAGTGAATTAATTAATTTACTATAATCTTGGCATGATGCAAGGAATTTAGATAAATTAATGACTGAAATAGATAATAAACTTTTACACCCATACAATAAGGATCATTTTGTCATAGTTATTCTTAAAGCACCTGATACATGAATAAATAAATGTCTTCATACTATTTGGGTCATAATTCTCTTAACCTATGACCAAGTTTTAATAGAAACTCTGAATAGCCACAATTATCAATTGGTTGTTTTTTAATGTTATTTTTTGTAATAAGTCTGTTTTTATCAAAAACATTTCTTCTTAAGTCTGTCATAACCCTCATCCCCTCCCCTGCTTTCTAAGAGGAGGTTTTTTATCAGTTCTCTAGACTGTTCATAACACTTCATAGAGATTTTAATTTTAATTTTCCTTAAAATGGAATATAGTTTCTTTTAATACTGCAGAATAAACATTTTCACATTGGTTAAGGTACTAACAACTAAGTTATATTTCTCAGTCGGGAAATTTCCCTAAAAATGAAGATTTGGTTACTTGGTTTTTTGGGACTGGCAAAAATCCAGATGGAGGACAGGATCTTTCCTCTATATCTGTCTTATCTGACCTGCATTTTTTGCTTGGGGAATGAGGAGAGTGGGAAGGAGGGTGGGTGGACTGTGCTGTGGGCCTGCACCTGGCCAGTGCAGGTGTGTTTTTGAATGATTGCATTAGCAAATATGTACACCTGTCCTCATGTGATGGGGCAGCCTCTCCATCGTCTCCTCGTTTTACAGAATGAGTTATACATCTGCTTCTGATTCATGCCTCCCGAAGTGCCAGACATCCTACAGCTAGGACTATTGACCAAACAACCTCCTCTCATCCTCCTCCTCCCTCTTGGCCTCTTTGTAGCTTTTCATGCTAATCACCCCCTCCCCCAAACAAGATACCCTCCTTTCTTGTTTCTAGGGACTATCTTGGATTCTTCTCCCTCTCTAACCTGATCTTTCTTTATCACTACTTTCTGAGCTGTCTCCTCCCTGATTCCATTAATGTGGGAGTGTCTTCCCCAAGGTGCTGTAATTAATTAGCCTTTGTATTGACCTCTCTTCTAAATCTTAGTCCTCCTCCCTAGTGCAGCCAGCTTCCCCCTCTTCCTCAGAATCCTTCCTGAGTCTGCTTCTTCTTCCAGCTCAGCAAACTCACCCTCTCCTGAACTACTATAGCATATATTCCCTAGTCTTCTGCCATTTCCTCACATGCTGCATGGGGACATTTCTTGGATTGTTGTATTGAACTGTTATTTATCTAGCCTATTTGTTTGGGATCTCCCCCTTTTTCTTTGGAGCTAGATTGTAAACTCCTAAGGGCAAGGACTAGTATCTGATTCATTTTTGCATATGTCATAGCTCTTGAGACAGAGCCTTATACATAGTTGATTTTATTGAGACAGAGCCTTATACATAGTTGATTTTAGTCACTAACTAATTTGTCATGGTAGCCCAGTAAACAGCTTTCTTTTCTTTCCTCTTCTCTCCTTTCTTTTTCATTTCTTTTGTTGAGATTGGATCTCCCTATTTTTTTTTTTTGCCCAAGCTGGAAATACAATAGCCATTCACATGTTCAATTCTGATATTGATTGGCAAAGAACTTTTGACCTGCTCCCTTTCTGATCCAAACCTGTTTGTCCCTTGTTAGGCATCCTAGTGGCTCTCTTCCCCCAAGGGCTCACTTCATCAATGACACACTTAATTCAAACATCTATTGACTTTAGCCAGAATTCAGAACCCCAGAGTTCCAGAGATCCCTAAGCAGCAAGAATATACAACCATGTTCCACCATGTCTGGCCAAACAACATGTCAGCAACTGGGACTGTATTGTTTCTCCCTCTGTTGAACTCAATTTGTTACACAAGTCTGTTACTCATTATTTAGAATATACCAGCTAGGAGGTGGTAACTAGTGGTACAGTGGATAAAGTACTGGGCTTAGAGTCAGGAAGACCTGAGTTCACATCTTTCCTCAGACACTTGTGTGACCTTGGACAAATTAGTCACTGCTTGCCTCAGTTACCTCATTTGTAAAATGAAGATAGTAATAACACCTACCTCCTAAAGTTCTTGCTGATCAAATGAGGTAATAATTATAAAGTTTTTATAGCACAGTGCCTGGGGCACATATAGTAAGCATAGTATAAATTTTTTTATTAAAGATATTATTTGAGTTTTATGCATAGTATAAATTTTAGCTGTTATTGTTACTATTAGCAATTATTGTCAGAAAAGTTTCTGAAAGGCAAGAGTTTGAATATCTCCTCTGACACTTACTGGCTACATGGCCTTTTCTAGCTCTGATTAGAATCAGTTACTTAACTTCCCTAAGTTCCCTGGGTTTCTGTATCTATAAAAAATGAAAATGGCAACAACTGTGGTTGTGAGAATCAAATTGTAGCATCTGTGTAAAGCACCATCTAGGCACATCTTTAAAGGGCTTTATTAATCTTGGCTTTCTTTTTAAAAATTCTTTGATATTCCCATTTTGCAGTTGGAAAAATTATGACATAAACATCATTTTTCATTTATTCAATCAAGCCCTGAATCTTTTTTTATTTGACATTTTATTTGATTTTTCCAATTACATGCTATGGTAGATTTTTTTACATTCACCCATTTGCAAATTTATAAATTACATATTTTTCTAGCACCCTCCCTTCCTTCACCCCCTCCCCTGGGTAGTGAAGAGTCTGGTAAAAGTTGTACATATATATTTGTGTTTAACATATTTATATATTAGGCATTTTGTGTAAGAGGAATTAGGACAAAGAGAAAAGAAAGAAAGCAAGCCATGAGATTGGAAGGAAAAAATAAGAGAAGGTTTTTTTTTTAAGTTTTTGCAAGGCAAATGGGGTTAAGTGGCTTGCCCAAGGCCACACGACTGGGTAATTATTAAGTGTCTTCGACTGGATTTGAACCCAGGTACTCCTGACTCCAAGGCCAGTGCTCTATCCACTACGCCACCTAGCCACCCCAAGAGAAGTTTTAAAAAAGTGAACATACTCTCCTCAAGGAGAGTAAAGTTCTGTAAGACACTGAAAATGAGGACATCACAATGTAGATTACTGTGATGGAGTATAAGTTTACAAAATATAGTATGAGGGGCGGCTAGGTGGCGCAGTGGATAGAGCACTGGCCTTGGAGTCAGGAGTACCTGAGTTCAAATGTGGCCTTGGACACTTAATAATTACCCAGCCTTGTGGCCTTGGGCAAGCCACTTAACCCCATTGCCTTGAAAAATCTAAAAAACAAAAATGAAAAAAAATATAGTATGAGTTCAGAGGAGAGGAACCACTTAAGGCTTCATAGAAAAGGCATTCGTGCTGGACCTTAAAGAATCAGTTACAAAACAGTAAGATGGGCACATTTTACAGATGAAGAAACTGAGGCTTATAGAAAAGGAAACAACTTTCCTGTGGACACAGATTAAATGGCAGTGGAATTTGAGTCTTCTTGATTTTAAATTCTTCTATACTGCAGATGCCTTATTGAACTCCCTGTTTCTTGATTCTCTTCCTTCTCCTCCCTTCCTCCAAACTGACATCATTAGATTACTGGTTTAGAGTATCCATTAGTTTCCCCTTTATCTGAACCCAAAGATTATGGGATTCTTTCTAGCCTTTCCCAGAAGGGTGGTGTCAGTAATTCAAACTCTCACTAAGGATTAGGCTACATCTTTAGTTCCAACCTGAACTTGAAACTTGAGTGTGGAGCCAGGGACATGACCATTAAGTGCCCCATGTGAAACTCGTTTCCCTGTCCCTGTCAGCCTCCCATTCTACCTCTTACTTTTGCCAAAGGAGGATTCCATGCCCTATTTTGGGAAGAGAGCCAATTTTCTGCCCCAATAAGACCTTCTTAGGCAGATTGTGCCACCCAGTGGCCAGCATGGACCTACCTCCTCCTTTCTCTCAGCTAAAAAATGTATTCATGATTTTCTTCATTTGCTGTTTTTATACTTCTAGTCCTGTTAATCTTTATTCAGAGAATCATTTTCATATGTGCTTACAAATTCTTTAACTTCTTTCCCTTTTCTTCCCTTGCCCAGTACAGGGAAATCTTTTTGTTGCTTTCTTTAGTCTTCTCTCCTATTGATTTGTGAGCCAAACCATGATTCTTATCACGGTTGACCTGTTTTAAAGTATCTATATCAAGGAAAAGCCATAAACTTGGAAGTGAAATTAGAAGTAATGAAGAGCAGCCAGAGGTCATTAACCTCTGAAAGTATCTAGAAATACCCTTCACAACTTGTACAGAAGTCTCCATCTGTCCCTTTATTATCCTAATTGTAATAATAAAAACCAATTTTTCCTTTTACCATCAGCATTCATGAGTAATAAATTTTCCTAATTTTGTTCTATTTCATTTCAGGACTAAGATTGCTACTATTCATTATAATATGAGTTTTTGGCATTTTATTGTTTGTAGGTATTTTTTTTTTGTTTGTGAATGTATATTTTTTATATATTTTAATGAACTGGACTGGAGATTAAAACCACCTTTATACCATGGTTTCTGGGGGACAGTGTAATCTGAGTTAGAAACAAGTCACAAATATGATACTATAGATAGAACACAATTCCAAATTGAGCACAGTCTGCCCTTGGTGAGGGTGTTTTCTGTTCTTTTCCTTTTGATGACTCTCTCCCTTCTCCTCTTCTCTTTGCATAGCTAAGTTTGTTTAGAACACAATTCCAGAATCTCAAGTTTGATCTGTAAATGGACCAGGGTAGTTAGTGGAGAAAATGCTGCAGATTAACAGCAGCTTACTTTTGGTTAGATAATTCCAGAATTTCACATACATATGCATTGTTTACCTGTGTCTGTATTATTCTGGGAAAAAGAAAAGTGAGAGAATGCTTATTTGAGGAATGGGTGTGGAGGTTTCTATTTTTATGTTTCTATATCTGTTACAAGTGAATACTTGCAATGATTGATAGATTTTCTCGCCTCAGTTTCTCATAGGATAGCAACTACTTGGATTAAACCAAAGTCTGATTTTAGAGGTTCCTGTGAGCAAAGAGAAATATACATACTGGGGTCTCAGAAGTATCAGTGCAGTTTTTAGCTTATTAAACCTTTTTAACTGATTTTCTTAGAAGAGAAAATAGATATGATAGAAAATTTTAGTAGTTCCGCCTTCTCTGATGTCAGATGGAATCATCCCAACTCTCTCTCTCTCTCTCTCTCTCTCTCTCTCTCTCTCTCTCTCTCACACACACACACACACACACACACACACACACACTTTTTTGTTTGCCTTAACCCTTCTTTTCCATCCTTATCTCTTACAACCCTTCAGGATTCTTGACCCTATTTTTATAGACCCCATACTATATTGCTATATTCTTCCTCAGTTCCTTGCCCTTATTCCTGAAATCTTTTGTATCTGTCTTTAAAAAATGCAAGAGGGTTCATTAGTTCCCTGTCTATCCAATTGTAGTTGTGTCTCTTCAGATTACTCCTGTTTTTTCCTCCTTGGTGGGATGGTTTGCATTTGAATCTTTAGAATTTCAGTCTTGAGCAGTTTCCTATTCCTCCAGGGTTGACCTACTCTATAGAACTTTAGGCCATGGTATCCTACCTGACCTTCCTTTTTCAAAGCTGCTTTCTCAAAATTTAGATATAATGAAAGCAATGATCACATTTCCCCAGCATTTCTGTTCTCTCTATTAATGAAATTCATATTCAAGATAGATTTTTTCCTTCGTTTTTTTTACTGTTTGAAAATTAAGATCTTAAATTCATGTCACATGAGGAAATGAACTGGGGATATTTAGATTGGAAAAGAGAACTCAAGGGAGACATGTCTTTCAAAAACTTGAAAGATATTATTAGAAGTATTATAAGTATGTAAGCTCCTTGAGGGAAAGGACTGTCTTTCTTTCTACTTATATTTGTAGTGCCTAGAATATGGTAAACATACTGATTTTCAGACAGTCAGTAAATATTTCTTATGGGCCTACTATATGTTAAAAACTGTATTAAGTGCTGGGGATACGAATTCAAAAAGAGATAGTCTTTTCTATTAAAGGGGGAAGACATACACAAGGAAACTGAAGGGGTTGGGGGTGGGGGGTGGACAGGGAAGGTACCTGCGCAGGAAAATGATGGAAAATCCAAAGGCGTATAGCCAGCTGGGGAATGGAAGACTGTGTAGGATATATTGGATTAGACTTGTTCCATGTGGCCCAGGGGGCAGAAGCATAGGCAGCAGGTGGAAGCTACAGAGGAATATTTAGGCTTAAAGTCAAGAAAGCCTCCCAACAATGAAAGCTATTTGAAAGTGGACTAGGCCGCTTCCAGAGGTAGGGGGCTCTTTCTCACTGGCCGTCTTCAGACAGAGGTGGGATAACTCCCTGTGGGCTATGTTCCAGTAGGAATTTCTTTCCACTATGGATTGGCCTATATAATCACTTTTCCAAATCTTAAATTTCTACAATTGTTATCAGTTAATGATAATAATAATAATGATGATGATAATAATAAGAAATCGGTTAATAGTAATAATGATGATTAAAAGCTATATACACATTATCCAATTTGATCTTCATAATTCTGTGGGGGGGGGGGGGACTATAAGTACTACTATCTCCAGACTTATCCAGGGTCTCACAGACAAGGAAGGTAGCATCTGAACTCACGTCTATCATTACTTCAAAGCCATTGCTGTCACCATTGTATCATATTGACTCTTACACTGTGATCCCAATTCCTTGAGGAATTAGATTGACTGATATTACCAACACATATGAAAATAAGTGATAAGTGTCATAGGAGGTACAGACAAGTGTTGTGAAAGTCTCAAAGAGGGAATAGATTATCTCCAGCTGAAGTGGGATTTAGGCAAGGCTTCCCACTGAAGGTAGTCCTCAATCTTGTAAAATGAATAAGATTTTCACAGATGGGTCAAAGATTTAGAAATGAAAGAGTTCTTCTAAGTTACTAAGTCCAAACTCTTCATTGTACAGATGAGTGAAAAATGAATTGATTTGCCCAAGATCTCATAAGTATTAAGTAGAAGAATCAAGATTTGAACACAGACCATTGGCTCTAACAAGAGCCTGGGGTGGGGGGTGTGGCTGTAGAAAAGAACTATTCACAAAAGAAGGTGTGAACAAAAACAGAGATGGGGAAGAAAGCATATTTAGGAAGTCCAGTTTGGCTGGAGTGTAACAGGCATATTGTGACCATATATTCTCATCCTCATGTGTTTGGGGATTTTTTAAAGGCATTTTTGTAGGATTACTCCTTCAGATTTTTTCCCCCTGATCTGTTGTAACTCCAATTTTGAAAGCATTCCCTTCCTGTTCTCTCTTCCTAGGATTCCACCCCCCCCCAATCAGTCCCCCCCCCCATACTCTGTGGTTACACTGGCCCTGAGCCCTTCTGGGGCTGAATGTGAGCACAGCATCCCCATGACTCTGTGTGTGAGCAGGGATGGAAGGCATATGGGAGTGGTAGGAAGGGAGCCCTTGGAGTTCTGCATGCTTGGGTGGGCGAACTAAACTAATAGCTCCCAGCAGTTCTTTGAAATCAGACATTGTGGAGCCAAGAGTCTCGAGTTTGGAATGCCACTGCCTGCTCCAAAGGTCTGTCTTTTATCCTCAAACCACCATTTGTTACAAGGCTAATGATCCAGTGGACCAGTTGACAACAAAGGACCCTGGTAAAGATCAAGTTTAAAAAAAAAAAAAAAAGAAAGAAAAGTTCAAAGGCAGGTAAAAACAAGACTTGACCATAGTCTTCTCTCCCCTCCCCTCCCATCCCTTCTCTGACCTGCCCCTTAGCTATTTAAAAAATACAGTTTTGGAAAAACTCAAACAATGAATGTTTCAATATTAAGCCTAATAATAATAAAATCCAGGAGCCAAGGGTTTAATTTCCTTTTTTCGTTGTCTTTTGAAGTTCATAGCACATCTTTGCAAGAGCATCAAGCCAATTCTCTCATTTTTCATGTTAAGGCCCACTGAGGGCCAGAAAAGGGAATCATGCATAGGGCCATGCAAGGACATCACAGGTGGGAGCAAAGCCCAAGTGCTTCCACACTTGGGATATCTCTTGTCTCCTGTTCCCCTCTTGTGTTTTGAGCCAGTTGCTGGATACTCCTTGGGTTGCCCCACTTGTCTCTTCTGTACTGGAATTGACTCAGGAGCCAGATTTCCAGTGTGATGGTAGAATGAGTAAACAGAAGCCAACTGGTCAGGGAGACTAGCTGGGATTCTTGTCCTGGGTTAGGAAAAAAAAAGGCAATGGGATGTCAGGGAAGGAGGATGGAGGTTTAGAGCTGATGGGATGTTCAAATCCCAGCTCTGCTACTTACTACCTCCTTGACTTTGGGTTAAGTTAATTCACAAATCTGGGCCTCTAGTTACTGCTCTTTAAATTTCAGAAATCCTAGGGGAGAATCCAGTAGAGTATAAACATCTGTATTTACAGGGCCTATTTTTCAGCTCCTGATGCATATAGGGTAGACATTTGATAAATGTTTGTCCAATTGACCAGAAGGTTCCTTTCTCCTCTGAACTCCCAAATATTCTTTTAACTAGTGAACTAAGGTCATATCCTGCTGAGACATATGATTTTCATGGATGTGCTTTATAGAAGTTTGTTTCTTGCCCCATTTTTCAGGACTACCTATTCTGGAGGTGAAGCATACTTGGGAAACATTGAATAAATCATATCTTCCTAGACTTTGGTTTCCTCATTTCCAAAATGAGGGATAAGACTATTAAGTAGCATCTGAGCTTCTACCTCATCTTTTGGAAGAAAGATGTCAACATCTCTGAGAGCTGGTATTCCAACTTTTGCTTAAACACGACCAGGGAAGTAAGCTTCCTATCTCAGAGAGAGACCCATTCCAGTTTCACTGAAAGTCTTTCCAAGTGAATTAAAAGAGTGTGTGATATTGGAAAGAGTGCCAGACTCAGAATCAAAAGACATAGGTTTGAATACTGACTCTCTTCCTTGTTCATATGGGCTAGGTGAGGCAATTTCCACTTTTGTAAAATGGGATCAATAAGACTTGATTAGGAAATTAGCATGCCATTGGGGGAGGGGAAGGAATGGAAAAATAGAAATCTAGTCTCAAAAGTCAAGATAGCCAGAGTTGAAATTCTACTTCAGACTCATGCTGGCTGAGTGATTCTGATGAAATCTCTTGACCTCTCAGTTGCTCCATACCACTCTCAGAGGCTCGGAGTTGTAGAATAATTGCAGATCTGCTTGGGTAGAGGGAGTTTCCCCACTGGGAGAGCATTGTCCTGATGAAATCACAGATCTGCCCCCCAAAAGAACTTTGCCCTGGCTCTCTCACTGATCTCTTATAAGGCAAGTACTTTGTAAACCTTAATGCACTGTAACAAATGTTGACTGATGACTGTGAAAGGTGCTAGATTATCAGACCCTGCTGTCTGACATGAAGTTATGAGTTTCAGTCTTGCCCCAAACCCTTGTATAAGATATTGTATAATTTCTTAACCTCTTTTCAATTGTACAATGAAAGGTTTAGATTAAGTGACCCTAGTAGCATCTTCCCCTGCTATGAACTTATAATCTTTTTATAATAATAAATAATAATAATAATGAACAATTCTTTATCAACTTTGGGAAAGCATTGTTTTAATTAGCGTTTGGCATTCTAACTAGAAAGTGGGGTGGCTAGGTGGCAAAGTGGATAGAGTGCCTGAATTCAATTCAGATCTGGCCCATAGACTACACTTACTATCTGGGCAACCTGGGCAAATCACTCCACCCTTTTTGCCTTGGTTTCCTCATCTGTAAAATGAGCTAGAGAAGGAAATGACAATCTACTCCATTATCTTTGCCAGGAAAACCCCAAATGGGGTTCGCAAAGAGAGTCAGAAAAGACTGAAAAATAATTGAAAAACAACAGCAACAACCAATTAGAAGTGTCATGTAAAGGCCAACCAGAAGCATATGAAAAGTATTTAACAGTTTGTTTCCCAATGGCCCTGTGAAGGGATAGGGTCATTCTTAGGCACACAGTTTTTTTTGTTGTGGATTTCATTGGAATAAGTCAGTCTGCCAAAAGAATTCAGAGTTACAGACTTCAGTCCTGGAAGGGAACCTGAGCTCCCCTGAGTAGTCTGACTTGTTTGAATTCTCAGATGCTCCCAGGCTTAGGGGACAGACCATAAATAGTTACTTTGGGTCAATAAAGTAATCATGGGAATCATCTGTTAACTGTTTCCATGCCCTTCTTTGCCCCTTTATTCCCTCCAAACTCATCTTCTGAACACATCTTCCCTTTAAGTCCCATTTCAGAACCGTGATGATATCTTAGCAGCTATCTAATCTAACCTTGATATGGTTCAGAAATCCCTTCTTTAATGTCCCTAACAGGCAGTCATCAGGCATCTATTTAAACACTTCCAGTTATGGACAGTTCATTACCTTATAACAGTCCATTCTAGTTTTTTTTAGTGTATTGAGAGATTTTTTTACATATATTGAACTTTAATTTGCCTTGCCTCCGCTTCCATTGGTTCTGTTCTTGCCCTCTGAGTCTAAGAAGGTGCCTACTTTACTTTTATGTATGACAGACTTTCAGATATTGGAAGACTGCATTTATGTGCCCCTTCCCAAGTCTAATTTTCAGGCTAGACATCCCCAACACTTTCAGAAAATATTTCTATGGATAGTTTTGAGTCTGATTTCTATCTTGATCATTTTCCTCAGGGCTTGCCTCAAGTTATCAATACCTCCTTAAGTTGTGGTGAAAGTAGCAGAAGTAGACACAGTATTGCATTCAAATTAAAACAAGAGGGTTTCTTCCCTTACCCTGGATATGGTGTGGGATACTGTTGACTCCTGGAGCTTGAAGTCCACAAAGACCCCCAGATCTTTGTTGTGCGAGTTATTATTAAAATGAGGCTCATCCAACATTTGCATTGCCCACAGTGCCGTCCTTAGTGCTGGTTCTTTAGAAACTAGGCCCTCAAACAGATCTATGGTTAAAATTTACATGCTACTATCTAGTTTCAAAGAAAGCACTTTATATACATTATTTCCTTTGCTTTGATGGTATAACTCCAGGCAGTATTGTTGATTGGCAGCTAGGTTATTTTCAAGGATGATGGAAAATCATTTGTAAAAGAATAGTGTGATGAAAATGGTAGTAATTTATTGCCCAGCTTGAATAAAGTTTGTTTGGGGGAAAAGTACAATTTATGACCAAGCTGTATATTAGCTGTTCTGTGTTTACAGCTCAGCCTTAAACCATAGTTTATCACCAATCCAACTGGTAAGGTCTTGCAGCAAATTTGACCTGGTGGGACTAAAACCATTTATTGCCACCATGGCTCTCTGTCAGCTTTTTGACTCTCGTGACCCTGAGAAATGGTTCCAGACTCAGTTTGAGGTTGAGTGTTTCCATGTGGTTGGCCCTTAGACAAGTGAGCGCAGACAGCTGGATGGGAATAGTCTGGATCCTCGGAGCAGAGAGAAAAACTTAGCCCCCACCCCCTCCCTCTTTCTGTAGCAGCCTTGTTTCAAAAGTTTCTTTACTCCTTGTTAGGTCAGAGCCCTTCAGAAGAGTTTGGTTGTCGGTGCCTGTTGGGTAGAGAGGGAATAGGTATAAACAGAGCAGCAGAGTGGCCACTGAAGCTGTACGAGGGAATGTGGGAAGTAGCCCAGTCCCTTGTGATCAGGGTTGGTTTTTCTAAACATAATGCTTTACTCACCATATTCTTTGCCAGCCAGAAACTTACAGTTTAACAAAATCTAATGAAGCAGGATGCCTTTGATGTGGAGTCAGACATTCCAGCCTGAAAGAGTTAGCTGCGAAAAAGGTAAGTGGAGGATCAGAATCGGTCTAGATAAGATCAAAGGTGATCAAGAGGAATGGTTGCCAGATCTGGTATCAGTCTGGCCTTGATTTTCTATTTCACTATTTACTTCACTGTGTGACCTTGGATAAGTCTTGGGATCCTGAAGCCCTGTTTCCTCACCTGTCAAATGAGGGTATTGGTTTAGATGATTTCTGAAGCTCCTTTCATCTTTGTTCCTAGGATCCTTTGACCCTAAGTAGTTGATGATGACTTGGAGAAGAAGAAAGAGGATTGGGAAATAAATGGTGACTGAGATGTTGGTGTAGGAGTGACAAGAATAATGAGAAAATAATAACTGAGAAATTATTAGTGTTGTTGACACATTTTGGAAAATTGACTCTACTGACTGGGCCTCTGTTGGGAGGAGCTGGTTCAGAGACTCCAGTATGGGTGCATGTGTTGGGGGCTGGGTGCCCTGCTATTGGCCAGGAGCACGAGGATCATCTCTTTAAGTTGTTCTCATTACTCTACTAAGTAGTTCCTGGGGTTTCAAACTGGTGACCCAGTTCTCAGGTATAGTTTGAGCAGGGAGCCAGGTGCAGACCCCTCAGATCTTGGCCTCTTGGTAGTTTTAGGGTAATGATGAATGGTATCAGGAAAGTATGTCATTGTATAGTAATAATGTTTAGTCTAAAGAGCCTCAGACTTGGTGTCAGCAGATTTGGGTTTGAGTCTTAGCTCTCTATCTGTGTAATGAACATAATAATTTTTGTCCTACAAACCTCAGAGGGTAGTTGGGAAATGTTTAGTTAAACCAAAGTGTTTTGTAAACTGTCAAGTACTAAAGAAATTTGAGTTGATAATGGGGAAACCTGTGCCCTCAGCTTGACTGAACAAATCCTAGCTACTTCCCCAACTTTTCTACCTTCATGCCTTTCCTTAGATAGGTTCCTATCTCCCTGCCAAAATCCTATTAAATAAACATGTGGAATTATGGGAAAAGACCTTTTATGATCATCTGGTCAGGTTTCCTTATTTTATAAATTAGGAAATTGAGGCTTCAAAAGGTGAAATGCTTTGCCCAAGTCCTATGTGGCCTTCTACATTGTTCTTTTTCTAGGCCCATATCACATTTTCCCTGTATTATAGTGCTTTTTGTCTATGCCTTATTTCTTTAGTAGACAATGAGCCCCATATGGGCAGAAGTCTGTGTGTTTTTTATCTTTGCTGTCACTAGTGACACCTTCAATAAATATTCAGTGAATATTATCTAGGCAGGATGGAATGGTTTTAAGATCAGAACCCTGGGATCAGTCAACCTGGGTTCATATTTTGGCAGTTGACACTAGCTGTCTACAACCCTGGGCAAGTCACTCAAGCCTCTCTAACCTTCAGTTTCCTTGTATGTAAAATGGAGAGGGGGAAAGCTTGCTAATAATAAATCTACAGCCTACATATGACCTACAATAAGATTGTTGTAAGTGAAGAGAGAACTTGAACAATGTACCAGAGAAAGAGGAATCAGTGGTTTTATTACAAATAATCCAAGTGTATGATCTGGGTGAAATCTGCCAAAAATACAGTATGACTGTTTGTGCTTTGTTCCTGACCAGGTGAGACTGGGCTCCCTTGTTGGAATTCGGGGCCAGAGCAGGTGGGGTGGGGGCTCACATGTTTTCCCTAGGGACAGAATCAGGAACTTTGCAATTGGACTCTTGCAGGACTTCAACAACAACAAAAACAAACAAAAACGCCTGTAAGATATAACTCACAGGTTAAAGACAAGGAATGGGAGTAGATCAGTTCCCACTTCGGAGGTCCCCTGGTGGCTTTTATTGCAGGAAAAGAAGGAGAAACTTTTGGTCAAGAAGCTAGAGTAAAGGAGAAACACCTCCCCCAAAGAGCTGCCCTGTAGGTCTTGGAATATTATGAGGCAAAAAAAGGGCTTGCAGTACAAAGAGTGGATTCTCTATGGAAGAGACAAGAAATGAGTGACAAGAATCACACTAAATGGAAGACAATGGAAAAATTGCTCTTTACCCCATGGAGTATCCATCCAAATTCATAAGATTCCCAGATTCCCTGGAAATTTTGGATTATTTGACCTTTGGAAAGTTCACAATTTTTTTTTAAAGAAAAAATATAAGATATCAGGCATGGAGCTAGAGGGATGTGTGGGTTGGGACATCATGAGCAAATGACTTAAATATTCTGTGTTTGTGTGTGTGTGTGTGTATTTACAGTTCTGCCTTAAATCATCAACAAGGTACCAGAGAAAGAGGAATTAAATGTAAAGGTTTATCTGAATTTAGGGATAAAAAGTAAAAGGGAACATAAATTACATTATGGAGTACCTGGAGTTGCCATGCTGAGGGGTATGGGCTTTAGCCTGAAGGTAGAGAAAAATGGGAGGTGATGGGGGTGGGGGTGAAGTGAAGGTTAAATTCCATTGGATTGAACCATAAGAAGATTCTAGTATAAGATAGCTTTAAATAGATGAAATCTATACCTGAAAGCTATGGTTCACAGGATAGACTGGAGGGTGGAAGAGAGAAAGGAAGACTGGAAATCTGAGAACAATTAGAAGATGTAGCGCCAATCAAGGCTTTGACAGAAGAAAGAAATGGGGGCAAAGGAGAGGATTCCAATTGGAATCCTCTCCTTAAGGGCAAGGGTCAGTTTTTCATTTCTAAATTTGCCTCCCTAGCATCTAATACAGTGTCTTGCATACAGGCACATAAAGTATCCTTAATAAATATTCCAGTATTAGAATCCCAGGACTCTGATTGGAAGGAGACCAAAGAGTTCCCTTACCCCACCCCCACCCTCATTTTACAGTCTAGGGCTTTACTCCCAAGCAAGTTGAATATTTTTCTTTCTGGATGTTGACCTTTATGCCAGGGTGGTCCTTATAGGACCTCAGTTACTGAAGGAAAAATCCTAGAGAGGTTCTAGGGCCCTCAACCTGAGAGCCACTAGAAACATGGGGATGAACTAAAGGAATACCTTTCTTTGGGCCTGGAGTTTAGGAAGAGATGTGAGAGGCTGGGGGTACTAAAAAGGAAAACATGTTGACATTTCAGAAGCAAAAGAAGGAACAGAAATACTGAGCTTGACCCAAGAGGGTTTTCACTTCAGAATCTGATGTCTTCTGCCAATGCAGTATGGAAAATGTTTAGATGATAAATCAGAGGTTAGAGCTAGAAAGATCCATAGTATTTAGAATGTCAGAACTGGAAGGGACCTCTCATTTGGGAGTTTGGTTTATATGCTCCATGACATCTAGGACAGTCTCATTTTTTAGTCTGAATTAGCAGGTTTCGACTTCAGGAAATAACCTTTATTGGAAAGGTTGCTCCTCTCAGATCCTCTTCCCTTTCTCCCCACTTGCCCTCTTTGAATCAAGGGCAAATAGCAAAGCAGATGAGAATAAACTAGAATCTCATGACTAGTTTTTAAGAAAAGGTATGAATGTTTTTCTCTTCTTTTTACGTTGTATTCATATCTAGATAAACTTTCCATTTCTACCACCAAATGAGCCTTTCTTGTAATGAAAAAGTAAAGCCAAATCAACTCAGTGATATGCTGTATGACATCATGTGTCATACCCTTTATCTACAGCCAGAATTGCCATGACCCAGAATGCTGGCTCATTCCTTTCTGAGTTTCCTTGCTAGGAGAGCTGCTTTTATGAAACTATTCTTTCCAGTCTCCAAGGTGATAATGAAATGTGAAATCTCTGGGTCACAAAATGGACTCAAAAGTGAGGGCCCTGAAGTGATCCCAAGTTTTTTTTGTTTTCTCCTTATAAAATCTAGTTTGGCAGTTCAGGATATTTAATTTCCATCTCAAAGTCTGTAGTAAGAAAAATCAAATATGGAAAACTTTTGAATAATTATCTCATGTTGAAACAAACTTAAATAATAAATACCGTATTGATGCCAAGTGAGGAAATATGATTAGACTTAGTCGATAAATAAATCTGTTAACATAATCCACCGTGTGCCAATTTAAATAATGAGTGTTTTGATGTAGGAGTGTGTTTGTTAAATGTACTGCAGTGATTCTGTCTTTTGTGTGAGGCCAGCATACTGTGGTGGTTTCCTAATTGTTCACTGATAATGAAGCTGCATTTTCTTCCCACCAAGAGGGCTGTTAACTAGTCACTCCAAGAGAGAATGTATTTATGAGTAAAACTCCCTTTGGCTTTAATGGATTCACTCATAGATCTTGTGGGTATCAATAACTAAGAGTCTTCTTATACTGTAATTCTAAAATACCAGAGATGGAAAGCTTCTTAGAGATCATTTATTATACACATAAATATAGCCCTTCCTGCCCTGCTCTTCCATCTTCCACTCTTCCATTTTGCAGATGGGAAAACTGAGACCTAGAATGTGGAAAGGGATTTGCCCAAAATAAGCTCAAAACTTGGCCAAAACTTTCTGAACTGTCTTGTATAGGAAATAATAAAAGCAAATTAAGAGGATAATAAAAATTTGTCTTCCTTGCCAAAGCCTAGAAATGAGAGGAGGGGGGCGGCTAGGTAGAGTAGTGGATAAAGCACCGGCTCTGGAGTCATGAGTACCTGGGTTCAAATCTGGTCTCAAACACTTAATAATTACCTAGCTGTGTGGCCTTGGGCAAGCCACTTAACCCCATTTGCCTTGCAAAAACCTTAAAAAAAAAAAGAGGAGGAAGAGACTGATTCTGCTTGGGGTAAAGCTTGATTACAACCTCTGCCATGATAAGATATGCTTCTTTTGACAGGCTCTGGAAGTCCAAGGAATAGCAACTCTTGTGGTTTATCAGAACTCCTTCAGGGAGGAAACATGTTCAGAGAGACCTACTGTAGAGATGAATAGAGATAGAGGTGACAGATGACACTGGAAAAAATGGAAATAGAAAGTTTCTTTCCATTTAGGCATAACCAACAGTAGGTGCAAATAATTGGTTGAATTTTTACTTCCATTACCAATTTGTTTTAAAAATGAAAAGTAAAAAGTTATCTATGAACAGTCTCCCCTCTGGAATTGTTTCCCTGGCTATCAAATGTGAGGGTGTTGCAACTCCTAAGCTCCCATCTAATTTTGATGCATTTTGTTTGCATCATGCCATGTCAAAAGGCAGGAAAAAAGGCCAGCTTTATGGAATATTATTTTATACATGTAGAAAATTCTGTACTGGTGTGCATGCTCAAGAGAATTCATTTTTGCAGAATTGGCTGAACAGGGAACATCTGTAAAGTGCAAACTGATTTTAAGCCCCACTGGCTTGCATTATAAAATCTGAAAGATAGCCACAATGGAGGGAAAATATCTCCCCAATCAATTACAATGAAAACTTTTCATTGTATTTAAAAATTTTTCTTTTGCATCTTTCCATTCTCCATTGACTACGTTACAGCTTCCAGAGAACATAAAGATGTTTGTCTTATCCTGTAGGATAAGTCACCTGGCTCTACTAACAACAACTAGAATTTTGTTCCTCCTTTTTCTTTGTGTAGTGGGAAAGGATGTGCTATAACTGTATTATAGCCACAGTTTTATTCTGTGAACAACTCTCTTCCCTCTCTTTAGCTCAGTGTCTTCTTTAAAATGAGAGTTGGACTAAAATAATCTTTAAGGTCCCTTCTAACTCTTTAACATTTTTGGAGTCCTTTTTTCCCTCTTCTGAATGTATTGTCTAATGGAGTTGTGTTGCAATAAAGTGCTTCACCAGGAGTTATCATTGCTAAACACATTTCTTTGGAAGATTCTTGATATCATAAAATATGGGGCAAGAAAAGGCTTTGACCAATGAAGATATTTGTTTTCTGATTAACTAACTGGATAACTGAGAAAAATCTGCATATTTATTTTGCCCAGAACAGTCATTCATGTCTGTCAGTGTTTTTTTCTGCTGTTAGGGATTACAGTGAACTTAATGCATCATTTCTATTTTTTGCCTGCCCCCATAGGCTTTTTTCACTTGGAAAATATTGTTTCCCCATCTGCCTGTGGGCTAATTTGTATGTGATGATGTTTATGGATGTTAAATTCCCCCAAATTTACTAGAGATCAGAAAAGGTGTTGCTGCCTATAAAAATGCTTATTCAGACTTGGACATAACCAGCTGAAAAGTGCCATGAAATTAGCTCCCAGTGCTACAGGAAGTCCTCTTCCATTCTCTGACTTTTTATTTTATATCATTTTCAAATGGATCTGGAGGCATTTTTTTATTTTTTATTTATTTTGAGTTTTACAATTTTTCCCCTAATCTTGCTTCCCTCCCCCCACCCCCCACAGAAGGCAGTCTGTTAGTCTTTACATTGTTTCCATGTTATACATTGATCTAAGTTGGATGTGATGAGAGAGAAATTATCCTTAAGGAAGAAAAATGAAGTAGAAGAGATAGCAAAATTATATAATAAGATAACAGGTTTTTTTCCCCCTAAATTAAGGGTAATAGTCTTTGGTCTTTGTTTAGACTCCACTATTCTTTCTCTGGATACAGATGGTGGTCTCCTTCGAAGATAGCCCAAAATTGTCCCTGATTGTTGCACTGATGGAATAAGCAAGTCCATCAGGGTTGATCATCACCCCCACACCACCATCAGGGTGTACAAAGTTTCTGGTTTTGCTCATCTCACTCAGCATCAGTTCATGAAAGTCCTTCCATGCTTCCCTGAATTCCCATCCCTCCTGGTTTCTAATAGAACAATAGTGTTTCTGGGGGCATTCCTAAGCCATCTTGAGCAGTGACCTTTTCCAGAAATCATATTCAGTTGCTTCTTTGGAAAAGTCAGGATCATAAGATCTTGGATTTAGAGTTGAAATAAATCCCTTTGGATTATTTAATCCAACTCCATAATTTTAATTTCTTCTTTCTTTTTTAAAAGTGATGTCTTTTTTCTTTTACTTCTCAGTTCTTTGCTTCTATTTTTCCTCCCACCACATCACCATTGAACCATCTCTTATAACAAAAAAATGAAAACAAAACACAGTTTAGCATACTGACCAAAAAAAGCAACCAAGCCTGACATGTTTGTTGTGTTAAGAGGGGGATTTAATTGAGATTTTTTTTTGGCAAGGCAGTGAGGTTAAGTGACTTGCCCAAGGTCACACAGCTAGGTACTCATTAAGTGTCTGAGGTCGGATTTGAACCCAGATCCTCCTGACTCCAAGTGCTCTATTCACTGTGCCACTTAGTTACCCCTGTTCATTGTGATTAATCTGCATTTGCCTACCTGTTTGTGTTGTTTCTGTTTATTGTTATTTTTTACATTATTACATTCTGTGATTATGTTGTGTATTGGCTATTACTGACTTTGCATCAGTTCATGTAAGTGTTCCCGAGTTGATCTGGTGTATATTATTACATTCCATTCATAACCTGCAATTTGTTCTGTCATTTGTTACCCACTTCAAATGCAATTTTTTGCTAGCATAGACTGCTAAAGAGTCTAGTGTGTATATAGGGGACTTTAATTCCAGTGCCTTCTTCCTGTGCTTATCTAGTAAAGAGTTCATTTGTACATAGTTATTTTCATTTGTCTTAACCATTAGATTATTAGGGGGCACAGATTATCTTTTACTTTTCTTTTTATTTTTAACACCTAGCAGGGTGCCTGATGCATAGTAGGTGCTGCCTAGTGGAATGTCTGGTGCACATAGTAGGTGCTGCCTAGAAGGTACCTAAACATAGTGAATCCTGCCTAGCAGATTGTTTGGCACATATGGTGGGTGCTGCCTAGTGGAGTGCCTGGTACATTGTAGGTGCTTATTGACTGACCTTTCTTTCTTTTGATCTCATAGGAGGTATTTTGCTCTACAATAATAGATCTGTTGAATCAAAAGGTAGAATCAGCCTTGGGAGACTTTCTTGATCATTCCAAATTATTATCCAGAAGACCAATTCCCTTTTTATATAGATGAGTAAATTGGGACTCAAAAATGTTATGATCCTTGCTCTGGGTCACATAGGTCATGCTTAGCAGAGCTGGGATTTTACACATGGGTCTTCTTTTTTTTAAATTTTTAATAGTTTATATTTTCTCCAATTACATGTAAAAACAATTTGGGGGGGCAATTGGAGTTATGTGAGTTACCCAAGGTCTCACAACTAGTAAGTATCATAATTCTGCATTTTTTTTAGGTCTTTGCAAGGCAAATGGGGTTAAGTGACTTGCCCAAGGTCACACAGCTAGGTAATTATTAAGTGTCTGAGACTGGATTTGAACCCAGGTACTCCTGACTCCAGGGCTGGTACTTTATCCACTGTGCCACCTAGCCACCCAAGTATCAGAGTTCTGGAGTGTTTTTTCCTCTGATGTTGGCACCAAATAATAATGGCTAGCATTTATAGGATTATTTGGTTTGCAAAGCATCTTAGTTATATTATCTCATTCGATCCTCATATAACAACCCGAGGATAGGTACTATTGTCTATCTCTATTTTTCAGGTTATGAAACTGAGGCCAAGAAGGGGTTAAGTGATTTTCCTTAGGTCACATGACTAGCAAATATTTTAGACATGATTTCAACTGAAAGGCTTTGACTCCAGGTTCTACACCTTTATCCACCATGCTACTTCATTGCCAAGAATAACCAAATAGACAGATTGCATTCTCCATTGGTAACCAAGCAATGTAAAGAGAACCTGAGGAAGGACCCCCAGAATGTTAGGTAGGACCCCCTTGTACTCAATCAGTGGGAAGATATGAATGAGAGTTGCAAAGGATAGTTTGGTGTGGCTGGCACTAGTGGCAAGAGTAACCAAATCAATGGGATCAGAGGTATATTGGAGATGAACAACAGCAGTAAATATCCTTGTAAATAGCTACTCTGCCAAAGTGAGTGCCAGCCAAAAAAAAGGCTTTCTCTAATGAGGAATGTCTTATCATTTAGATGTTGGTTAATAATCTCCATTTGTTCTCTGCTACCAAATCACAAGCTTTGAGAGAACAGGAATTGCTCCCTTTAGAGCCTAGAACATAATAAAGGTAAGGACTAGATTGTGATTTTTGTGGATATAAGAAACTTTTTAGAGAGGAAATTTTCTTTAATAATGGGAGTTCCAGCTTGCCTGGAGAGTTACTGAGAGTGCTGAGAAGTCTATGGTCCAGCATCATCACACTGTAAGGATATGGCAGATAGGGGACCTAAATACAGATCGTCAAGGTTCCCATGACCATCTCTGAACATCTTCTAGTATATTGGAAGTGCTTAAAAATATTTCTTGAGCATATGAATGATTTAAAATGGAAAGAACCCAATTGACTGCTGAATTTTTGCACTCTCATTTGTTATTAAAATATTGAAAAGTTGGATTAGATTGTGAGCTCCATGAGGGCAGGGACTGTCCTTTACCTTTTTTGTATCCCCCAGCACTTAGTATGTAGTTAGTAAATATTTATGGAATTGAATTGTACATTTGACTTTTTATTGATTCTGTTGAATTAATTGAAAAGTTTTTAGACTTTACCCCACTGAGTAAAAATTAGAACACTGACTTGGAGTAAATAACAACCATTTGTTAAGAATATGGTTTATGTATGTGAAGTTCAAAGACTTAGAGCTTGAAGGAACCAATTTCAGAGGTTATTTAATCTAATCACTTCATTTTGCAGATGAGGAATGGGAGGCACAAAGAAATAAAAATGACTTAGCTTTGGACACCAAGTAACAGAATCAGGATTCAAACTAAAGTCTGAACTCCAAATCCAGAGGTCTTAGCAGTATACCGTAACATTGCCTCCATTTCCTCATGGTTAAATAAGAAAGTTGGATGAGATTGACTCCCAAGAACTCAACAATTAATTCTGTGTTCTCTTTCTGTCAGTGTGCTAGCATTGTGTAGTGATTGTTGGCTTGGATGTGGAAAATATTCATTAAACAAATAATAATTCAGGGGAGGTAATGTAGTTGAGTGGTCAGATTGACCTTATTCTAGACTCAACTAGCCTCTCTTAGAATCATAGAAAATTAGAATGACTGTAGACTTTAAACATTATCCACTTTCCGATGAGGAAATTAAGACTCAAAGGGTTCAAATGACTTGTCCTTGGTCACTTAGCTCGTAAATGGCAGAACTCTGATACAGATTCATGTTTCTGAATACCACATACAATTCTCTTTTCCCATTAAATATATTAGAATGGGGTTGGGGAATCTTTGTCTGCCAAGGACTATTTGGATATTTATAACATCATTTTCAGGCAATATTTGGTCAAACATTTAATTAATTCACCCTTAAAAAAGCTATTACATTTTTTTGAATTTCAAGTTTCCCCCTGTGGTAGCTTTGGCAATGCCAGACCAATATGGCCCATAGGCTGGAGATTTCCTACCCTTGCCTTAGAACTTGGGATTTATTTATTGGTTCAGTAAATAAATACCTGTTTTGTTTTTCTCTGGAGACTCTGTCCCATGGATGTTTTATCTGCTTTGCTATTTCAATTGAGTCCCTCAGTCAATTAAACCAACCAGTAAACATTTTTAAGCATCTAATACTGTGTGACAGGCACTATGCTGAGTGCCAGAGATACAAAGCAAAGTCAAAAGACAGCCCCTACCCTCAAGGAGCTTTCAGTCTAACGTGGGAGACAACCTTTTAAAAGCAATATAAATAGGAAATACATAAGAAAAGAAAGTCAGTAGAATTAAGAGGGGTTAGGAGAAGCTTCCAGCAAAAATGGGATTTTAATTTGGATTTAAAGGAAATTGGAAAAAAGGGAAATTGGTAGACAGAATTGAGAAGGGAAGGTAGTCCAGGTATGGGAGACAGCAAGAGAAAATGCCTAAAGTCTAGTGAAAGAGTTTTTGGTTCATGGAACAGCCAGGAAACCAGAGTTATTGGATTGTGGAGAGCATCAGAGGGAGTAAGGTGTAAAAAGATTTTAAAGGGAAGAGAGGTCTGGATTACAAAAGGTTGGGAATGCTAAAACAGAGGATTTTGTATTTATTCCTGGAGACAATAAGGAATCACTAGAGTTTCTAAGTGATGCTGAAAGGATGTGTTTCCATCTACTGCAATGTAACTTGTGACCTCCCAGTGGGGATAGTGACTCATTCACAAGGATAGTTTATGCTCGCTGGGAAGTTCCCCAATTTCTGTGGTGATTCTTAAATGTGATGATAGAAA
This sequence comes from Macrotis lagotis, assembly GCF_037893015.1. Taxonomy (NCBI): domain Eukaryota; kingdom Metazoa; phylum Chordata; class Mammalia; order Peramelemorphia; family Peramelidae; genus Macrotis; species Macrotis lagotis. Next base: position 358,597,860 of record NC_133658.1, on the reverse strand, counting down.
TCTTCTTTAAGTTCCATAGTTTCATCTGCAAATAACATCTTATTTAAAAAGCTGTTATATTATGAAATACATCGTGGTGTGTAGTAGAAGGCACCATGGGCAGCACATCAAGAAATCAAGGTTCAAATCCTGGCTCTGCCAATTGCTCAGTTGGACTCTGAATAAGTCACTTCCCTTCTCTAGCCTAAGTTTCTTCATATGTAAGCTAGGTGTTAATAATACTTATGTTTATATCACAGGTAGTTGTTAGAAAAGTACTCTGTCTATGAATTACTATGTTAAGTGGCAGTTATCAAATTAGTAATATCTAAACATTGTCCCAGTGACAAGTTTTGATTCTGCTGAAATCTGCACTTAAATATTATATTGTTTTGAGTACTTTCTTTACGACAGAAGCCACCTACTAGATGGATAACAAGAAAAATATGAAATGGGCCTTGCCCTCAAGGAGCTTACATTCTATAGGAGAGACATGTGCATAAAGAGATATGATATGTAAATAATATACATGAGTAATTTTCTGAGAAGAGGGCATTTGTATCTAGGGATATCAGCAAATTCTTCTTCTAGAAGGTGACCTTTGAGTGGAGTTTGGAAACAAGGGGGAAAAAATAGGAAGAAGCCTGATTATGAGCTTCCAATACACAACTGAAGAGTAATTTGATCCTTGATGCAATAGGGAACCACTAGAGTTTACTGAGGAGAGTGACATGGTTAGAATTCCCTCTTAGGGAAATCTCTTTGGTGGCTATGTCCAGTGGACTGGAATGTGGGGTAGACCAAAAAAGAGGCTGTTGCAGCACCCCAGCTGAGGGGGAAAAGGCCCTCTAATCAGTAATACTGCTATACTCCATGAAGCATGTTTGCAAATGAAGTTTTTCCCTAAATTGTGTATATATAGATAGTGATTTTAAAATCTTAGCCTTTTTTTGTTCAAACTGAGAAATTATCAGAGGTTAGATGAAAAGTATTTCATTGCAGAAGAATGTTTTATAAAAGTGAGTTTTCATATATACATATATATATATATATATATATATATATATATATATATATATATATATTAGTGAAACCTTTGGCTCTGGAAATCCCTGGGGAATTTGGGATGGCCATGTTTTTCAGATAATTGAGGATTTATCTCTGAAATTTCAGGAACACAGCATCAGAGCATGAACTTGTGATTTCATTGGTATGGGGAATTCCAGTCCAGAGACTTTCTGTGCAACTTAAGAGTATTAGAGCTGTCTAGATCACTGAGGGGTTAAGTGTCTTGCTCAGCATCAAGAAACAGGATTTGAAACTAGGTTTTCCAGACTTTGAGTCCAGTTTTCTGCATTATGTGGTGCCACCTCTCTAAGTCATAGTACTTTTTTTTTTTGAGGCAAGTGACTTGCTCAGGATTACACAGCTAGCAAATAACTTGAGTCAAATTTGAATTCAGGTCTTCCTGACTCCAGGGTCTGGGCTCTAGCTACTTTGCCACCGCCAGCTATCCTCATCAGTACTTAAAAATGTTATCCCTTTGGGGATGGCCCCATGCTGTTAAGTAGAGAGGATCCTGGGTAGACAGCATCTCATCATATCCTTGGGCACAAGATAGAAAACTGGGATAGAAAGTGAGTTCTCTGAGGGCAGGAATAATTTTATGTTTGTGTATTCATCCTCAGCTCCTAACCCAGTGCCTGATAATCAGATTTTTTTAGTCAATTGACTAGGGAATCATTGTCAGCTTTAGAAAGTTGTTCTTTGGTAACCACAGGATTTGTCTTCTGCCCTGTTTTTGACACTTTTGGTGAAAGACTTGGATGAAAACACAAGGGAGGGTCATATACTAGCTAGATGGCATGCAGTTGGGATGGAAAGTTGTCACATGTCAGGAGCATTACCACTGGGGTCCAAAAAGCTCTTGGCAGAAAAAGGAATGGGTCAAAACTAATACAACATAATTTGATAGGGATGAATGTAAAGTCCTGCATCCTGCACCTGGATTCAAAACATGAACTGTCCAAATCCAGGATGGGGACAACCTGCTTTTGACAGCAGGTTGGTTGAAAAAGAGGACCAGTGTTTCAGTAACTGCCAGATTCAATATGAGTTGTCAACAGTGTGACAAGGGAGCCAAGAAAACTAATGCAGCCTTGGAGATACGGAGTGAGAAGATGGTCCTAATGGCCTCAATTCTCATTTCAGCTCAGCTGACAGCTCTAATTCTGGAGCCACATTTTATAGGAAAGACATTGACAAACTGGAACATCCTAAGGAGCGTAACCAGGATGGGGACAGTACTGGCGCCCATAGTAGTTGTCATTCAAATTGATCAGTGTCTGTCTAGACCCTGGTTGGGAAAAAGATCCAGGCATGTGGGGGTCAGCACATAAGTATTGAGGATAGCATATCTTCTGTTCTATCCACATTTGAAAATTTTCTGGGCCAGAGTTTTGAAAAAAGGTATCAAGGGTGAGTGTCCTGGTAGAGAGGTTCTAGGATTGTAATTTATAGATAAAAGGGACCTTTACATCATTGAGTCCAGTCTCTCTCTGACAGATTAAAAAGTTGAGGCCCAGATAAGTAAGTAATTTGCCTATCAATCTGAGGTGTCAGACTTGAGTATGGGTTGCATTCAGTTTGGTTTATTTAAACAAATATTTATTATGTATCTCTTGGGCATGAAATAACTATCTTTGAGGTTGGAGGAGATCCCAAAATCTGAGTTGGAAGAGACTTTTAAAAGTTCATTCACTTCAAACTGTACCCTGACCATGAATTTCCTCACATCCTTGAGAACTTGTCCACCATCCTTCTCTTGAATCTCTCTCCTGCTCATATCTTTTGGATGGCTTTCATTTTAAGTTTTTCCTAAAGCTAAGCCCAAAGCTCTGTTTCTTCTATTCAAGACAGTATTCCTTTTACTAAGAAGGCAGTGAGAGACTGGAACAGAGAAAAACCTGAGTTCAAATTTGATCTCAGCACATTTACGAGGTTTATGACCCCTGGGCAAGTTACTTAACTTCTTTCTGCTTCAGTTTCCTTAATTGTAAAACGGGGATCATAATAACCTGGGCCATTCAGAGTTGTAAGTAATGATCAAATGAGATCATACTGTTATACACTTAGCACAAGTAGATATCTAATAAAGGCTTGTTCCTTTACTTCCATTATGGACTTAGTGGTCTAGAAGTAGGATAAAACATGAATAATTATAGTACAGCAGATCTTGGGAGATCTAGAAGGAATTTTAAAGGCTGTTATTTTACAAATGTGGAAACTGAGATCCAGAGAGGCTCATTGACTTGTAAAAAGTCACACAGATATTAAATGTCAGAGCTAGGATTTGAGTCCACGGAGTCCATCCCCAAAACTTGCCCTCTTCCACTCTATCACATACGCTTTCACTGGACTTCTTGGGAGGTATGGAGTATTTTCTTACTAGAATTCTTCTCACAGAACCTGTTTGTTCAGTATGTTACAGTGGAAATTTCTTTCTAGATGGACTAGTTGGCAACCAATGTCCTTTTCAACTATAATATACTGTGATTCTGTACGCTAGATGGGAAGGGAGGAATGACAGACTGTCCCCTTTTAATTTCATTTACCAAACTTCTAGTATTTCAAGAAAGGAAGACATCAGAACAAAGTTGGATAGTTCAAAATTAATGAGTCCTTCTTAGGTTATGTATATTCTCGTTTTAGCCTTGTCCTGTTATAGGATCATGAGGTTATGGATTTAGAACTCAGAGGAAGGGGCAGCTAGGTGGTGCAGTGAATAGAGCACTGGCCCTGGAGTCAGGAGTACCTGAGTTCAAATCCCACCTCAGACACTTAATAATTACCTAGCCATGTGGCCTTGGGCAAGCCACTTAACCCCACTGCCTTGCAAAAAAAAAAAAAATCCTAAAAAAAATAGAACTCAGAGGAAATTTAGAAACTTATCTATTCCATCCTAGCCTTTGATCTATAGATGAGGAAACATCCAAAGGCTCTTCCCTGCAAAGGCCTTTTGTCTCTCACATATTGACTCATTTCAATCCTTTTAGGACTGATGAGGCTGCAGTGTAAATTTCTTTTTTATTTTCATTTTAAATTTTTGCAAGGCAAGGGAGTTAAGTGGCTTGCCCAAGGTCACATAGTTAAGCAAGTATTAAGTATTAAGTCTGAATTTGAACTCAAGTCCTACTGATTCCAGGGCCAGATGTTCTATGCACTGAGCCACCTAGCTATTCCATAAATTTCTAATCATATATTTTCACTGTGATAATGGTAAATTAATTACAGAGTTGCAGATTTTTATTCCTTAGTTCCACATTAAAATTCACAATAGGAATCTCTTTATTTGTAGTCTTCTCTGCCTTTTCTTCCCTAGTAAAAAAAACAAACAAACCAAAATTGTAGAGTACTAGGGCCAGAAAAGGCCAAAGATGAGAGACTCTGGGCACATCTTGCTGCTTACACTTTCAAACACACTCAGTTTTCCTTACCTGGTTTTCCTTTATTACAATAGATTGGAGGAAACAACAGTCTATTCTTAGTTAACAGTCTGAGAGGTGGTGGGCCTAGAAAGCATCTCATTGATAGAGAAGAAATTGAGACCTAGCTATGGGAAAGACCTTGGCCAAGGTCAATGTAACTCATTAGATACAACTGAAGTTTGAACCCAGGTCTTCTGACCTGTCCAGCCTTTTTTCAGTGCATTGTTTCTTCTTCCATACTACCATCTCTCATTTTAACTTTTTTAAAAAGCATATGGATCTACTTTTAAGGAAGATTGTGCTGGCAGATTGTAGGGGAGGGGAGGTCCAAACCTCTGTACTCACATACTAGAAAAGGAGGGAAGAAGGAAGTCAGAGACAGAACTACAGCAGTTAGAATAGCGAATTTTGGCTTTTGACCTGGACTATCCCTTCCTGTTATTATTTAATCCTAAGAATGGATCCCTGGTAGAAGAGAAATGAGGACATGAAGGGGAAGGAGATGGTACAGATCCATTTAAGAAGGACTGGACCTTCCACTTTGGGAAGCTTTCCTGATAGACTTTCCTCCCTGTACTCCTTGGGAAGAATAATTTGTTGGACAGCTCATGGAATTACTAGGAGCCTGAGTCTGGGAAGAGGGACTGGAGTTTTTCCAGTTTGGTTGGATGATATTAAGTCATTTATTTTAAATCAGGAAAAAACATAACATCAAGTTTGCAATTCAATTATATTTTAAAAATCCTCTTTTTCTTTTATTTAATTCTCCCATTTCTAATGGACTGTATAACAGAATGAGCTCATGTTGACAATTTCCCAAGTGAGGAATGCCTATCAGGAAAGCTTCCCAAGGTGGAAGATCCAGCCTTTCTTAAATGAACCCCTGTACCATCTTCTTCCCCTTCATGTCCTCACTTCTCTTCTCCCATTAACTCTGAAAGTCCCACAGTGATTGGCCCTCATCACCCTTTCCTTGCCCATCTCCTGTCCCAGTCCTCTACCTGTCCTTCAGTTGTGGGGGTTCCCTCACTGGTTTGATCTCTTCACAGCTTTCCAGACCTTCCTGCAGTTGTCTAATTTTAAACACATGCCAGTTTTGCAGTGTGCTACTGAATCTAGGGTGGAGAGGCAGCTTGTGAGTGATTTCCATAGCTCTCTGATTTTTCTCCCTCTCAGAGTTTTCAAGTTTATATTTGCCCCAATTTTGAGTTCACTCACAAGGCTGATTTTTTTCAGAGGGTGAGGGTAGGGGTGGGAAGGGGGGGGGGGACATCCTTTAGAAGGAATGCCTCTGTCACATTGAGCATGGAAGAGGGCCCCAGCCATCACAGAAGCTAGTCTAACAATAGGGAAAGCAAGAAGGCAAGGGAGAGAATATTAGGGAACTGCTAGATAAATGAATATCCCAACATTTGCCTTTGCACCCTTGTCCCTCTGCACATCCACTGGGGGATCATGGGGAGAGTTTGCACAATCTCATCACTGTTATTGTCAGCCATAAACAAATTACGCGTATTTAACACGTTAATGTCAGATTGGCCAGGAACCACTGGGAGGTGTGTACTTAGTGACATCAGCTGGCACGGAGCCCTGGTAACAGGGAGGGAAGGAGGGGAGAGAGGGAGAGAGGGAGGGAGGGAGGGAGAGAGAGAGAGAGAGAGAGAGAGAGAGAGAGAGAGAGAGAGAGAGAGAGAGAGAGAGAGAGAATGAGAATATGTGTATGTGTGTGAGTGAGAGAGTGAGTGTGTGTGTGTGTGTGTGTGTGTGTGTGTGTGTGTGTGTGTGTATCTGGGGATTCTGGCAAGGTAAAGAGCTGGTCTGTTTGGCAGGACCTTCCCATCTGGGATCCATCTGTGTTTCCCTAGAATTGGACAGGCAGCTCTAGTCAGTGAGAAATCACAGATGTGAGAGAGCTGACACATGTCCAGCTAATGAAAGGAGGAGGAAGGCTGGTCCCAGACTGTGCTCAGAGATCAGGAGCAGGGGAAGAGGAACATTTTATTCCTATTTCAAATAAATTTGGCTTCTTGGGCATCTGGATTGTGGTCATCTGGGCATCTAGGGTAAGTGAGACTTTTCATCTTGCTGCTGCTTTTTATGCTGAGACAAGCAGGGATCTTGGGTGTCTTTTGGAGCTCTTGGTTGTCTTAGATGAGAAACGATGCAGTGTTTCTGGGGGGTTGGTAGAAGAACCCAACCTACAGGCAGCTGCTCGGCTTTGCACAGAGTCGCTTTGGGTTAGCCACGTTGCCTGACTGACTCTGTCATCCACCTTCATTCAAATGCTGCATTTGCTAAACGGAAACTTAGGGCAATCATCTGGGAGTAACGCATGACTCTTACCCCTGGAAATGCAATTCTGAAAAAAAGCATCTCAACAAAGGATGGATAGATGGATATAAAGATAGACAGATAGATAGATAGATAGATAGATGAATGGATGGATAGGCAAACCATGATAGGTCCTTCTGTAATATGACTGAAGAAAGGCTGTCTCCTTTAGTACCACCCTGATGATCCAGGGTCTGAGACAAAAAAAAAAATTTTTTTGGTGGGGGGAGGTCTTTTTTCCTTGTCAGACTTCATGCTGGTGAAGTTATGACCATTCCTAATAGAATTTCAAAGAGCTTGGCATCCTTGCTCTGACTATATCTGTTCAGCCTAACTGCTCTCAATACTAGATTTTTGCTCTAATGATACATGGTTGCTTCTAGGTGTTTCATAGAAGCTAAGGGAGCCACTATTGCTGCCCGCTAGTAAATGCCTCTCTGAGAGGAAGTTCAGCTAGTTTTATAATGCAACAAATTCGTCTGTGCTTCACTTTCCATCCTAGGATGAGGACTTTAGAGCCTGAGGTAACCTCAGAGCCCAGCCGATCTAACTCCTCAGTTTAGAAATGAGGAGGCAGCTGAAACTCAGAAGGAGGAAGTGATTTGGCCATGGCCCCCCAGCTAGAAAGTAGCAAAACTTGCATTCATATGTGGTTTTCTGAATCTGGGTCTTGTCCAAGGGTATTATTACTATTAACTAAATAAACACCCCTCTTGTATAGGGTCAAGATGACCACTGAGATTCTTACTAGCTCTAAAATTCTCTGGTTCTATTTTTTAAAGCATTTAGATTTACTATAGTTTATTCAGGGAATAGAGTTCATCCGTGTCAGTAAAATTGCCATAAATCTTTCAGGTTGACAACATCCATCCAGACCCTGGGCCAAAATTTCCTCACTGCCTTGATAATTTTTTTTCCCAGAAGGTCTTCCTTCTGTCTGCTTCCACCACTCTGAGTATCCATTGCCATAGTTCACTTCATCCTTGCCATTTAGTAAGTTCCAAAGACAAGCTTTTTGTGGCAAATTACAATTATAGGGGTAGTCTGTAAATGAGTCTTCTACAACCTACAAGAAGGGTGAAAACTTTGGGAAGTCATCCCCAGAGTCAGAATTCAGATCCTATGGCTTTTGACAGTTCCTGGGGCACACTGGTCCATCCTTTTGTCCTTTAGAACTTCCAAGGCAATCCTCTTTAAGGAACTGAACTCTGGCACTTGGCATATAGTCGGCATTTAATGAATATTGATTGATTGATTCTTCCCACCTGACCTTGTGATAAGCCTTAATCAGCATCATTTTAGCTTCAGATTAGGTAAAAAAGATTCTAGATTGAAAAAAGCTAGAAGCCCAGAACTTCATGGCCATCATGGCCTCTAGGGCAATTTAGGGAGGATTTGAAAGAGCAAGTTTGCTATTCCTTGCTAAGAGTTCTGGAATGACCTCATAGAGGATTCTAAGTCTTCATTTTAGGATAGATTTTACAATTTTTCCCCACAATATTTCCCTTTTGCTAATTTAATATTGGCATTTGATATATCCAGCATATGCACTGGTGAATTTGCATGTCTGGGAAATACGTATGTGTGTATGTGCATATTTTTACATAAGCCTTTATTAATTTAATGGGTACAGAGGGTCATATTAAGGCTCAGGAAATGACAAAGATAAATGAGACATAGCTCTTATCCTCATGGAACTTTCAGCCTAGTAGATAAATACACAGAAACATAATTGTCATTAATTTACATGATGTAAACATACCTCAGGAAATTGGTATTTGGAGATAAGTTGTCTTTAATTCCGCTCAAGTCGGTAAATAATGTACCTTATGGGTACAGAGGGTCATGAGAGCTCAGAAAGATACAAAGATAAATAAGACATGACCCTTGTCCTCATGGAGCTTACAGTCTAATAGCCAGATGTGACATATAGTCCTGATGACCTAAAGTACACAATAGAACATTTGAGTAAATAAGTGAAATACAATTAACCCAAGGAAAAAAGGATAATTTCCAATGGGGGTTAAGGAGGTCAGAGCTGGATTTTGATGGATGGTAGGTAGGATTTTTCATGTTCAGTGATGGAAGAAGGGCATTCTTGGTAAAAGGTACTGTCTGAGCAAAGCCACAAAGTAGGTAAATAAACATGAAGAGAAAGAGGGAAAGCTATGTTTTCATTCAAGTAGTTCAGCTTGCCAATGATTTAACTAACTATGAAGGGGCTAGGGCTTGTATCTAGGCAATGTAGGAAAAGTGGAAACAAATCTGGGAAGTTGAAACTTTTACAAATGTGCTTTTCCTGTATCCTGGATCCTATGACCTGATAAAATTTTTAATAAATAGAAGAAGCAATCCTGGATTGATTACCAAGGGATGTCCTAAAGTGAAGTTTTTTTTTGGAACAATGGATTTATACAGTTCTACAGATACAATATTAATAAAAGACTGGTCATACAACTACAAAATGTCGTGTTGGAAGGGACTATAGGACATAGAATGTCATAGGTAGGAGATACCTAAAAAAGCATCTCTTGTAGCCCACACTCTTACAAATGAGAAAATTAGAGATTCAGAGAGTTGAAGAAACTTATCCTAAGGCAGCTAGGTGACAAAGTGAATAGAGGTTGGAATTGGAGTCAGGGAATCCTGAGCTTGAATTCTACCTTAGACACCTACTATCCATGTGACTCTAAGCAAGTTATTTTACCTCTCTCAGCCTGTTTCCTCATCTGGAAAAATGGAGATAGCATCTACTTGGAAGAACTGTTGTAAGATAAACATATATTTAATGAGATAACATACATAATGTTCTCTGAAATTTTAAGCAATCATTCTTCTTTTATTATTATTATTATTATTATTAGATAAGCTGTGCATTAAACTTGTATATCATAAAACCAACAACAGGTCAGGTAAAGGTAAATCTATTTTCTGAGAGCATCATAAAATGATATTTGGGTTTTTAGTTAAAAAAATTTTATACAAGGAGTGTGTTTATAGCTGTAGAAGATTTGAATTGAATCTTAAAAGACAGTTGGTCCAATTCTCTGAAAACCCTTAAAACACACTCAGGGTAAGTGATGCTTATGGGCCTGGATATGCCATAGGAAATGAGATCTAGGGACTTTTTTTTGGTGCCACATATATATAATAGTACAATATTTCATAAAGCTGATAGGATCCTGGGAGGATAACTAGCACAGCCCCTTCTTATATTAATGAAAGAACTGGGATCATAGAGAGAAAGAGACACAATCAATCCAGTGGTAGAGGCAGATCTAGAAAATTCTGACTCTCTCATGATCATAGTGCTCATTAAGCCTCACTGTCTTTCATCTTGGGGTGGAGAAAGGACATGAGGGCACTGTTTGGTTTTCTCATAGGTTTAAAGTATGATGATAATACCAGCCTTAATCCTAGAGTAATTCATTTGGACCAGATTGAAAGGTCTTGATTTCAAGTTTGTAGAATTTGAGTGTTTTTGGTAAGTGAAAGTCACGAAGGGAGTGGAGGTTAGGTTGAGGTTTCCAAAAAAACATCCTTTTGTGACAGTGTTGGATCTTCGGATTGTCCAGTGGTGAAGGCAGGCATCTGTGGATGGGCCCTGCTCATATCCTTGGCGCTGCTGCCTCTGCTCAGGGCCTGCCAGTGATGCAGACTGTATGCATGCAAACTTGAAAAGCGCACCCTGGATGACTTTGAAAAAGGGCGCCAGAGTGAACTCTCTTTGTTCCGCCCAGCAAAGGCAGGGCTTTGTCTATTGTCTGGGGTCTGGGCCAGTCACATTCCTGTCTCCTTTCATTCTGAAGCAGTTGGAAGATGATGGGCAGGGCATGGGTTCTGTGTCGGCACAAAATCTGGACACGCTCAGCCACAGTTGGGGGGGGTGGGGAATGTCCCTGGCGCCCCAAACATGTCTGTACATCATCCATTTGTATTTTTGGATGCAAATTATGGCCTTTTCCATGGCCAGTTCTCCCCTAAGCAGCATAGGAACAGCAGCAAGGCTTCAAAGGAAAAATATGATGTATTTTGTACCTTTTAAAACTGACATGTGTAGCAGGAGGAATCATAGACTGAAAAGTACACTGGATTTGGAGCCAAAGGCGACCTGGGTTCAGATTTTAGTTCTGTCACTTACTACCTTTTGTGATCTATCAACCTGTGCCTCAGTTTCCTCATCTGTAAAATAAGAGGATTGGACTAGATAATTTCTAAGGTCTCTTCTAAATCTAAAAATCTATGAATCATGATGGTTAAGATACCAGGCTAGAGGATACTGTAGTAAAGGGACTGGAGCCCAAAATTTGTAGACAGGAGTTACCTGGCTTCTTCACTTAGTGTAAATGTCATTAATGGTAAACAGTTCCTCTCTTCGTAAAAGAGGGGGTAAAATTAACATTCTCTAACAAAGCTGCCTGCTTAGGTGCTATTTTGGATTATAGACTGAGCACCCAAAGGGACTAGAGAGCTCATGGTCTTTGAATTTAGAGCTGGAAGAGACATCCAAAGTCAATTCATTTGACCTCTTTAGTTTTACAAAGGAGGAAACTGAGGCCCATAGATGTGGCCATTTGCCTAAAGTTTCACAGGATATTAATGTTCAAAGCCAACTTCATCAATCCATTCCTTGGTACCTTGATCTCCCACTGCCTCCTTTCATCCTTTAATTTTTTTTGGGGGGGGGGGGTTGCAAAGCAAATGGGGTTAAGTGGCTTGCCCAAGGCCACACAGATAGGTAATTAAGTATCTGAGGCTGGATTTGAACTCAGGTACTCCTGACTCCAAGGCTGGTGCTTTATACACCACGCCACCTAGCCGCCCCTCATCCTTTAATTTTACAGAGGTGAAGGGGCAGCTAAGTGGCTCAGTGGATAGAGCACCGGCCCCCGGGGTCAGGAGGGTCTGAGTTCAAATCTGGCCTCAGACACTTAAAACTTAAAAAAAAAAACTAAAAATAAATTTGCAGAGGTGAGAGGGATCCAGTCCTCAAGGGCGGGGGGTGATCAAGTATCAGGACAAGGATTCAAATCCAGGATTTCACATTCCCGATTGCCAGTTCCCCACCCGAGGCCCCGGGAAGGCGGGGGAGCCCACGTAGGGTGGTCCCCGGAGCTTCCCAGCGGGAATAAACCGACGTGGGCGGCTGAGGAGGGATCCGAACCCAGCCCCGACTTCTCCGAGGTTCTCCCCCAGACGGTCATGCCTCGTCTCCCTTGCTAAGAGATGGGGCGCGGAGCCCGCGAGAAGTCTTGCGGCAGCCCCGAACGGGGGGCCGGGCGGGGCTGGGGGGGACACAACAACACTGAAACCTGTTGCCGAGCTGCAAGCTGTTCATGTTTGGCGGTCCCGGCTTACTTACCAGGCGGGCGGGGGCTGGGCCGGGGGCTGGGCCGGCCAGGGGAACAGATGTGCCCTGGGCTGTTGGCGCGTGCCGGCTCTGTTCTCCTGCTCCTAGCACCAGGTGCAGCTATTGTTCGCCTCGGCCTCCATTCATCCGGCCTCGTCTGTTGCTCTGCGCTTTCGAGCTCATTGTTTCGGCAGGAAATTAGCATTAAAAACCCATCCGAAACCCCCACGTCCCTCAGCTGCAGGTGACTGCTATTGGCCCCAGCTGCCACCCTTGCGCTTGATTACTTCCATATGGGGCTGTGCGGAGACGAAGTCACCATTTATTGATTTCCAACTCCCAGCCCCCCACCCCTGCTACCCCAAGTAGAATGCCCTGAAATCTATTAGGCCCCCAATGGGCTCCGTGGCTCGGTCAGCATTACAACTGTGATGAACGGTTTACAAGCAAAACTAATTACTCCCTCCCACCCAACCACCCAACCTAAATATTAAATGTAAATAACGGAGGGTGATGAGCAGGATGTGAAATCTTTACGAGGGCTGGAGACCAGGCGGGCTTCAGAAGCAGGAAGGTTGTTACACTTTGGATGGAAAATTTTTAGTCACTGCTTTAAATATTTCATACCCCGCCCATGAGCATCCAAGCCAACGGGGCCCAGGGGGCCGGGGCCCGGGGGGGGGGGCATTTCCATCTTCTGCCTGTTAATTCCCTAAGTTTAGTTAGGAAGGAGGAGAGGAAGGGGGGAAGTGGGGAATGTGAAAGTTATACTTGGACACTCATCCCCCACCCCCATCCAGCTCTTTTAACCCTTGGTTTTGAATAGGATGCTTGTTCTGTGTTTGCCTATGCGGTTATTCTAGTTTGCTTAATAAAATACTCTCCCCACAGCACGTTGGGGCTTCCTGGGCTTCCTCTCTTTGCTCCCACAAGAACAAAGTTAGAAGGTCCATTTGGGGTATTGTGTTAGATGGAGATTAGAGGAGCAGATGATAGGAATTCTACTTTGGAGGAACCAGACATGTAGCTTTTTGGGAACAGGTCAAGAACAGTTATTTCTGTCTCTGATAGAAGGCTTTGTGTAAGCAAAGACGAGACATTTCCTCTAGCTTGTGTTCCCATCTGAAGAAATAAAAGTCAGTAAGAGCTCCCTTGGGCTATGGTCCTCAAAGTTGCCTTGGTCTTATCTGTGGTCAGAAAGCATTGTCTGGTAGGGTAAGGATTGGAATTGAGTGAATTTTTGCTGACTTAAGTTATGCAACCTAGTCTTGAAACAGAGCTGCTGCAATAAAATCACTTTGTGGTTTTGAAAGTTTGTAAACTAAAGTGCTAAAAGGCATTACCACATTCTGGGCGGGGCCAACACTGTTAACTAGTCAGTAGAACCCAACTTTTGACTTTCTGAAGTGGTAGATGATCTAGGCCAGCAAGGGATTGATAGAGACTAGAAACTTTAGCATCAGAGAGGAACCTTGGAGACTAGCAGGTCCACCTGAGGCCCTTAGAGGGGGAGTGACTTGCCCACGGATCAGTGGTATAGAGCAGTAAAAAAAGAATTTGGTTTCAAATCCCACCCTTGATGCCTTATTACCTATATGACCTTGGGCAAATCTCTTAACCTTTCCAGGCCTGAGTTTCTTAATCTGTAAGAGGGAATTGGTCTCGATGGTCTTTGAAGTTCTTTCAGCTCCAGACCTCCAATCTTTTGAATGACACAACTAGTAAATGAAAAGGCTAAAATTTGAACCCAAGTCTCCTGTATCTTGAGGTGAAAAAAAATGATGCTTTTTGCACTCAGTGACATTTCTACAGCCTTTAATGGTTTGTAAAAACTTTACACCCGTTGGGAACTCTCTCCACCAAGGGGAATAGGATTTCTTGGGAGAGACATACCAGCCAGCAGGGGTCCAATGATTGCAGGTCAAAGATAGAAGGCCAAACTGAAAGCAGAGAAATTTATTAGCATACTAAGGAGGCCTGCTGCCTGAAAGCAGCTTCAGCCACCTAGGCTACCAATTTGATTTTTATAACTTTACAGCACAGTTAGAGAAAACAGCCCAACAGCGACATTTTGCAGCAACTTAGGAAAGGTAAGTACAGCATTTTGCAGGAGAAGGAAGGTAGTCATTCAAGGGAGAAGGGGGGGGGCCCGATATTTGGAATGCAATTGGCAGGATTTATTGGAATATGAAAACATTCCCACTGTTCAAGAGTAGGAGATAGGGGAAGGTGATCCAATACTTTTATAATTGTTTTAAAAATCCATTTAGACAAAAAGGCAGGTGCTTCTTGATTAAGGACAGTAGTTGTTATAGTGGTAGAAGGAATCATTTGCTTTACTGTGCTTTTGCACAGTTATATTTTATTTTTCCTTCAATGTGGATTTGGGACTTTGCATCTTTAGGCCACCCCGTGATTGGGGAATTAATCCATCCAGATTTCCTGGAAAAGATTGTGTTTCCTATTTTCCCCACTTATGTATGGGTTTTTTTTTTCTCTTGAGCCTTATGACAATCATGTGAGGTAGGTGCTTCAGACATTATTGTCTCTATTTTACCCTTAAGGAAACTGAGAGAGGAAGAAGTTAAGTGGCTCACCTAGGGTCCAATACAACTAATAACTATCAGAAATAGGATTTTTATCCAGGCATGAATCCTGGACTCTATTCACTATGCCAGCCTCCTACAAGAATGGTAGTCTCCCTATAGAATTATCTTATTGTGTTAGGAGGGTTTGGTGGTTGGTTTTTTTTTTCTCTAATCCCTTTAGTTTTAAAAAGATTATAGATTTTCATTTTAATATCAGACTTTTATTTTACTTCACAATTTATTTATTTATTTACATTGTTTTATAGTTACTACTTATTTTATTTTCCCAGAGTTTTATTTCTCTCTGACTGAAGGGACAATCCTTCACTAGCAAAGCATGCTCTTTCTCCTGTCCCCAAAATACATTATCGTTTCAAATGACCACATGTGGCCTGATTTCCCCAAATAGCATTTTGGGTCGTGACACTTCAGATAATGTCCAGAATATGGTGGTGATGGCTGGCCTGGGTTGCTTCCAGCTCTAACGACTACTCTCCTCTATCTTTGTGTCCAACAATGAATAACATTATGTGCCCCCCTGGGAGATTGCATAAAGTCTTCCTAGCCAAGAATAGCTCTGCCATCAGATCTTCTGAGATCTGTCTGAGAAGGAAGCAAGAATACTTACTTAGTCTGGTGATTATCCAGACCAGTCTTGGAAATTCTTTGGTGAAAGTTGTATTTCTTTTAAGGTAGCCTCCTTCAAAATGCTTAATAAATGTTTGGTGAATTGAATTCAGTCCTTATTGTCTATAGACCAGTATAGCGTGGGAAGAAAAATAGAGATGAGTGAGAATCCTTATTCCCTATAGTTGAGGGATAAGATAAATAACGCTGAACACAAAATAGAACATGAAGATAGAGTTTCAACACATGGGGGATGGGATCAGTTAGAGGAAAAGCATTATTGGAATGGGGAGCAGTGTAAACAGAGGCACCAATATGGAAATGTTCAGTTTATGGGAAGGGTAGAAGTTGCAGAATAGTCTAGAAGAGGAAATTAGGAGAGAATCTGTCTTATACCCATTGCTAATTTATGTACCCATTATCTCCCTGAATGTCTGCATCTCCCCCTACACAGAGAGAACCTTACCTTTCTACAGTGGTTAGTTGGGAATTTGGGAGTTCAGGAGACAGACCAGTTCCTTTCTGGGCAGCCCATAGCACTGTATACCTGATCATTCACAGAGCACTAAAATGGAGTTCCCCGCTCCTTGTCTCATATTTTGTTTTGAGATACCCTCTCCTGACTTATCATGTCTCTATCCTTGTTTGGAAACCAGGAAGGGGAGGTATCCAGGGTCTTACTTGAATACCAAGTGTATAACTTCAGGAGTCAGAAGGTTGGGGGGGGGGGAAAGATAATCCAAATATGGTAGGATCCTGGGAAAGAAGATCTAAAAGCAAGGAGGAACTTCAGAGTACCTTTGGTATGATCCCTTTATTTTGCAGATGAGAAAACTGTAGCCTTAGGAAAGTCAGGTGACTTGCCCAAGTTCACAAAAGCAGTAAGTGTTAAAGGTGAGATTAGAACCTGAGTCCCCTGGCCAAGCAAGTTCTTTTTACTGTGCTATACATTCAAGTTCCTACTGGATTACTCATGTAGTGCTTTTCAGAATTATCACTGGCACAGCCTTTCCAGGGCCTGGTAAGGCACCCTTTTCAAACTGGGGCAGGATGGAGGAGGAGAGGCTAAAAGGAAATCTGATCTTGGATGACATACCTCTAAACCAGACTGATTACGAGGGTGGGAGCAAAGCTGGGGAGATAGCCCTGGAACAGATACACGGATTCAAATAGGATGTTGTACCTCACTCTGTGGCAGCATGATGCATGAGAAAAGAATACTTTATCTTGAGTCAGGGCACCTTGGTTCATTTTCCTGTTCTGCTTGTGACCTTATGAATCACATTACTTCTATGGGCCTCAGTTTCCTCATCCATAAAAGTGAAAGATGCCTTTCAGGCTCTTCTGGCTCAAAACTCAGTGATCCTATTAACCAGACTTAGCTACAATTTACTGTTAAGAAATAGAAATCCAGAAACCATGATGGAGAACCTTGCTTTATAGACTGTTGAGTCCCTTTGCCTGTTGGATTTTGAAACTGTGGACCCTCCAATACCCTGTGGATCTGCATGTTTAGCATTTATAATTATTTTATTATCTCTGCTTGGAAAACAAATACTTCTGTTCTGTTTATACATGTTGTCTTCTTTCAGCCTGGATCAATTGGTGAAGAAGCAGAATTGGAAAGACCAAAGAAGGGAGTTAGGGCACTTTGTTTGTAGTATCATTTCTGGCACTGCCTTTTTTTTTAAGTGAGTTTTTATTGATATCTTTAACACTAACTCTTGGTATATCACTTTTTTTGGTAACTTGACCTCTCTGGGCCTCATTTTCCTTCTTTGTAGAATGAGATGGTTGTTGGATTAACAAGTTTAGAATTCATTCATAGAGTTCATATTTGAGTGCAAAGACTGTTGGATTTATTTTCTTATCTTCCTTGTTCCTCTCCCCACAGATACTCACTCAGTGATGATGAATGAGTGAAGTCACTACTCAAAAAAATTGTATGACTGCCATTTTAAATGACCATTTGAAGGGAGAGGGATCAGAATGGAGCAATATGGGAGAGGGAGGATTAGATCCAGGCCCATGTGCTTGTGTAATAGAAAAGATGTTTTGACTGGAGTGGAAAGTTCTTTAAAAGAAACAGGGTGAGAGAAAGCTGAAAAAATAGTTTGGCCCTTTCAGAGCCAGAATCAAGAGTTTGGGCTTGAAAGAGAAAATGAAAGTCTGAGCAGGGGAGTGTCCTGGTCAAAAACGCTGTTCTAGAAAATTTTGGCTAATAGTTAATACAAGATAAATTGGGGCGGCCCTGGAGTCAGGAGTACCTGAGTTCAAATCCAGCCTCAGACAGTTAATAATTACCTAGTTGTGTGGCTTTGGGCAAGCCACTTAACCCCATTGCCTTGCCAAAAATAATAATAACAATAATGATAAATAAAATTAAAGGAAAAGAACAATTATAAAAAATAAAAAGATAGATTGAAGCAAGGAGAGTCTTCACGGTTCCATGGTTTAAAATAAACTATTGTGTCAGTCCAGTTTTGTGGAATATTAGGATGGTGAAGGCTGGTGGAATATAAGGATTGTAAAAGAGATTGGTAAAAGCTGAGTGAATTTTTTTTTCAGTGCTGTGTATTTTTACAATATTGTTTTTTCCTCTAGAGTTCTTGAACAAGTATCCCTCTGGTATGGGACATCTTTCATGGGCAGTACTGTATAAATAAGCTAGGTAGGATATTGAGAAATGTAGACTGTTGCAGATGGTATCAGAAAACCTTCTTATCAAATATTTTCAAAAGTTTGTCAAACTCTTAATTGATGATGGCTCGGGAACATTGTTTACACAGGTCAGACTTTCAGTCTTATGGTCAAGATACAGAAGACCATTCCAAAATATAATTACTAGAAAACCAAGTCAACTATTAGACCTCAGTTCCTATTGGACTTCAGATACTTGATTATGTGACCCTGGGCAAGTCACTTAGCATTTTTTTTTTTTTACTTTAAGTAGTCTTATCTTAAAGTGGGAATTATAATAGTCTGTATCTCACAGAATCATTGTGATATGTGATATTGAGATAGCATATATAAAATGCTTTGTAAACCTTAAAGCATTACATAAAACTAGTTATCATCTCCTCCTACTATCTGGTATAGCTCATCCATTTTCTACCATACTTTTCCTATAGCCTCATAGCACTAGATGAGTTCCCTCTGCTTTGCATTCAGTATTCTCTATATTCCATTAATCTGATATTACTGAATAGCATCAGAAAAATGCGTGACTGAAAAAAGATATGGGCTGTTGGATCGTCTTCCTACTTCACTGGCATCCATTCAGTGTCAAGAGAACTAGAGGAAGATTGCCAGCAGATTGGATGAAATGCCTGGGAAGGCCATAGATGAGGGTAAAACAGGATAAACTGTGTAAACTGTATCCATCAAAGTACTGGTCCAGTTACTTCTTATTTTTCCCCATCCAGATGGTAAGCCCCTGTTTTGAGGACAAGGGAATCTTGCCTTATAATTCCATTCCAATAAACGGGTATTATGTAAGTGCCCACTGTATACAAGTCACATCTGCTTCTGTGCCCTACTAGAAAGGCCTGGCAGAGTGTGGAAGAGAGACTGGTGTTGAATAGATATTAAATAGGATAAGATGGAGGGAGTGTGATTTAGAGCTTAGAAGGAACCTCAGAGGCCAATCCCTAGCCAAACCCTTCATTTTACAGAGACCTAGGAAGGTTAGGTGAATCACCTAAATTCTTAAAAGTATTAAGCATCATATGTTGAATTTGAACCTGAGTTCTCAGACCTTAGAAGCAGTAAACTCTCTTTCCACTGTTCCATACTACTTCCATAGAATGAAACTGGCAGCATATTGGTGTTAAAAAAAAAAAAAAAGTATGGGTCTTTGTTTCCTGGAGAAGTTTAGCATAATAGAAGAATTCTTTAGTTTCCCAAAGGCATTCCAACATGTTCTCTTATTCCTGTTCACTCCTCAGTTGAACTCATTGTCCTGTTGCAGTGTCTGTGCAAGATAAATGTACTTAAGGGCAACCTCTGATTTTTTTTCAACCCAAACTCTGGACAAAAGACATTCTTCAGTCACTTCATTTTTCTTACATGGATAATGAGTTAAATAATTTGATGCAGTGAACATAATGTCATTCACTACTAGAACTATCTGAAGGACCTTACCATCTCTATGGAATCCCCTCTACCACTTGGTCTCTGCCATGGATCTCTTCTCCATGACACTGGCAAATAATCATGGTGAGCATCTTTCTCTCTTGCTTGATATGAAAACAAATGAAAAACATATAATTGGGGGAAAATATAATTTAAAAAAGAAAACATGAAAAGCATGTAATTGGGGAAAAACAAAATATTAAAAAAGGAAACAAATGAAAAACATGTAATTGGGGGAAATTAAAATATTATTTTAAAATAAAACAAATGAAAAACACATAATTGAGGAAAATATATATTTTAAAGAAGAAAACAAGTGAAAGACAAATATTGAAACTCAAATCTCTTTATAATGCTTCAGGGTTTGGAAAAAAAAAGCTCTTATTTACCTAGCCCAGTGATGCAAGCCAGAGTTGTCAAAGATACCCAGATTAAAAAGTAATAGAGAAATATTTAACAAAACAAAAATACAATAGAACATAGAGAAGATTTATGTGTGGTTTTCTAAGTCAATATGCAGCCAAAAAAGATCCTTGTGTATGGTAGTGACTCCAGCTCTATCTGATGTTAACACCACTGATGGAAGCAATTCAAGAATTATTTTAAAGACAGGAAACTGAGCCTCATTGCAGAGTGGGCATCCTTTGTCTAATACTTAGGTCCTGAATCCAAGCTTTCTTGATTCTAAATATAGTATTCTTTCCATTAAGCTGCAGTGCCCTTTCTTTCAGAAGGCCAAGATATAAGTGTCTGAGACCGGATTTGAACTCAGGTCCTCTGACTCCAGGGTCGGTGCTCTATCCATTGTGCCACCTAGCTGCCCCATTGAAGATTTTTTAAAAAATCTTTTAAGTTTGTGTAACAAAAGTATAATTAAGTAAAACAAACTAACCCATTGGCCAGGTTTGGCCTCAAATGATTCCTTCTCTGCCTGGAAGAGGAAGGCATGTTTTAGCTCATTGGTCCTCTTGAATCAAGATTGATTACTTTGTTGTTTGAACTTCAGATTACTTCAGTGA
The DNA here is from genome assembly GCF_037893015.1 of Macrotis lagotis. NCBI lineage: Eukaryota > Metazoa > Chordata > Mammalia > Peramelemorphia > Peramelidae > Macrotis > Macrotis lagotis. Next base: position 358,577,345 of record NC_133658.1, on the reverse strand, counting down.
TTTTTTTTCTTTGTATTATTTTGAAATAGACTTGATTCTATCAACAATCCTATAAGGTTGAGAGATTGGTGTCATTATCCTTATTTTTTGCCTAGGAAGAAATTGAATCACAGAGATGAGGCAGTTCCCTTCTCCTTCCCCCACAAAAACACAGCTGGTAGCAGAGCCAGGCTAGAGGCCCTATTTAGTAATTTTCCCAATAGGCTATATTATTTTGTAGGTGTGAGGTTAGAGAGGTGACATTTGGGGTGCTCTCAGTGTAAACAGTTATGGAAGACTACAGAGGGACAAGAAACAACCTGCACAATGAACTATTATCTCCTCCCAGGACTGAGATTGGTAATAGAAAGGAGTGCTACTTGGTGAGTCCAGGGGCTTTGCTTTGAATCCTCATTCACTGCTTTAGTCTTAGCTCTTCATCAGTATCATATAGGAATTGGACTAGATGACCTCTAAGGACCCTCTCTATTCTGTAAGTTACTGTCCCTTTTTTTATCTGGCCAAGGAATCCAGAACCCAGTGTGATAAAAGCCTTTATGCTGCAGAGGCAGGCTGGCGAATAAGGATGGGCCCTGGTGTATTTTATTAGACATTTGGGGGCGGACAAAGCAATACAAAAATATCTCACCACATTATTTTCATATTTATCTGAAGCCTGAAAAAGTAACTTTTGGGCTTTCTTCTTTGTAATTAGATTAGTGAAGCATATGGTGTTTACCCAGGCTCCCAAGCTAGTGAGGAAAGGAGCTGCATGTGCACGTGTGTGTGTGTGTGTGTGTGTGTGTGTGTGTGTGTGTAAGAGAAAACAGAGAGAAAAAGGAGAGATTGCCTTCTTAAGGAGAGATTGCCTTCTTGTGATTTTTGAGAGCTTGATCTTGCCAATAACCCCTCTTCCTCTACTTAGCAGCACATGAGGCCATTCTCACCATTCCCATTTCCCTTGATGATTGATCGAAGGATGTTCTTCAGCTGGTGCTATCTTTGCCTCTATTGACCTGAGAGAAAGAGATTTCTCAAAAGTAGGTGTGGGATTCTTCTATGGTGCTTCTACAAGCCTATAGTCCTTTCAAAAGGCTGGGATTGGAGATGGAAGAGGATTATCATCTGGTTGTGTTGCTTTGAGTAAAGGTATTCCTTGCAGCCCAATTTATATAGTTTGATTCCTAATTGAGGGTTTACTTTTTAGGAGGAATATGTGATATGATCCTAGCATAAATAGGAAGACTGTTGTCATCAAAGCAGAAAAATTCGGTTCCCTTTTATGATAATACATTAATGGCTGTTGTCAGTGTTTTCTTTCCCCAAGGTTTTATTAAGTCTAAACTTTAATATTGTCCTACTTACATGGAAACTAGCCCAAACTTATGAGGCAGAATTATAGACCCTGAAATGAACTTTTAACATATACTAAACCAATGCACTCTATTCTGGCTAAAAGAGTGGCTTCCATATGAAATGTACTAACCAAGCGTTAGATACAAAAGGTACTTCAAGAAAATCATCAGTACTCAATGATAACACTGAGAAATGATTGTAAGAAGAGGAACTAGAAAAGCATAACAGCCTGGATCTGAAGCAACTGCTTCTTTTGCCTCATAGTTTCAATGCAGTTTTAACATGGAATTACAGAATGTAATGCTGGAAGAAGCCCTAGAGCCACTGAAATCAACTCCACTAAAACAAGAGGTTCCATAGGATCATAGAAGGAGAAAGGATGTCAATTGTTCTTTAATAGAATCCCCTTGTTTGATAGAAAAAGAAACTGAGGCCAAGGGATGTTAGTCCAATGTTACACAGTAATAGCAGATCTCGATTTGAGTTCAGGTACTTGGACTCCAAATCTAGCTCTCTTTCCTCTTTGGTTCTTCACTTCCTTTCTTCAGCATGAGAAATTGGAGAACTTAGTGACAAAGCCTATCTTCTTTTCAAAAGCATATTAGACTTTTGGGCAACTTTCATTTTAACCATTATTCCCTTCTTCTCAGCTGAAGTCTGCTTGTCATCAACTTCCCCTTATTGCTCTTAAGTTCTGTCTCACTCATTCTTCCTTAAGACAGGCTCTCTTGGTGCAGAATGACTTGAAGTCATAGACCCTAAATCAGGTCCTTCTAGAGGTTTTGATCTATGATCATACTTGAAATGTAGAGAATGAATAGTAGGGTCTAGAAAATGGTCATAGTGAGATCTGGTGGTAGACTTTTGTAGCAAGCAGTTCCAACTTTCATGGCTAAAGATCTGGAACTAAAAGACCTTAGGTGGTAGTGATTGTGATGATTGTGAAGAGAAGACTTGTAAATTGGGATGGAAGATTGGAGAGGATTGTGGCATGCATGACTCCTTTTCCTAATGATGGCATAGTTAAGTTACTCTTTAAGATTTTGAACCTGGATGACTGGTAGAATAATAGTGTCAATCATTAAAATGATGATGTCCAGAGACTTTGGTGGTAAAGATGATGAGTTTTGGGATGTTAGATTGATCTTCTCTATTCCAAAAGAAGTTGAAGAAAAAGGGGAAAAGACCTCTGTGTACAATTGGATTTACAGCAGCTATTTTGTGGTAGCAAAGAATTCAAAATTGAAGGGATGCCCACCAATTGGTAGATGGCTATACAAGTTGTGGTATCTGATTGTGATAGAACACTGTTATGCATAAATGATGAGAGGAATGGTTTCAGAAAAACCTGGGAATATTTATATGAATATACAAAGTAAAGTGAGCAGAACCTGGAGAATATTGTACATAGTAGTAGCAATATTGTAACAATGACAATACTATACAAATATTGTACAAATGATATATAGTTATTCTTAGTAATACAACATTCCAAGACAATTCTAAAGGACTCTTGATGAAAAATGCTATCCATCTCCAGAGAAAGAATTGATAAACTCTGAATGCAAATTGAAGCATAATTTTTTCACTTTCTTAATTTTTTTTGTTTTTTCTTTTTTGCAGCATAACTAAAACATATAGAAATATATTTTTCATGACTTCATGTATATAAGTGTTATATTGTTTGCCTTCTCAATGGCTGGGGGAGTGTCTAAAGAGAGGGAAAGAATTTAGAACTCAAAATTTTAAAAATTAATGGGGGGGGTTTTGTGGGGGGTTTTTTTTTGGTAAGGCAATAGGGTTAAGTGACTTGCCCAAGGCCACACAGGTAATTATTAAGTGTCTGAGATCGGACTTGAACTCAGGTACTCCTGACTCCAGGGCCGGTGCTCTATCCACTGCGCCACCTAGCCGCCCAAAAATTAATGTTTTAAATAAATTATGAATTTTTAAAAAAAATCAGGTTGAACTTGAGACTATGCTTGGATATGTGGTATTCACCAGATGATTTTTAAAGAGCATAGATTATAGTAACAGATTCAAATTCAGATTTCAAGTTGAAAGGTCCTTAGAAGTCATTTAATCTAAGCCTGTCATTTGACAGATGAGGGAACTGAGACCCCGAGAGGCCCATATGACTTGCCAGATGGCACATAGACAGTAGATGCTTAGTAAGGGACAGAGGTAGGATTTGACCCGAACTCTTCTGACACCAAATTTAGCACTTTTCACTATCATCCTCTCCTTCTTACACAAAACTTAAGCATAGTCCCCATATTTAGATATATAGAGTATCTCAAGAGTTTAAAACTGTACTGAGACTTTTAGGATGCCCCTATATATTAAGAGGAAAAGGGATAAGAGATATGTCTTTACCTGTACTCTGACTTCAAGAGTGTTGAGGTGAACAATATAGGTTCTCTAAAACTGACAACTTTAAAAAATGCCTGTTAGCAAATATATTTACTGACATTAATGGGCATCCAACAGGAGCCTCTTAAACCACTCTTGTCCATCATCTATGTACAGTTATCCCTTCCACATTTCGACTTTATCCATGCCAATTTCAATATATTGTGAGTTGGCATAAGAAATTAAATCAGAATATTTGGGGAATTTTGCAGAAGTCGCATGAAGTCAGCAGACAATATAGAAAATGTTTAGAAACTCTGAAATGTATAAAATATATGTATAGTATTATATACTATCAACATATTAAGTGTCTGAGACCGGATTTGAACCCAGGTACTCCTGACTCCAAGGCTGGTGTTTTATCCACTACGCCACCCAGCCGCCCCCTCTAGCAATATTCTTGATCCAGATTTAGAAAACCATGTGAACTCTGGATTTGTCTAGTGTCCATAGAAGTGATTGCATTTGGCTGGCATACAATTGCTAGTGCTATCCTTGGTAAAACAATTCACCAATGCCTTATTATCAGCAGGCTGTCCCAGGATGGGGGTTAAACTTTAACCCCAGATCATAGTTGAGCTATGTTCTAATCTGGAACTAGAAGCTTTTCTTATGAACCTTCCCCACCCAACCAGAAGACTTCATATTTCTTGATATTACCCTTCAAGAAAAAAATTGCTTGATGTGGTTTTGTGATAATAATGATTAATTACTTCTACAAGTAACTTCCTTGAGGGCAAGAACTTTCACTTATGCTTTCATATACTAACACAGTCCAGGGCATGGCATATAGTCACAGTATGTTCTTAAGTATAAATAATATATAAATAATATATAAATATATATATAAATAATATATAATAAATATATAATAATATATAATATATAATAATAAATAATATATAAATTATATATAAATATATAAATATAAATAAATATATAAATAATATATAATATATAAATATATAAATATATAAATATATATAAATATATAAATATATATAAATATATATAAATATATATAAATATATATAAATATATATAAATATATAAATTGGACTACAAAAATATAAAAACATGCAAATGTATAAAGAACAATATAAATAAGTAATTTATAAATATTAAAATAGGGTTGCAAAGTACTTGTGTACATTATCCAATTTGAGCTTTGGGACATTCCTATGAGATAGATGTTATAATCTCCCTTTTATAGATTAAGAAACGAAGACTTAAGGAGCTAAACTAACTTGCCCAGAGTCACAACTAGGAAACAGTAGATGTGGTTTCCTGATTCCAAGACTAGAACTTTATCCAGTATACTAGGAATTAGAACTAGATTTATGGGCAACCTTGATGTTGAGTTCTATAACAAAGTAAAATCCTACAGGTATAGGATAATTCGTTTCATGAGACAGAGACAGAAAGGTGATTTGTATTCTTACAAAATTATACTTAGACTCCTTTTTTTTTTTTAGTTTTTTTGCAAGGCAAATGGGGTTAAGTGACTTGCCCAAGGCCACACAGCTAGGTAATTATTAAGTGTCTGAGACCAGATTTGAACCCAGGTACTCCTGACTCCAAGGCTGGTGTTTTATCCACTACGCCACCTAGCCTCCCCCTCTAGCAATATTCTTGATCCAGATTTAGAAAACCACGTGAACTCTGGATTTGTCTAGAGTCCATAGAAGTGGTTGCACTAGAAGTTAGTTATACTTAGTTATACATTCCCAGGGTTGCATAACTAGTATGTGTCATAGGCAAGACTTGATGATTTTGTTATCAGGTACTGTAGATATTATTGTTCACATTTTGGAAATGTGAGTCTGAAACAGCTAAAATGACCTGACTATGGCTAGCAAGTTACTTGTTTGTAAGATTTCCTAATCTCAGAGATTAAGAAAAGGACACAAAGAGCCATGGGATCTGGATTTCAGAGACACAACATTTATCATGTTTGCCAGGTTGTTGGTTTTTTTTAAGGAGTCTGGCAGGGAAGTTGGAGGAGGAGAGGAAGAATAGTTGGAGCCTACTCCAGCTACTTCATCCCCTTATTCCTCTAATTAGATTTTCATAAGAAACTCCTGGTCCTAGAAGAGATAGCCTTTTCTGAAGTCACTCAAACTGCCTTTTGCTAGGTATAAGGATATTATATGATACTTAAAATATTCAAATTTAGGGCATTGTACTGTAGAAACATGATTGGCCCTCTGGGCTTGCAATTGAGCAGTTGGTGTCTTGCTGGATATAAGACTAATATATATATATACTTAAAATTATTCAAATTAAGGGGGTACTCTTTGTGCTTGCAGTTAAGGCATTGCTACTGGCTAAATGTAGGCCCTGAGTGTCCATTGGTAATTTCTAGAGGTTCATTCACTCCCAGAAGAGTTAGGACAAGTGTCCTGTGCCAGAGGCTCAATTTGAAATCAATTCTCCCTGACTCTTAAATTCTGAACTTTCTAGTACTTATCTCATTTAGAAGCTAGTAGAAGGCCACAGCCCCATGAAGAAATGTAAGCAATTTTAATGAACAGGCTGCTCTTACCACACATGGGAATGGCAGAAGATGCCAAGTGTGGTCAGGTTCCCTAGCAAGATGGAAGCAGAACACAGAGCATGCCATGATGTCAGCAATGTGTGCTGGTTTTTGTTTTGTGTTGGGATTTTTTTTTTAATTTCTGGAGTTGGTCATGTCTCCCAGAAGAAAGTAGAGGAAGTTAGAATCCTGAAAATCATTCTCAATGGCCAGCTCCTATGATGCGGTGTGGGTTTTGTGGATGCCTCATTACGAGGGCTTTCTCTGTCTCCAAAGGCAAACTTAAGAGCCCTTTGTCATGGAAGCTGGTGGCAAAAATACTCCCCATATGTGCAGAATGTTCCCTGCTGAAAGCCGTGACCAAGACAGAACAGAGAGAAGCAGACAGAATGTCGCTAACACAGTTCTGTCCGGGTGGGACATCTGTGAGTGGCTCTTGAGGGCTGGATTTTTCTGTTATCCTACAACTAGCTAGGACCGCAGTTGGTTGACAGCTTGCTTATTTACAGATTACTTCACATTGACTCATCTCATCTCACCTTCAAGGCACCTCATTTAATACTGAGTAGTGACCCAGTGACAATCGAGCACAGATCAAGTCCTATCGATAGGGGGAAACCCTTTGTGTCCTTTCTACAGGCCCAAAATGTGCATTTCAGAGAGCAGCATCAATTGTTTCCAATCACGTTTTGGCATTGGCTGACACATTCTCCATTTTTTCTGTCTATCTCGGTGCCTACAGTCAAGTGTTAATATAAATGTCCTTTTTTGATTTGTTGCCAAGACAGCTGTCAAGCTAAAATCCTTCTTCTGGCTAGTAGTGAAGGCTGCCATGGCATTGAATAAGTGTTCTGTCAAAACTATCCAAGACAAACACCCATCGACCTGGAGGTCGAAGTTGTGTGCTTATTATAAAACAAGGACTCAACCTTTTTTCTGATGTGCATTCCTTTTGTGGGATCTGGTGAAGCCCGTGGACTCCTCAGTCATATTTTTAAAGGCAAAAAAAAGGTTTTTAGGCATTTTTCTTTTATGTCTTACTATTTGTTGACTCCATTTGAGGTTTTCTTGGCAATAATACTGGAGTCGTTTGCCATTTTCTTCTCCAAGTCACTTTACAGGTGAAGAAACTGAGGCAAACAGGGTTCAGTGACTTGCCCAGGGCCATAGCTTGGAAGTGTCTATGGCCAGATTTGAACTCAGGAAGATGAGTCTTCCTGACTCTTGGCCCAGCACTCTATCCTCTTTGATACCTATCTGATCTCCTACACACATACAAATACACATGTATAAATATATATGTATATGTTATCTATATCTAATTTTTAAATTCACTGATCCTAGATTAAATTTTCTGTTCTAAAGGTTGCCCATGATCCCAACAAAAAATTAATCTTTAGAGATGATTTAAAATGTGTCCCCCTGTGACACTGCCACAAGGCAGCTGCATGAGGAGGAGCTCAAGGGAAAGTTGTTCTGAACAGGACCAGCTGTGCCAAGAGGTACCTTCAGAGAGACACCATAGGATCTTAACTCTGTCCATGTAAGGAACCTCAAAGGCTGTCCAGGCCTACCCCAGCATCTTATAGATTACAAAAGCAGGGCCTGGGGAACCCAAAGGAACTTACCCAGGGTCACACAGGTAGTAACATCAAAGCTGAGGTCTGAACCTAAGTTCTCTTGATTATTTTCCATTTTTCCTGTAAATATCCTGGGATTGCTTTTTTTTAAAAAAAAAAAAAAACTTTCCTTGTATCTTTAGAACTTGGCAGTGCTGACCCTGAGCAGTCACTTACTTAATGTTTCCTGACTGACTGGCTCTAGAGATCAGCTCTTTCACCTGGAATAGCCTTGTCATTGAGTATTTTGAGTGAGGCTAGATCAGCTCAGTCCTTATCCTTTCTCACCAGAGATATCATTTCTTTTTTTTTCTTTTTTTTTTAGGTTTTTGCAAGGCAAATGGGGTTAAGTGGCTTGCCCAAGGCCACACAGCTAGGTAATTATTAAGTGTCTGAGACCGGATTTGAACCCAAGTACTCCTGACTCCAGGGCCAGTGCTTTATCCACTGTGCCACCTAGCTGCCCCTAGAGACATCATTTCTTGACCAAAGCATTCAGAGAGTGAAATATGTCACTCAGGGTGTCTGTCATTGCCCTTCAGGTTTAGTAACCTGCATTCTCTGGAAACTACAAAGGAGCCAGGTTACCATCTTGCCAACCTCCAGAAGCTGATCTGTTCAATCAGTGTGAATGTATAACCTGTATCAACAGATTGCTTGCTGTCTTGGGGAGAGAGGGAGAAATTTTTTTTTAAATTAAAGATTTTATTTATTTTGAGTTTTACAATTTTTCCCCAATCTTACTTCCCACTTCCCCCCCCACACCCCCCACAGAAGGTAATTTGTCAGTCTTTACATTGTTTCCAAATTGAATGTGATGAGAGAGAAATCATATCCTTAAGGAAGAAACATAAAGTATAAGAGATAGCAAGATCAGACAAAAAGATATCAGGTTTTTTGTCTTGTGTTTTTGTTTTTTTCAAAATTTAAGGTAATAGTCCTTGGTCTTTGTTCAAACTCCACAGTTTTTCCTCTGGATATAGATGATACTCTCCATTGCAGAGAGCCCCAAATTGTCCCTGATTGTTGCACTGATGGAATGAGCATGTCCATCAAGGTTAATCATCACCCCTATGTTGCTGTTAGGGTGTACAGTGTTTTTCTGGTTCTGTTCATCTCATTCAGCATCAGTTCATGCAAATCCAAGAGGGAGAAAATTTTACAAAAAGTGAATATTGAAAATGATCTTTACATGTAGAAAAAATAAAATACTGTTAAGATAAAAGCAAAGTTGCTCATATGCGGGGGGGGGAGTAGGGGGAGAAGTGGCAGTTTGGGATGGTGGAACAAAGGCTAGATTTGGAGTCAAAGAGAACCTGGGTTTGAATTTCAGCTCCATCAGGTCTTAGGCTGGTAAAGAAGGATTTGAGTGGGAGCTCAGCAACAGATAATATGACTGTTTCCAGAGGACCAGTGTTTCTAAGGGTGCCAGGTTCTGCCTTTGTGATTGTAGGTTGCAATCACAAAACTCCACTGTGCCTCAGTTTCCCCATCTCTAAAATGTAAGGGTTCACCTAAATTACTTCCAGGGTATCTTCTAGCTCTAGGTCAAGAATCCTGCATAGAAGAGGCTAGATCAGGAAACCTAAAAGGATTTTGTCCAGGAGAGACCCCATTATTAGTAGTCTTTGGTAAATAAGCCTGGGCACAGCTGGCACTACTTTTCTCTATTGCTTTTTAGCACTTACTGTGTGTTGTGAAGGTGTGAAGAGACTGTGTCAAGCCAATGGGACTTGGGCATGAGTACATGTGTGGCAGCCATTCCCACCAGGGATTCAGACGCCCCTGTCGCCTCAGCCGCTTCCTTCCAGATGCTGCTCTCACTGCTCAGGGTTAGGAGGAGCTTCAGAAGATGATTTGTTCTTGAAATGAAGAAAAATTCTTACCTTGGCCATCTTCCTACATTTGCCCTTGCTAAGAAGGGAAGTTTTCAGGCTCGAAGACTGGTTTTGTTGCATTTTTTTTTAAATCCCAACTTTGCCTCTGTCTCCTTCTGCATAAAAGTTAGAAGATACTGGCCACACAGATGTCCAAAGGTTTGGGGGAAAGGGGAAAAGCCTCACATGCTCTTCTCTGCAATCTCCATCACCCAGGGATTAGATATAAGAGACATCATTAAAGAAAGCTGTGGGCCAATTCTACTTAAACTTTATTTTGTCCTAAAATACCAACCACATGTTAATTTTAACTAGTATTTAGAGAGCCCAGTAAGGCTTTAGAAGCTTTTTACATAATGTTATTTCATTAGATCTATATAGGTGAGATATTGAACCCATTAATGCAGTATCTTCAAACTAAATAGCAGAATTCCTTTCCTTCTATGACGAGTGTCAAATCTGCTCATTAAAAAGGTAAAAACAAAAGATACTAATAGAATGAATACACATACACACACGTATTTGTGTGTGTGTGTGTGTGTGTGTGTGTGTGTGTGTATTTTTGAAATCTGTCCAAAAGCAGACAGACAACTTCTAAAATGAGAGAGTAGACTTCTTCTCAAGGGTGGCTTGATAAAGAGTTTGGATATAGGAGTTTAGATTTTGAGCCAGAAGTACCATAAAGGGGATGCCATCTTGTTGAACAATTTCTTTTTATATTTGAGAAAACTGAAGAGTGGAGAGCCTAAACAATTTGACCTCACTTATAGCTAGTAAATATCATAGCTAGGATTTGAACCTAGATCCTATGACATTTCCCCTTCTCCCCCCCAACCAGCATTTTTCCACTGCACTATGATATATCTATCCAAAATGAGGCAGGGATAGTCCCACAGAATTCTGCATCAGTCAGGCTAGATCTGCAGTATTTTGTTTAGTTCATGTGCCTGAACTCTTTGCTCAGTGGTACCTGTGGGGCTGTGAGATGGGGATATGAGCTTAAGCTCTGCAGCCTCAAATGTTGGAGACAGCTTCAGGAGATGAGGTTTGGCTGAGCTAGGGATAGTTACAGGATTTGTAGCAGGAGTAATTTAGATTCATCTGATAGCTTGCTGACTCAGGCAACTTGAGAATACAAGAACCATGGGGTGCTCAATAGTTTAAGTAACAGTGGGCAAATCACAGAACCCATCTTGAGGGGAGACTGGCTGGACTTCGCTTATTCTTTTTATTCACCCTCTCATTGCTCTAGCAATGTCATTGCCCACTTTTCAACTTGCAGAATCATGTCTTTCGGTGTTTATAGAGGCATTCCTGAAAAGGTTAAAATCTAACCCTCTTTTAACTGATTTTGGGAACCAGTAATCATGGTTTGTTTGGTTGGGGGTATTTTTAATAAAATTTTATTGATATCCTTTATTTTCATATCATGGTCATTTATAGATTGTATCTGCTCTTTGCCTTTGGAATTGAACTACTCTCCCCTGCAACAAAAGAAACAATTGAACAAAAACAACCGACACAGTGACCACGTGTGACCAGTGTATGCCACATTCTGCCCCAGTAGCATCCTGCACCTCTTGGCAAAGAGGAAGGAGGTATAGTTCATCTTCTATTCAATAGACCCAATCTTGGTTACTCAACACATAGCCCTATGTCCTTTTGATGATCTTTTTCATTTGCCTTGTAATCATCATGGGTATTATTCTTCTGCCTATTTCACCCTCAGAATACCCAGTTCTTCCCTTGTTTCTGTGAATTCCTCAGTCTTACCACTTTTATTTCATAGTATAATGTTCCATCTATAATCATCATTTAATTGATGCTTGTGGTGAATTCTTTTCCCCTCTTCTTTGGAGAGTCTAGTGATGGCAAGATAACCCTCCTCAGTCTGGAGTCTGTTTCTGCCAGTACTAGCTAGATGACTTTGGGTAAGCCCCTTTTCCACATCTGTAAAATAGGGAAGTAGATCCGATGGCCTCATTGTCTCTCCTAATCTTACTAATTCAACTGTCTTCAGACCATCACACCACCAGTGCTTTTAACAGAAAAGCCTGAAGAACAAATCATGAACTTCTGCAATAATGAACTTTAAACACATTTTCCTCATGAAGACTGGGGTGATAGGCCCCCACCCCTCCTCCTGATATATGCAGGCACTGAAACTGTCTGAAAAGTCCAGGGGAGCCAGAGGCGTTATCCTATGTTTTCAAACTCGGTTTGGGTAGCTGCACAAACAGCTGCCACACTGAATAATTGTCACGTCATTATGAGGGTTCCTGTCACTAACTGATCTGTTTGTATAAATCGAGCTCTCACCACATGTGATTGGTAAAATTAGTTCTTGGGAGACTTTCTGCTGTTGAGACCATCTGTTCCCTGCGCCCCAAATCCAGGATGAAGAGTTAGCTTTGGAACCACATGGTAGAAAAGGCACATCAGTGCCTGCAGTTTCAGTGTGGAGTGAGTGAAGAAGAGGAATGGATGTGGGGGGGGCAGGATGAGGAGTGACTGGATCATTCCTCTGATCCCTGTGTCAGCTCTGCAAGTGGCTCTCTTGCCAGTTGGCTTCAGTGGATAGACTAGATTGCCACCCTAGTCAAATGTCAGAATAGGCAGGGTCCATTTTTAGATTTCTGGAAGAAAGGTTCTCGACCACATGTTTTCCTTTAATATCTGAGTTCCATCTCTGCCTCAGTCCCCAATAGACACACAGAGATGCCTTTTTTGTTTCTTTTTTACATCCCAATAATTCCCCCGTACAACTCTCTCTTGTAAAGGTATAATTAGGGAAAACCAATCAACCAGCAAGCATTTATTAACTGCCTACTTTCTACCAGATACTGTGGTAGGCACAGAGGATGCAAATACAGTGAATGAAATGATTCCTGTTTTCAGAAAGCTTGCATTGTAACGGGGAGTCAGCTGAACACTTACAAGTATATACAGAATAGTCAGCAAGCATTCATTAAGTGCTTACTGTGTGCTAGGAGTCATAGCTAGTTCTGTGGATACAAATGAAAGTAAATGGCCATTTCTTTCTCTTAAGGGTCTCATACTTTAATGGGGAAGCCAACACGCAGCAGCTATGGACAGATCAAATATATACAGGTTAAATAGGCATAATCTCAGGGAACGCACTGAGGTTCAGATAGACTTGGAAAGGATTCTGTAAGAAGCCTTTAACTAATTAACCCTTTAACTGACTCTCAAAGGTACCCAGAAGAAATGAAAAGAAAAAAATACACATAAAAAAATCACCAAATGTATGGGACCCTGGGAAAGCTACTACAGTTTATAAAGCACTGGACCTGAAGTCAGAAGAACCTGAATTCAAATCTAGTTGTGTGACCCTGGCCAAATCGCTAAACCTCGTTTGCCTCAGTTTCCTCATCTGTACAATGAGCTAGAGAGGGAAATGGCAAACACTCCAGTATTTTTGCCAAGAAAATCCCAAATGTGGAGTCATAAAGAATCAAACAGGGCTAAAATAACCAAACAGTAACATGCACACACACGTGTGTGGTGTGTGTGTGTGTGTGTGTGTGTGTGTGTGTGTGTGTTTGTATGCTGCCAAACATCAGTGTTTTTACCTTTTTTTCGCCCCTTTTATTTATACTTAGATTCTGGTTTATTGCCTCTTCTATTGTTTTTCCCCCCATACCAAAGTAATGCAATGGAAAAATACTATTTATAAGCATTTATTATGTGCTTACTATAGGGAAATAGGAAAGAAAAAGTCCTCTTGGAGTTTATAGTCTAATGGGGGGAGGACAAACACATAAAAAATGTAGACTGAATAACCAGAGGACCCTAAACAGCAACATGGGGGTGATAATCAACCTTGGTGGATTTACTCATTCCATCAGTGCAACAATCAGACACAATTTTGGGATATCTGCTATAGAAAATACCATCTGTATCCAGAGAAAGAATTGTGGAGTTTGAACAAAGACCAAAGACTGTTACCTTTAATTAAAAAAAAAAAAGAGTTATCTTATTATGTAATTTTGTTATCTCTTATACTTTATTTTTTCCTTCAGGATATGATCTCGATCTCTCTCTCATCACATTCAACTTATATCAACGTATTACCATGGAAACAATGTAAAAACTGCTGTGGGGGTGGGAGGAGGGAAGCGAGATTAGGGAAAAAATTGTAAAATTCAAAATTAATTAATTATAAAATATAATAAAAGTAGGCTGAAAAGGAAAGATGAAAGGAACCCAGAGAAGTCCCAACATTGTACAGTCGGGGAGAGATGAGATGTCTGAGCTCAGCTCTCTTAGGCTGATATTTGGAGTTCATGACTCTACCTTCCAGTCAGTCAGACCAGTAGACCTGGGTTTGCTCCTGGCCTCTGTTTCTTACTTATGACCTAGTAGTCACTTTTAACCTCTTTGGGCTTTCAGCTTGTCCTTCTGTATAGTGAACAAGTTAGAAAAGATGATTTCTTCCAATTAGGCAAGCCTACTATGTGCTCAATGTTGAGGAGGCAAAGGCAATAATAAAACTGCCATCAAAGTACTTATATTTATCCAAGGGACAGAGCGTTGAGGTATCTAAGGAGCAGAGTGGATAGTGTGCTAGATATGGAGGCAGGAAGGTATGGGTTCAAATCCAACCTGAGATATTTATTAGTTATGTGACCCTGGACCCAAGTTATAAGTAAGTTCATTTATGAAATGATGAGACTTGACTTTATGACTTCCAAAGTCCTTTCCAACTCTTTTTTCCAATGAAGGATCTAGATTTATTTATTTTATTACAATAACTTTGTTATAACAGTAAACATAACCCCCCCCCCAGAAAAATGAGAAACCTCAAGAATAGTGAGAAAGAAAAAAATGTACTTCAGTCTGTGTTCAGATTCCAATGGCTCTGTCTCTGGGATGACATGCTTTCTTTATCATAAGTCCACTAGAGAAGTTGCTTCAATATTTTTCCCACAATTGCTATTATTAGCTGTATTTCCCTCCACTCTATTCCTCCCCATTCTCATTTATTTTATTGTCTCTCCTTTTATCCTGGACCTGTCCAAAAGTGTGTTGTATCTGACTACCCTCTCTCACAATCTTCCCTCTTTTCTATCACTTACTCCGCCCTTCCCTCCCCCCATTCCCCCTATCCCATCCTTTTTTTCTGTTTTTTCTCTAGGGTATTATAGATTTCTATACCCTATTGTGTATGTTATTTCCTCTCTGAGCCACTTCTGATGAGAATGAAGGCTCACTCATTCCCCCCCTTGCCTTCCCCCTTTCCACTCCATTGAAAAAGCTTTTTCTTGCCTCATGTGAAATTTCTTGGCTACTGCTTCATCTCCTTTCCCTTCCTCCCAGTACTTTCCTTTATCATCCATTGACTCCATCTTTTTACTATATTATACCATTATATTCTACTCCTTCCTGCGCCCTGTCTATATATGCTCCTTCTAACAGCTCTTTATAAATGAGAAAGTTTACTTGAGTTTTCAATATCATTAAGTTCCTCATAATTAGTCCTTCTCATCTACCCCCTCTATGGTTCATCTGTGTCCTGAACTTGGAGATCAAACTTTTTGTTCAGCTGTGGTTGTTTCAATAGGAAAGTTTGAAAGTCCCTTGTTTCATTGGAAGTCCACCTTTTCCCTTGAAAGAGGATGTTCAGTTTTGCTGGGTAGCTGATTCTTGGTTGTAAACCAAGCTCTTTTGCCTTACAGAATATCATATTCCAATCCCTACAAGCCCTTAATGTAGATGCGGCCAGATCCTGTGTAATCCTGACTATGGAGTCTCAATAGTTGAATTGTTTGTTTCTGGCAGCTTTTAGAATTTTCTCTTTGACTTGGGAGTTTTGGAATTTGGCTATAATATTCCTGGAAGTTTTTCTTTTGAGATCGCTTTCAGAAGATGACCAATGAATTCCCTCAATTTCTATTTTACCCTCTGCTTGTAGGATCTCAGGGCAATTTTGCCATATTATTTCTTGAAAAATGAAGCCTGGTTGTGACTTTCAGGTAGCTGAATCATTTTTAAATTATTTCTTTTGGATATGTTTTTGAGGTTGGTTGTTTTTCCAATGAGATATTTCACATTTTCTTCTAATTTTTGGCTTTTTTGGAAGAGTTTTATTTCTTCCTGATTTCTTGCAAAAGTCATCAGCTTCCTTTAGTTCCATTCTGCATTTGAAGGAGTTATTTTCTTCAGAGAGTTTTTTTTTATATCCTTTAACAGCTGGCCAATTCTGCTTTATAAGGCATTCTTCTCCTCATTTGCCTTTTGTTTTTGCTTTTTCCATTAGGTCTAAACTGGTTTTTAACATATTATTTTCTTCAGTATTTTTTTGTATTTCTTGCACCAAGCTGCTGATTTGGTTTTCATGATTTTTATACATTGCTCTCATTTCTCCCAATTTTTCCTCTACCTTCCTTAATTGCTTTTCAAAGTCTTTTTTGAGCTCATCCATAGTCTAAGCCCATTTTCTATTTCTCTTTGAGGTTTTGGATACAGAAGCTTCAATTTTTGTCATCATCTGAGTGTGTGTTTTGATCTTCCATGGGACTAAAGTAATTTTCTTTTTTTTTCTTTTTTTTATTTATTTTTTATTCTCATTTTATACAAATTTTTTTACATTAATAAAATATTCTTGTTTACAAGTAAACAAAATACCCCTCCATGAATATAGATAGACTTGGCTTGGGTGAAAAAAGTAAAGGGGAGAGAAAAAAAAGTTAAAATTTAAAAAAAATAATAGTAATAATTGTAGGTATGGCCAGGTGGTGCAATGGACGAAGCACCAGCCCTGGAGCCACGAGCACCCGAGCCCATATCCAGCCTCGTAAACCTAAAAATCACCCAGCCGTGTGACATGCAAGCCACCTGATCCCCACTGCCCTGCAAAAATCAAGAAGAAAAAGACCCAAAATAAAATAAAATAGTAATAATAGTAGGGGTGTCTGGGTGGCACTTCCTTTCCCTTGAGCCAGGACCACCCGGGTCCAAATCCAGCCCCAGACACCCAAAGATCCCCCTGCTATGTGGCCCCAGGCAGGCCACCCAGCCCCACTTGCTCTGCACCCTCCCCCAAATAATCATAACAAAAAATGTGCTTGAGTCTTTGTTCCAACACCAACAACTCTGTCATGGGTGGATCACATTCTTTATGATAAGTCCATCACAAAAGTTACTTCCATATTTTTCCAATGTTGCCATTGCTGATCGCAACTCCCTCCTTTCTTATTTCTCCACTACCTTGTACTATATTTTCTCTCTCCTTTCACTCTGACTCTACTGTAGGGTCACTGAGTGGCGCAGCAGACAAATCCCTGGTCTTGGGGCCAAGAAGCCCTGAGCCCCCCTACCGCCCCTTAGGCCCAGAATCTACCTGGCCCTATGGTCCTGGGCAGGCCTTCCAATCCCAGCCCCTTGCAAGAAGTAAAAAAGAAAATGTGTTATATCTGACCACTCTCCCCCCATGGTCCATCCTCTCCTTTTATTCACATCCCCACCCCTTCCCCCTGCTCCCCCCTCCTTCTTAATCCAGATGTCTATACCCCATTGAGTATATTTGCTGTTTCCTCTCTTAGCCATCTCTGATGAGAGCAAAGGTTCCCTCATTCCCCCCTTGCTTCCCCCCTTCCATATCATTGCAATAGCTCATTGTAATAAAAAAAATCTTATTATGTGAAATATCTTGGACTGTTCCCCCTCTCCTGTTTTCTTTTTCCCATTCCATTTCCCTTTTTTTCTATTGACTCCATTTTTACACCATATTTTATCTTCGAATTCAGCTTTCTCCAGTGCTTCAACTATAAAAGCTCCCTCTACCTGTTCTATTAACTGAGAAGGTTCATATGAGTATTATCAGTGTCATTTTTCTATGCAGGAATACATGCAGTTCATCCTCATTAAGTCCCTCCTATTTCCCCCCTCTCCTCCAATCTCCATGCTTCACCTGAGTCCTGTATCTGAAGATCAAACCTTCTGTTCAGCTCTGGCCATTCCAAAAGGAACCTTTGAAATTCCCCTGGTTCATTGAAAGTCCATCTTTTTCCCTGGAAGAGGACATTCAGCCTTGCTGGGTAGTTCATTCTTGGCTGCATTCTAAGCTCTTTTGCCTAACGGTATATTGTATTCCAAGCCCTACGAGCTTCCATTGTAGTTGCTGCTAAGTCCTGTGTGTGTGATCCTGACTGCAGCTCCACGATATTTGAACTGTGTCCTTCTGGCTGCTTGTAATATTTTCTCTTTGACTTGGGAGTTCTGGAACTTGGCTATAATATTCCTAGGGGTTGGTTTTTTGGGATCTCTTTCTCGGGGGGATCGGTGGATTCTCTCCATTTCTATTTTGCCCTCTGCTTCTAGAATATCAGGGCAATTTTCCTGTAGTAATAATTTGAAAATGATGTCAAGGTTCTTCTCCTGATCATGACTTTCAGGTATTCCAATAATTTTTAAATTATCTTTCCTAAGTCTGTTTTCCATATCAGTTGTTTTTTCAATGAGATATTTCACATTTTCTTCTAATTTTTCATTTTTTTTGTTTTGAAGTATTGATTCCTGATTTCTGGTAAATTCATCAATCTCCCTGAATTCTATTCTTTGTCTGAAGGATTTGTTCTCCGCAGAGAGTATTCTTATCTCTTTTTCCATCTGGCCAATTTTGCTTTTTAAAGCATTCTCCTCCTCAATAACTTTTTAAACTGTTTTATCCATTTGACCTAAGCTGGTTTTTAGCATGCTATTTTCTTCAGCATTTTTTTGGATTTCCTTGACTAAGCTGCTGACTTCATTTTCATGTTTTTTCTGCATCTCTCTCCTTTCTTTTCCCAGTTTTTCTTCCAACTCCCTCATTTGATTTTCAAAGTCTTTTTTGAGCTCTGTCATAGCCTGAGCCCAATTTCTGTTTTTCTTGGAGTCTTTAGATGCAGGAGCTTGTGCTTCCTCATCTTCAGACTGAGTATTTTGATACTTCTTGGGCTCATTTGCAAAATATTTCTCAATAGTCTTCCTTTTGTTTCTCTGCTTGCTCATTTTCCCAGCCTGGGCCTGGTTTTGGGGTGTTTCTTGAGCTTTTGGGACACTCCCACAAGGGTCTCAGTGTGTGAGGCTCTGTCCTCCCTCCTGGTCTGTGAATGACCATAAGCGCCCCCCTCTGCCACAGGGCCAAGGTGTGGGGGAGGGGCGTAGACTGTGATCAGGATCTGAATGTGGTCAGAGCCCCAGAGTCCTGTTCCAGAGGCAGAGGACAGAAGAGCTCTGCAGTCTCTCTTCACTCCCCTCCCTCAGCTCAATGGGCTCATGCCCTAGGGACTCCTGCTTATCCGCCTGCTTCTGTTTCCTGGATCTGGGCTTCAGAAAGACCAAGCTGCTTGCTGTGTGCCCTGAGGGCTGGGCTCTACGTGCTCACTCTGGCAGAGGTCCCCCGCTGTTCCCCCACTTTGTGCCCGGTGCTCCTCGGGGTGCAGCTCAGGAGACTCCCCCGCTGCTGTGAGCCACGGCTCCCTGCGCCCTGGGACTGCCTCTGGGAGGCTGAAGTTCTTTCCCTCTGGTGGGCCACTCCTCTGGCAGGCCGCCCCTCCGACCCTGGGAAGCAGAGCCTTTCTGCTCTTTTCCAAGTTACCTTGAGTAGGAGAACTGCCTCACTGGGTCCCTTTGTGGGTTCTGTCTCTAAAGTTTAGTTAGAGTCCTTAACTTATGAGTTTTATCAGAAAGCTCCTAAGACTTGATTTCTTCTTGTCGCCATCTTCTAAAGTAATTTTCTATGGTCCGATTCTTCTTTTTCTGTTGTTTCCTCATTTCTTCAGTCCAAGACTTAATTTACAGCACTTTCAAGGCTTTAGGGGTATTTTTTGGGACACCCCACTGGGACTTTTATTCCTCTAAGGTCTTATGCTGTCTTGCCTGTGCTTTTTTTATGTAAATGACCACAACACTCCCCTCTACCCTGGAGCTGTAAGGAGGTGCCCTGCTCTGCTGTCTTAGTATGGAAACCCAGAATGTAATCTGGATCTGAGTATAGGCAAACAGCAGAGTCCTACCCCCAGGGGGAGCACAGAAATTAATGCAGTCCTGACCCCCTTACCATCTGTGGGCTGTGGTCTGGAGGTGCAGGCTGGTTTCTCCCAATTCTTGCTGCAAGTTCTGTGGCCAGTGTTCCTCACTCTACACTCATTCTGATGTAGCAGAATTCTCTCACTGCCCCTTCAAGCTGTTCCTGGGCTGTGCTGTGACTGAGTGACCTGGTCCTGGTGAAACACACCTTTCGTGTGAAACTTCTAAGTTATCTTGGACTGGGAAAATGTATCACTCAGTCTTTCTGTGGGTTCTACCTGTCTAAATTTTAGCTAGAGTCATAATTTGATGGCTTTTGGAGTTTTTGGGGGAAGGAGTTCTGGGAAATGCTGCCTTCACACCACCATCTTAGCTCCACCTCCCCCTTTCCAACTCTTAATCAAGAGTGGGGAATTTTTTTCTGCCAAGGACCCCTTTGATATTTATAGCATCATTTTGGGGCTATATTTGGTCATAATACAACCCTAAAAAGCTCCTAGATTTTTTGAATTTCAAGTCCTGCCTGCAGTTGCCTAGGTAATACCAGATCATTAGAGCTCTAGACTAAAGGTTCCCTGCCCCTGACTTAAATCTATATTTCCATGTAATCAAAGAGGGAGAGAACACTAATCTAGGAATATCAGGAAAGGTTTCATGGAGGAGGTGGTTCCTGAGGAAGCAGAGATGAAAAAAAAATACATTCTAGACCTTAGGGATGACTAGTATTAGTGTTTAATATTAAAGGCTTTTAAGTTGGGGATCAGTCAAGGTAGATTTTGATTTCCAGGGGTTTATGAATTTGTGTGGGGAAAAATTACATCTTAATTTTCACTGTCTGTTAATCAATTTGCATTTCCTTTCATTATGAATGCAGGCAATAATTGTCAAAGGTCTATAGGCTTCAGCAGGTTGCCAGAGGGATCCTCATCACAAAAAGGTTAAGAATTTCTGCTGCAGGTGTTAGGATATTATGAGTGCCCCTCACACCTTACTTCTCTTTTATGGTACTTTGTGAACTCATCTCATCAAATTTGTTTTGTTAAAGGCTTTCCCAATTCTATTGAAAGGCTTCATTAATGACCTAACCTATAATGTCTACTTGGTTTTGTTTTGTTTTGTTTTGTTGGGGGTTTTTTAGGTTTTTGCAAGGCACTGGGGTTAAGTGGCTTGCCCAAGGTCACACAACTAGGTAATCATTAAGTGTCTGAGGTCAGATTTGAACTCAGGTACTCCTGACTCCAGGGCCAGTGCTCTATCCACTGTGCCACCTAGCTGCCCCTATAAGGTCTGTTTGGGCATTGGACTGGGCAGAGAGCTGTGCCAGGCAACATCCAGCTACAATCTGACTCTCAGGGGATGTGATTTGACCATCTCAGATCAGAGCCTGGGACACAACCAGCCCACTCACAGAGAGGGCATCACCTGGTCTGTGCTCTTTGTCAAAGGCAGACTTGTTAGAGATGTTGGAGAATGTGCTCAGAGGCAAAGAAGCTATGATTGCTGTGACATCATAGGCACCATTTAGAGAGACAGAGACTAGATTTGCCTTGAGGAACGTTGCCTTAGCTATGTCATTTTGCTAAAAAACAAACACACTCACATTTCTAAGATATTATAAAGGTAGAGTCTACCCAGATCCTTTGAGCCTAACCTCACTCTAACATGACACCTCTAGCTATGGATCCATCAACCAGTCAGTCACAAACACATATTAAGCCATGTTCCAGGCAGTGAGAAGCCGAGAATACCAAGGTAGCTCAAATATTTGTTACATTCTGTCAACTAAGATTAGCCCTGCTTAGCATTGCCTTCTGGGAGGGACTAGCTTTAGGTCCAGGGTATCCACTTGGGTCTCTTCTCCCCTCATCCCAGCATGCTCACTGGCATCTCGTTCCCTTCCCAATCTACTCCAATTCATTAAAACTAACTAAACCATTGTGATTATTTTGTCTGATAATTTTTTTATTAATATCCATGAAATGCCTGTGAGTCTTTCATTAATTGTTGTCAGTCTGATAGGTGTGAGGTGGAAGGGAAGGGAAATATATGCATTTGTTAGTTGCCTACTATGTATGAGACACTGTACTAAGCACTTTACAGTTATTATCTCATTTGATCCTCATAGTAATCCCTGGTGGTAGGTGACTCACTTAAGGTCACATAGCTAGCACAAGTGTCTGTGGCCATAATTGATCTCCTGTCTTCTTGACTCTAAATGTAGCACTCTATCGACTGCATCACTCAGCTTCATAGCTAGAAATGATGATGATGATGATGATAGCAAACATTTATTTAGACTTACTATGTACCACACTGTAATTAGAACTTTACAATTATTATCTTATTTGATCCTCATAATAATCCCTGGTAGTAGGTGATTATCCCCATTTTAGAATCGAGGAAACTGAGGTAGATAATTAAATGACTTACTTAAGGTCAAGCAATTAGCAAGTTTTTGAGGCCAAGCTCCTGACTCAGGTCCAGGACTTTATCTACTATGGCACCTAGTTAGTAGAACATTAGTGGCTTTAATTTGCATTTCTTTAATTTTTATAAATTTTAATCAGTGCCTTATATATCTTGTATATAAGACCTTTATCAGAAATACCTGCTGCAAAGATTTTTCTCCCTAGTTACCTATTTCACTTCTGGGTTTTTAACTACATTGGTTTTGATTCTACAGAAACTTAAGTTTTATAGAATTGGATTTGTCATTTTACTTTGTGCCTTTCCATTCCTTGTTCTGTCATAAACTCTTTCCCTATCTACAGATTCAGAAAGATAATTTCTCCTTTGCTCCTTTAATTTGTTCATGAAGTTGTCTTCTTTTATGTCTTAAGTCATGTATTCAATTGGAACTAATACTTTGGTATATGATATAAGGTATTGGTCTTCACCCAATTTCTGCCAAACTGTTTTCCAGTTTCCCCCAGAGTTTTTGTTGAATTGTGGGTTGTTACCTCAAGGGCCAGAGTTTTGGAATTTTTCCAGCACTCTGTTACTCTTTAACATATAGTTCATATCTTCATAACACTTTAAAGTTTAGGAAACTTTTTTACTCACCACAACTCTGTCAGGTAGTAGTGCAAGTCTTTTTATGTACATTTTACAGATGAGGAGGCTGAGGTCCAGAGAGACGTAAGTGACTTAACCATAGTCAAACAGCTCAGAAGTTTCAGTATCTAGAACTGGAACTAAATCAAGGCTTTCCACTATGCCATAGAGCTCCAGCTACAATAGCCAGTGTTTCCCAGTGGACTTTTTCTTTAAATGACAGATACATTTGATTTAGAAAAGGCTGACTTGTTCACTTGGATGATGCTAGTCAGCATGTAAAGAGACTAAAAGAGAACTGGTCAACTCTGATTGGGAGGCAATTATTCTGTATGAGCAAGAAAGATTAGTTTAATTTCTATTCAATAAATATTTTCAAGACCCTACATGGGCAGCTAGGTGGCGCCATAGTGCATAGAGCACTGGATCTTGAGCCAGAAAGATTCATTTTCTTGAGTTCAAATTCAGCCCAAGACACTAAGATTTGGGACTCTGGGCGAGTCACTTCACCCTGTTTGCCTTGGTTTCCCCATCTGTACAATGAACTGGAGATGGAAATGGCAGGCTAGTCTAGTATCTTGCCAAGAAAACCTCAAATGGTGTCACAAAAGAGAAGGACACAACTGAAATGATCAAACCAAACACAATATGCTACTATGTTTATATTATGCAAAGACAAAAACAAAAATTCTTGCCTTCCAGAAGCTTGCATTGGGGTGAGGGAGGAACACATAACAGGTACTCAAATAATATGAAATATATACAGAGTAAAGATACTGTTGTGTTGGGGGGGGGGGGGGGGACAGGAGAGAATCACTACAGTTTCCAAGGCTCAAAAAGGACCTCTTGTAAGAAGTTTCACTTGGGCTGAGCCAAGGTCGACATTATTACTAATTATAAGTTAAGACAATATCTTAATTCAACAAGAAAGTATGAATTAGATTTTCATAAAGTTGGATGAACTAACCATAAATGCAAACTAAGGTCTGTGATATTAGAATATATAAGTGATGGTTCTAATATTCATGGTGGCAAAAAAGAGCTTGTTCTAAAAATCTTTACAAATTTTTTTTCAGTTGCTCATCTTTTTATTGTCCACCTTCCAGGTTCATCCTTAAATTCCATTAATCAAATGGTATTAATTTCAGAAGCCAGTGAATTACTAAGCTGCTTTTTCTTCCTAATTCTTAACTATGGAAGTTTCCAGGTAGATAATTTAAACAGGTGATAATTCCAAAATTTTCTGTATTTGCATTGGAGACTTAACCTTTTACTTGGGCATTTGATTCTCTGTCCAGTTTTTGCTTTGGCTAGTTACTGATGTAAACTTAAGCCCTTCATTGAACTCCACACCTCAAGAGTCAGCTTAGATGGAGAAAAACTGCAATTAAAAATATTTGTGGGGGCGGCTAGATGGTGCAGTGGATAGAGCACTGGCCCTGGAGTCAGGAGTACCTGAGTTCAAATCCGACCTCAGATGCTTAATAATTACCTAGCTGTGTGGTCTGTGTGGTCACCCCATTGCCTTGAAAAATAAAACAAAACAAAACCTTAAAAAAAAGTATTTGTGAATAACTAAGAATTGACTGTATGAAATGTGGGAGAGTCTGGCCTCCATGATTGTCTCAAACAATAGTTGAAGAATGTCCCTGTTAGCTCAGAAGACCCTCACTTTGCCACTAATTAACTATGACCTTTGGCAAGTCTAGGTCACTAGGTCTCAGTTTCTTCTATTAAATGGGAGAGAAAGGATAAAATTATGATGTCTTAAGCTATCGATCGGCTTAAATTCTTTTACTTTGTCATAGCTATCGCTCTTTGCTATCTTTTTCTCTTTATTCCTTAACTCCATATCCTCTAGCCACCTACCACCATAAGAAGAGACACTTTGAAGCACTGGTATGAGATCAATAGTGTTAGTTTCCAGTTTTTGGAACAAAAGACTTAAGAGCTGGATGGGATCTCAGAGCTCAGCTAATGATGTTTACTCTGGGACACTTCAATAATGGTGTCAAAAGTGGAACATAGCACCATATATGTTACAAATGAGCAAACTGACTCAGGAGATGAAGTGATTTGCTCAAAGTCACAGTAGCTAGATCAGCCTTTGACTTGGAATCTAGCAATCTTTCCACTATATATCATGCTTTCTCAGTAGACTGCATTTAGTAATTCCTTAGAGAAAAGAAACATTTCTGCAACCATCAACTCTTTGTTGGCAATCAAATAGACTTGGTTGCAAGGAGAGTTTTGCAAACCTTAAAGCTATATAGCAATTCAAGTTATTGTTAATTGATTTATTAATTGTTCACTTTTTTTAGTTTATCTATTTTCCATCTGTATGCAAAGATAGTTTCGAACATTCATTTTTTTGGTAAGATATTGAGTCCCATATTTTTCTACTTCTGCTTTTTCCCTCCCCCTTCCGTCTCTTCCCTCCCCTTCTGCTTGACAGCAAGTAATCTGATATAGGTTATACATGTATAACTATGTTAAAACATATTTCCATATTGTGAAAGAAGAATCAGAACAAAAGAGAAAAACAATAAATTTTAAAAATAGAAAATAGTACGCTCTGGTTTGCAGTCAGACTCCATAACTTTTTCTCTGGATATGTATGGCATTTTTCAGCACAAGTTCTTTAGGATTGTATTTGCTCATATTCACTGCTCTCTTGTTCTAATAATTTATCTATTTGTAAGAGCCTCTCACAGAGCTTCTGTAGCTAAATTTTACTGTTAAAACCTCACTCCCTTGTTGGAAGTTTTAACTGTTTTGGGGCTTCATGTCCTCATGAGGAGAGGAAAAAAATCATACATTCTATACCAAATGGTGATAAGTTAACACTATATAATTTTTGCCCTAATTACTTTTTCTTTGTTAAGTCAGACTTACACCTTCTCCAAAATCTTCCTTGATGTCCTCCTGACCCTAGCCAGGATTTTCTATCTCCTTTTTGTCTTAATAGTCCTCCTATTTCAGATCTCCTTTGCCTCTCTAGTGCTCATCTAAATATTATAACTAACTGTGTGGGGTGTTGTCTTTGTCCTTATTAGAATACAAGTTCTATTGGGGCAGGGACTACATCTGATTTCTTTCTTTTTCACCCCCCAGTATCAGTATGGAGCTTTGTATACAGTAAGCACTTAATAAATGCTTTCTGCACGAATAATTTGGTAGCACCTACCAAGCACTGACAATGAGCATTCTGTTTTCTAGTTAAATATGTACTGAGCTTCATTAGGACTAAGACTGGGCCTAATCCATCTCTCTGCACTCCTCTAAAGTACCAGCCTCAGGGCCCCAAGCAGAGCAGGCTCTTGGGAAACATTAGCTGAATGAACAGATTAATCTTACTCATGCTTTCTGTATGGAGACAGCCAAGGTAGATACATCTGGAATGTTCATTCCTAACATTTCATTCAGAAAGTCTTAATTACAGTAGAAATTCCTGATGTAAAGTAGTAAAAATTTAGGCTGAAAGATGTTAACATTGCCTGACAAATGCCAACAGTCATAAGATCTCCTTGTTACCAGAGGCCCAGGTCATCTGGTCTAACCTCCTACCCAGTGGAAGAATCTTTGCTCTGGAGACTAATTTTTCAGGGGATGAGAACATTTTCATATCAAACACGCATATATTTAAGTCTTTTCCTAATTTAAAATGTTTTTTTATGGGGGGGTGGAGAAGAATGTATAAAATTTTTAAATCACTCTGTAAGCCCAAAAACCATTATTGTGTTTTGTCTTTGACTTTTTGGATTACAATTATTAAACTTAGAAAGCTGTTGTGTTTTATTTCAACTGCATTCTTGGTATTAATCCAAGAGCTATACGATACAGGAGCCCAACAATCTTTCCTTTTTACTGCCTTCATGGTGCTTACAATCTAATGACTGGACTAATGAGTCCAGACTGTAAGCACCATGAAGGCAAGGACAAAACTTTGAACTCTGGAGGCACATACAGCAAGTATTTTCTGAATAAACTCATGAGTTTAGTGATCATCCTCAGGTGTGCATGTGAAACATTTGTTTGGAAAAAAAATTAGGCAATTTATAAAAAACTACCATGGGAAAATTTCTTCCCTATTTTTGGACCTCCCTTTTCCCTATCTATAAAACAATTCTCCCAGATCTGATCATTTTGAGTTTGTGTTTTTTAATTTGTGGGGTAGGAGAGAGTGGGAAGAGTGGGAAGAGGAAAATAGTGGACCTGCTGTTTCCAAAATGACATAGGGAACTTCGGTGTGGAAACTCCATCTGCTAGTAGAGACTGACCCAGCAACTTAACAGTTTAAAAGTGTTTCCTGTGACTCAGATCACACAGCCAGAGTGTAACATAAATCTGAATCATTCAGTCATATACATGGATTTCTTGAATTTGTAGAATTACCTTGATGTTAACAGAAGAAGAGACCTCAACAAGGGTTCTCCCCTTCTATTAAGTTCAGATATTTCCTCAGTAGTTACTGTGTGTTTATGTACATGCTTGTTGATATAATATTTGGTGGTTGTAGGTGTCCTAATGGAGGGAGGATACAGTTGGCTAGGAGGATGCTCATCAATGCCTTATCCTCCCTACCCCATTTGTCCCTGGATGTTTAATTTCCCAAAACTATAATGCATCTTTTTTTCAGCCTAGGAGCATGATAATGGTCCTTGATGTACATGCAATCTTCTCCTATTTTATTGAATTTATATAAAACAAAAAGTTATATGCAGTCATAATAGCTCAGAGCCCCCAGTCAGGAAAATTTCTAATGCTTAGGCAGAGGTTTGGCTCTCTACTCTAATTTAAATTCATGTTTATTTCTAGCTGATCCCTGACCTCTTTTTGGTTGAGGCAGAGAGTCGGGTAACATTAAGTGTTGGGATAAGGAAACAAGTAGAATATGCTACTTTGATTTTTAATAGAAAGGCACAAGTAAGGAAAGTTGGGGAAAGACTAGAGTTTTTTCCCTTGGAATTTCCATCAGTCCTTAAATAAGTGAGTATAAATAGTGGCTTCAGCCAGAGTCTTTTGTTCTAAGATACCTGATAGTCCTTCTTTATTTCTTCTGCCTCTGATATAGGTAAGACTTCTTTCCAATTTCTTCTTTCATTTATTGCCCCTATTCTACTTGTTAATCTTTATGAAGGGGTTGGAAAAGCAAACCCTATTTAATTTTGCTGTTCTGCTGTTGAAGTACCCATTCCTTTCAGTCTCTCACAGCCTCTGTGTGTCTGTGTGTGTCTGTCTCTTTAAGAACTCTGGGGTGGGGGTTTATTTTTATTCTTATGTTTATTCTTATAACATTCAATTTACATCAATGTATGGCATGGAAACAAGGTAGAGACTGTCAGTCAGCCTTCTTGGGGGGGAAGAGAGGAGGGGGGAAAATTGTAGAATTCAGAGCCTTGCAAAAAATGACGGGTATATATTACTATTGTATATAATTGAAAAATAAAATGTTAAAATGAGGAAAAAAAATTGAGTAAAAAATACTAAAAGAAAAAGAACTCTGGGGTACTACACAATTAGACTTTCATCTAGGTCTTGATCCTTAGACTTTGTCTCCTCTACTCCTTTGACAGTCTGGAAAAGCCTATGTTTAGGACCATGTTTAAAAAAAAAAATTTAAATGAATAAAATACAATGCAAAGGATTACAAAAGGAACCAATTGTATTGAGTATAGTAATTAAACTTGTCTTTGAAGTTCTTAGACCCCAGGTTAAGAATCCTTATTCTAGATAGTCCCAAATAACTTAGAAGTGAATGCTTATTTTCCTTTTGAATGAAAAATCTCTAGTGCCATTCATTTCTCAAACTGATATTACACTTGAAGGAGACTAAAAGCTGGTCTTGACTCCGTTGGAGTTTTCAATCTAATAAAGAGTCTGATCAGAGGAGGCTTTACCAAAGAGAGGCCCTTGTAAATATGTCGAATGTGTATGTGCCTGCTGTTAATAACTAGAATTCCATTGAATTGACAAAACATGGTAGCTTTCTGAGTTTAATATTTGCAGCCTGAAAGTGAAACAGCTGTGTGTGGGGGAGGATGGGTATAAATATAGCATCTTTGAGAAGGAAAAGGCCTATGGAGTGAGTGAATTATAAGAGGAAGAGAGCGGATGTCTGCCTTTAATCTAAGATTTTCACTAGCAATTTAAACACATAAACATTCGGCCTTGTTGGAAACCATTTTTAGTGGAGTTTGTGTGTAACCCAGATAACTATCCTTTGTGAATTGGATTGGATGACACACAACCCCCACCACCTGCATGCAGTTCTTTTGCATAGGTTTCTGAGGCAAAGATCACAACTTCTGGCCTTTGGAATGGGATGAATCTTTTTTGTTCCACATGAGGGGCAGACTTGTGGTGTTGGCATCCTACTCTAATCAGCAATTCTAAGTAATGTGTCATAAATTTTTACCAACTTTTCATTCTTGCCATGAAAATTGTTTTATTTCCTTCTTGATCATCAACTTGCTTGAATACCCTCAAGGATACATAACTTATTTCTTGCCTTTAAAAAACATACAGACTGGTTAAGAAAATATAGGATTATTTAGCTAGCAGTGTGAAGGTATACAAAATTTAGTTCTGGATGGGATGTGTTATAATTCAGAAAATCCTAGATAGAATCCTAGAGTTGGGAGGAATCTCAGAAAGCAATTTAGTCCACCCTCACCTGAGCAAGAATTCAATTTAATAAACATTGATTAAGTACCTACTGTATGCTAGACACTGTGCTAAGCACTAGGGATGTAAATCCTTCAAGGAGTTTACAATTGAAATGAGTGAAGACTGTACTCCAATGAAAACTGTAAAGTGGTAGGGGAGAGACACATCATGTAGTCCCAGGTCCTAGGGAACTTGATGTTGGAGTTGAAACAAAGGTCAGCTGCTAAAAGAAAATGGAGGGTTATCCAGAAAGTTCTAAGCTTTCTATAAAGGAAGACTTTGGGAGTAGATTATTGCCCTCCAATTAGAAGGGAAAGATAACGGAGAAGGTTGAATAGGTCTACATGGTGGTGAGATTTCAGGTGATCAATTTTATGAACTTATCCTGGAGGAAGCATGATGTTCCATGGAGTTGAAAACAAGCAGAGACACCTTCTAATAACAACTCTTTTATAAAATACTCATCTGCCTCCTGCTGAAATTTTTCTGATGATTTTGAGCTCCTTTTGTAGACTGATCAATTCAGGATGTTTCTAATACTGAACAAGTACCCCATAGCTTAAAAAAAAAACTTTTTTGAGAATGCTGCTCAGGGGAAAACTAGTGGCACAATGGAGAGAGCACTAATCCTGGAGTTAGGATGACCTGAGTTCAAATCTAGTCTCAGACACTTAACTAATTATTTAACTTTGTGACCGTGGGCAAGTTATCTAATCTCACTGCCTTGAAAAAAACAAAAAAAAAAAAATAATAAGAGAGAATGCTGATCAAAGCAATGACCAGCAATGATTCCAGAGCATTCATGATGAAGCATGCTACCCACAAATAAGGAGCTGGACTCAGAGTACAGAAGGAAATGTCTGATTTTTTAACATGGCCAAGGAGAGAATTTGTTTTACTTGATGATTCATGTTTGTTACATGGACTTTGATTTTCTTTTTCAGTGGGTGGAGAGGGAGGTGAGAGAGAGATTGAATATTTTCAAATTGTTGATTTTAAAAAATTAATTAAATTAAATCTAGGTGGCCTGTTCTCTAGCTCCTTCCAGGGTTTGACCTAAACTAGCTTATGGCATACAGATGATAATCTACCCCATTTAAGACGATGCTTGGAAAAAGACATTCCTTAGCATTCTTTGGCAGTATAGTTCAAACCACAACCACCATCACTATGAGGAAATTTTTCCTTAAATTTAATCTAATTCTAATGCTGCTCGTTTCTTCTCCTTCCTGTTTAAGTAGAGATGGAGACTACCACTTTATATTCTTGAAGACATTAAATCATTCCTTGTTCTTCTCTTCCTCTGGACCTAGTTTCTTTAACATTTCCCCTCAGTTTTATTTTCTTTAAATATGTTTATAGCTCTTCTTTTAAGCCCCTCTCCAAGTTTCCCAAATCTTTAAAAATTATGGGACCTAGCTAGAAAAAAGTGTTCTGGCAAATTGTAAGTACAATACAATAGGGCTTTGAAACTCTCCACCAAATGCCTTATGATACAGAGCTAGCTCAGAGCTCTCCAAAGCCAATCCAGAGCATTGAAGTTTAAGGGAACTCATTCAGCAGGGACTGGAATAGTTACAGAAATCTTGTGGGAAGAGACAGTATTTGAGTAAATCCCTAAAGTTTGGATTTGGTTTGGATTAGACAGATTGAAGGAAAGTGGGGATACCATGGACCAAAGGTAGAGGTGGAAAAGAACAAAATAAGGCTACCATTTACTCCACAAATATTAAGCACCTACAGTATGCCTCAGCAGTATGCCAAGTAATGGGGTTTTGTAGAAAGGCAAAAACATTACATTATGCTGAGCTGACTCCAAAGAGGCCTGTTTTTCAGAGATATATTTATTTGCAACATTTCTCAGGAATACCTATATAAAATCTTCATTTGCCTGAAAATATCTGGCACTTATACAAATAACTAAGCACTTAAATCAGAAGAGGGAGGGATGGAGTTCATCTCCTTATTTTACAGTTAGGGAAACTGAGGTCTGGAAAAGGGAAGGGTCTTTTATAGCCAGCTAGAGGGAATAGACTCCTAGTCTGATGACTCCCTGGGCAGACTTCCTTCTCTGTTGAGTTGGGCTTTGTGTCTAAGCAAGTTCAAGCTTTTGTGGGTCTAGCCTCTCTAAGAAGGGAAAATGTTAATCCAGTTTAATTTTAAGTCTTTCTGTTTCTCAGCTTTTGATGTGAAAAACATCAGCTTGGTAGAGATGTAAAACAGATGGTGTGCCATTGGAGTAGATAATGCTATTATCCAGAATCAACGTTTGCAGAGCTGGGAGGCATGAAACCATAGATCACATCTCCCTATTTACCTTATCAGGTCAGGCTATGCTGGGACTTCTCTTAGTTTGTATTGAGATTAGCAACAGGGTCCTTACAATGATAGGCAAATTATAGCCTATTCTTTTGAACACTGGGAAGGAAACAGTTACCCTAACAATGAATGGACATATTTTTCCTTGGTCATGACTGATAAATAGCTAGTTAGCCAGCATCTAGAGAAAGAGAGTTCTCAGTTCTCAGACTACCCTTCTAGTTAGAAAATTCCTGCTGAATATGTAATCCAGGCTGTGTCTGGGAAAAATGATGGGCTGTTCATGTATGAAAGTGAGAGACAGCCGCTGGACAGCCTGTGGCTCCCATGGTAACCACATGAGATCCAAAATCACAACTCTAGAGTTAAAAGGGACCTGGGAGGCCATTTAGTCTGACATCATAATTTTACAATGAGACTCCTAAGGTTAAAGGAAGATAAGTAATTTGCCCAAAGTCACACAAGGAGTAAGTTTCAGAGGTATGACATGTTGAGAGTATACAAAGAGGGCCACTCTGTTCATGGGAATTCATTGTATCACATTTTTGGAAGGACATGGGTGGAGAGGTATGCACCATCTGGGCAGACATGATCTGGAGGGAATGCTCCCATCAGTGAGATGACAGATTCACTAGACTGTTTCTCAAAGCATTTGGTACAGTGCATAGAGTGCTGGATTTGGAAGAGTTCAAACCCTGCCTCAGACACTTAGTAGTCAGATGATCCATGGCAAATTGCTTTAAAATCCTTGTTTTGTTTTGTTTTTTAATCTGTAAAATAGTATTGTTAGACTCATAGCCTCTTTATCAATCTGTGATCCTATAATCCAATACTTTTTCTCCTGCTTCAAATAAACTTTTTGTATCTAGGTTCTCTCTCTAGCAGTTGAGAGCCAGGCATGTAGCATCTTTTGGAGGGGCAGGTTGTGGGGAGGATCAGGTTTCACATCAAATTTCAGATGTCTATTGCTGGGGTTATAGATTTGTATAGCATAGGTCTGAACAGAGAAGGAGAGGAATAAAAATTCTTGTGTTTTTTTTCTATTTTGCCCCCAACTCTACACTTTGAACCACATATCTGACTTGTTGACGCCTCTAAAACAAGCCAGGTTCCATCAGTTTTATTTAGAAAGATATTTTTATGATGAGGTTATTATATGTTATGATCCATGGTATATCTATATCACAGGATTATTCTTGTAATGATAACCCTGAAAGGATGAGCTGAGTTATGACAGTTCTGTTTTTACTGTGTTTGAATTTAAATGTGTCTGATCATCTTGGAATTAAAAACACTTCAAGAAAAATTATTAAATGATGCTGTTAAAGGAGCTAGAAAGTTGCCTAGTTAACTTATTTTTCTCCCCACCCCATTTCTCACCTCTTCCCTGTTTTTCACATTCCATGCTGGAGATAAACATCATCACCTTTCAGTCTTCAAACTCTGAAAAACTTATCATTCTTTGGGATAATACCAATCCATAGGGTTTCCACCTTCTTTCCCTTGGAATAATGTGTCTTATGTTTTTTTTTCAGGTTTTTTTGCAAGGCAAACAGGGTTAAGTGGCTTGCCCAAGGCCACACAGCTAGGTAATTATTAAGTGTCTGAGACCACATTTGAACCCAGGTACTCCTGACTCCAGGGCCCGTGCTTTATCCACTATGCCACCTAGCCGCCCCATGTTTTACTTTTATATTGCATAACATATATATGTGTATGTATGTATGTGTATATATATATACATATATATATGTGTGTATATATATATATATATATCACTCCACATTATGAGAGGTCTTTTGTAACAAAGTAAAACTAATAACACAATGACTTTGTCTGAAAGGACATACAGCATTTCATATCTATTGCAACCTGATATCTCTCCATTTCGAAAAAAAATTAACAGTATTTTCTTTCCTATTTTATTGAGAAGAAAAAACAAATTTTTGTAACTACATGCATATTTAAACAAAACAGATTCTTTCAATACCTGTTTACTATGTGAAGACATATGCATACATACATAATATATATATATCTGCAACCTAATCCATTATTATTCTGTAATTGATAGCATGTTTCAACATTGGTCCTTTGGAACTATGCATTGTATTAATAATGATAGTTCTTCACAGTAAGGTAGTTTGACTTCAGAGTCATTTGTTTTTATAGTGTTGTTATTATATAAATTGTTCTGCTTCTGTTTGTTTGTTTTATCCTTCAATGATTTATGAAAGACCTCCAAATTATTAATTTTTTATAATATTGATCTTAGAGTATAAATATTTTGGGGTCCTACATACTTCACTCTGCATCAGTTCATATAAGTTTTTTCTAAATTTGGGGGAAGATAATCACAAGTTTGGGATTCAAAGACACTTAACCAGTCATTAAACCTATTTTCCTTTTGGCCCAAGATAAAGGAGTTAATAGAGATGATAAAAATCAATAATGGAGTTAAAAAAAAAAAGGTTTACTACAGATCCATATGGACAGACCTACTTTGTGCAATAGTGGAATAACTTAAGTTTTTTTTTTTCCTTCACATAGTGCTTCACTTTACACTCATTGCCTCATTCATTCTTCACAATAACCCTGCAAAGACATAT
This sequence comes from Macrotis lagotis, assembly GCF_037893015.1. Lineage (NCBI taxonomy): Eukaryota > Metazoa > Chordata > Mammalia > Peramelemorphia > Peramelidae > Macrotis > Macrotis lagotis. The sequence continues at coordinate 358,542,883 of NC_133658.1, read as the reverse complement.
TGTCATTATTATTGCCACTTTACAACTAGGAGAACAAGCTGAGAGGGGAACTCATCTAAGGGATGATGGCAAAATTGCCCAGGGTCACAAATTTATTGCATGTAGAGCTAAAGCCAGGTTGTAAAGCTCAGAGTCAAACAGAAATTAGTCACAAGAAGGCTGCTGGATACTTTAATAGTGACCCTCATGTAAGATGTGGCTTAAAGGAAAATGATTAAGGAAATAGAGAATGGGGGTGGGGAGAAGGTGGGCCAGACATGTAACAAGGGCAAAGAATATCATTATCCATGAAATAGAGTCAAAGGAAGGCCTCTCATACATTGTAGAACCTCTAGGGAGTAATAAAAGAAGCACATTGACAAGAATCACAGAATATGGCTGACTTAGGTTATGATCTACACAGTTAAAAGAAATAACTGCCTCCTTCCATGACAATTTATTAAGCACCTGTTATATGCCAACCTTGTGCTAGTTGCTGGATATAAAGATTCAAAGATGAAACACAAGTTACTCTCAAAAACTTACATTCTATCAGGATAGTGACCATATAAGCAAGTAAGAGTGTCCATAATAAAATTGAGGGGATGTTCATCAGTTGGGAAATAGCTAAACAAATTATGGTATATGAATGTGATGGAATACTATTGTGCTTTAAGAAATGATGAGCATCAGATTTCAGAAAAACCTGGAAAGACTTGAAAGAATTGATGCTGAGTGAAGTGAACACATCCCAGGAGAAGATTGTACACTGTAACAGCAGCATTGTATGATGATCACTATGACAGTCTTAACCTTTCTCAGCAATACAATGATCTAAGACAATTCCAAAGACTCATACTGGAAAATGCCATCCACATCCAGAAAAAGAACTGATAGTCTGAATGCATATCAAAGCATACTATTTTTTTTAAGTTTTTGCAAGGCAGTGGGGTTAAGTGGCTTGCCCAAGGCCACACAGCTAGGTAATTATTAAGTGTCTGAGGCCGGATTTGAACTCAGGTACTCCTGATTCCAGGGCCAGTGCTCTATTCACTGTACCACCTAGCCACCCCACAAAGCATACTGTTTTTGCTGTTTTTTGTGACTTTTCCCTTTCTTATACAATATGAATAATGTGGAAAAAAAATATGATTACATGATTACACAGTATACCATGGAAACAATGTAAAGACTAACAGACTGCATTCTGTGAGGGTGAGGAGAGGGAAGTGAGATTAGGGGGAAAATTGTAAAATCCAAAATAAATAAATAAATTTACATGATTGTACAATGTATAATCTATATCAGATTGCCTGCCATCTTGGGAAACAGACACATAAAGGAAGGAGAAAGAATTGAATCTCAAAATCTTATAAAAAAATGAATGTTGAAAACTATCTTTACATGTAATTAAGAAAAATAAAATTCTATTTACCAAAAAATAAAAAAGAATATTCATAATAATAGAGAGGGGGAGGGTGTCAAGAAAGATTCTGGGTATAAAAGGTGGTACTTGATCTGAGTCTTGCAAAAAATAGCATTCTGCAAATTCATACATTTTTTTTGAAGGATTTTTGCAAGGCAAATGGGGTTAAGTGGCTTGCCCAAGGCCACACAGCTAGGTAATTATTAAGTGTCCGAGACTGGATTTGAACCCAGGTACTCCTGACTCCAGGGCCAGTGCTTTATCCACTATGCCACCTAACCGCCCCTAAGATCATACATCTTTTGAAAGAAAGGAAAGACCCAAACCCTGAGTCTACTAGTACAGAGCTCTTCCATTTTTGCCCTACTGCACTTGGGTACTTATTCTGGGAAAAAGACTTCATGTTAGTTTCAATTTCTTCAGTATAAGGAACCCATAAATGTGTTTCCTGTGATTCTTCCTGTGTCTTTGCCACTAAGTCTAGTACACAAAGTATTTGCAAGAAGAATCTTACACAGTCAACTAACTATTCCATCTAGTTGTACTCTAGTCTGATTAGCTCATTCTTTCTGTCTCCCAAGGGAGGGCCATGAGGTGGCCTCTCTTGTGGTTTGCCTTTGAAGAAGGGGTTTCCCACAGTGCTCTTTAATAGACTATTACTTCCTTTGCCATTCACCACAAATATCTCCTGCCTTGTCAGGGCAAAGAAAATGAAGGGTTAGGGAAATTAGGGGATCCTACCTCCTTCTACCATTGAGCTACGCAGACTTTGGTTTTCTGTGTCCCTTGGTTACCCTTGAGTGAAACTGGGGGCAAGGGAGAGGGGTCTGCATTCATTTCCCTTTTACCTATGATGAAATTGAATTACAGAAAGGGTTAAAACTTCTCAAAGGCTGCTAGTCTTTCCTATCTAGATTATCTACTTCTGTTTCTCGTGTCCCTCTTTAAAACCTTAAAATTGAATGTCAGTTTAGCCAAATAAACTTCTGTAGTAGATATTTACACTTGTATTAGTTCCTTGTAGTATTTTCTCTTTGACTTGTAAGTTCTGAAACTTGGCTATAATATTCCTGGGGGTTATTTTTTTTATCTCTTTCAGTAGGAGATCGGTAGTTACTCTCAATTTCTATTTTACCCTCTGCTCCTTGGATATCAGGACAATTTTCCTGTAGAAGTTCTTTAAAAATGAAGTCAGGGCTCTTTTCCTGATCATCACTTTCAGTTAGCCCAATAATTTTTAAATTGTCTCTATGGATCTGTTTTCCAGATTCATTGCTTTTCCAATGAGATATTTCACATTTTCTTCTAGTTTTTCATTCTTTTGATATTTTTTTTATTTTGTCTTGATTCCTTGCAAAGTCATCAGCTTCCTTTAGCTCTATTCTACATTTGCAGGATTCATTTTTTTTCAGAGAGCTTTCTTATCTGCTTTTCCATCTAGCCAATTCTGCTATTTAAGGTATTTTACCTCCTCATTAATTTTTTGAACTGTTTTTTTCCATTTGACCTAAACTAATTTTTAGTATCTTTTTTCTTCTTAACTAAGCTATTGACTTGGTTTTCTCCCTCATTTCTCTTTCCAATTTTCCCTTTGCCTCCCTTACCAGATTTTCAAAATCTTTTTTGAGCTCTGAAATAGCCTGAGACCAACTTCTAAATTTCTTGGAGGATTTAGATGCAGAAGCTGGAACTTTCTCATCTTCTGATTGTGTGTTTTGGTCCTCCATGGGGACTAAAGTAATTTTCTATGGTTAGGTTCCTTTTTTCCGTTTACTCATTTCCCTAGCCTGTGCCTGATTTGGGGTGCTTCCTGAGCTTTTGAATTTTACTGGGACACCCCTGAAAGGACCTCAGTTCTTTTAAGGTCTTATATGAGACTCTGACTGCTCTCCTGCCTGTGCTCTGGTTTGTGGATGACCAATAGGCCCCCAGATTCTGGGCTGCACTCACTTTTATTAATTTCATTGCTGGATATATAAAAGTTTTTTCAGTCATATTAGTATACTTAGTCCATTCATTATAGTTCGTTTTTTTCCTTAAATAGTTGAAGTTGCTGGTTACTTGCTCCCTTCTGCTTTGTTTACATGATTGCATTAAATATTATAGAGGAAACCTGAAGGTAAAACAAAATTCCTTCCCTTCCCCCCCTCCCATTTTAAAGTTGTTTTAATTTCAGTCTAAATTTTCTACCTTTCCCTCCCTTCACTGAGAAGGCAAGAAAAAGAAAACCCATTATAAATATATCAAAGAAAATAAATTTCCACATTAACCACATCCAAAAATTAAAAAAGAAAAGAAAAATAGGCTTAGATTTGCTCTCTCAGCCATTCATCTCTTTCTGGAGGTAGATACCATGTTTCATCATGAGATTTTTTAATTTATGTTTGGATGTTGTGTTTATCAGAGCTCCTTAGTCTTTTAAAATTGTTTTTCTTTAAACTATTATTGTTATTATAAAAATTCTTCTCCTGCTTCTTCTCTTTTCATGCTATATCACTTCATATAAGTCTTCCCAGGTTTTTGTGGAAAATTTGGAAAATCATTTTTTACAACACAATAGTATTGTCACCTTCATATACCACAACTTGTTCAGCCATTCCCCCACAACTTCTAATCCTTTAGATCCTAACCTGGACTCTATAACCCTTTTTTTTTTAGGTTTTTTCAAGGCAAACGGGGTTAAGTGGCTTGCCCAAGGCCACACAGCTAGGTAATTATTAAGTGTCTGAGACCAGATTTGAACCCAGGTACTCCTGACTCCAGGGCTGGCGCTTTATCCACTATGCCACCTAGCTGCCCCTCTATAACCTTTTTTCAAAAAAAATTTAATAGCTATTTCTTTTTTTTTTTTCGTTTCATACAAATGACATTTTTTAATACATTACTGAAATATTCTTGTTTAAGATTAAACATAGGGGGCAGCTCCCTTCATTTATACCCCCCCCACCCTACACTATATTTTCTCTCTCCTTTCACTCTGTTCCTCTTCTTAGAAAATGTGCTGTAGAGTAGCTGAGTGGCGCAGCAGACTGATCACCAGTCCTGGGGCCAAGAAGCCACCTCTAAGGCCTAGCAGCCACCCAGCCTTGGGGTCCTGGACAGGCCATCCAATCCCAACCCCTTGCAAGAATTAAAAAAGAAAATGTGTTATATCTGACCACTTTCCTCCATAGTCCACCCTCTCCTCCATCACTCACATCTCTCCCCTTCCCCTGTTCCCCTTCTCTCCTTTTTACTCTAGATGTCTGTACTCCATTGAGAATATATGCTGTTTCCTCTCCGAGCCACCTGTGATGAGAGAAAAGGTTCCCTCATTCCCCATTGCCTTCCCCCTTTCATATCATTGCAATAATAAAAAAAATCTTATTATATGAAATATCATAGCCTATTCCATCTCTCATTTCCTCTTAATCCCATTATATTTCCCTTTTAGCCATTGACTCCATTTTTACAATATGTTATATCTTCAAATTTACCTCTCTCCTGTGCTTCATCTATAAAAGCTCCTACCTGCTCTATTAAATGAGAAGTTTCATATGAGTATTTTTGGTGTCATTTTTCTATGCAGAAATACATACAGTTCATCATTATTAAGTCCCTTATATTTTCCCCTTCTCCTTCACTCTCTATGCTTCACCTGAGTCCTGTACTTGAAGACTTTCTGTTGATCTTTGGTTGTTTCAACAGGAACAATTGAAATATCCCTGATTCATTGAAAGTCCATCTTTTCCCTTGGAAGAGGATGTTCAGTTTTGATAGGTAGTTGATTCTCATTTGCATTCTGAGCTCTTTTATTGTCTGGAATATTATATTCCAAGCCCTACAAACCCTTCATGTAGTTGCTGCTAAGTCCTGTGTGATCCTGACTGCAGCTCCATGATATTTGAACTGTGTTCTTCTGGCTACTTGTAATATTTTCTCTTTGACTTGGGAGTTCTGGAACTTGGCTATAATATTCCCGGGGCTTCCCTTGAAAATAATATTTTGGATTTCTTTCCTGGGTAGATCCAGTGGATTCTCTTAATTTCTATTTTGCCCTCTGTTTCTAGGATATCAGGGCAATTTTCATGTAGGAATTATTTAAAAATGAGGTCAAGGCTCTTTTCCTGATCATGACTTTCAAGTATCCCAATAATTTTAAAATTATCATTCCTGAATCTGTTTTCCAGATCAGTTGTTTTTTCAATGAGATGTTTCATATTTTCTTCTAATTTTTCATTCTTTTGGTGTTAAAGTATTGTGTCTTGACTTCTCATAAAGTCAGCAGCTTCCTTTAGTTCCATTCTACATCTGAAGGATTTGTTTTCCTCAGAGAGCTTTCTTATCTCTTTTTCCATCTGGCCAATTTTGCTTTTTTAAAAAATTCTTCTCCTCAATAACTTTTTGAACTGTTTTATCCATTTGACTTATGCTGGTTTTTAACATGTTATTTTTTTGGATCTCCTTGACTAAGCTGCTGACTTCTTTTTCATGTTTTTCTTGCATCTTTCTCATTTTTTTCCCAACTTTTCTATCTCCCTTACCTGATTTTAAAAATATTTTTTGAGCTCTGTCATAGCCTGAGCCCAATTTCCTTTATCCTTGGAGTCTTTAGATGCAGAAGCTTAGACTTCCTTATCTTCAGATTGGGTATTTTGATCCTTCTTGGGATCATAGACCATGTATTTCTCAATGGTGTCCCTTTTTTTTTCTCTGTTTACTCATTTCCCCAGCCTGTGCCTGGTTTTGGGGTGCTTCCCGAGCTTTTGAATATTATTAGGACACACAGCCCCACAACGATCTCAATGTGTAAAGCTTTGTCTTCCCTCCTGGTCTGTGAATGACCACAAGCGCACCCCTCTGCCACATGGCTGAGGTGGGTGGGCCCTGCTGTTCTGTGAGGAGCCTAGTCTGTGATCAGGATTGGAATGTGGTCAGAGTCCCAGAGTCCTCTTCTGAGCACTCAAGGCTCAGTTGTCTGGGGGCTCCTGCTTACCACCTCCACCTGCTTCCTTTTCCTGGATATGGGCTGCCCAAGCCACTGCTACTGAATCCCTTGAGGGCTGGGCTTCAGCTGTGGCAGAGACCCCACTGCTGATCCTTCCAAGTTGTGCCCACCCCGGAGTGTATATCAAGAAACTAGCCTGGCTGCTGTGAGCCATGGCTCCCAGGTGCCCTGGGGCTGCCTCCCAGGGATGTTGTGAGTATCAGATGAGATAATATTTGGTAATCACTTAACAAAGTACCTAATACCCAGTAGGCACCATAGAAATGCTTATTCTTTCTCCTTCTTCCCCTCTCTGGACCATACCTTGAGAACTGCAACTCTTGTCTCACCCTGTCATTTTATAGAGGAAGAAGTTGAGACCTGGGGAGAAAAAGGCATCTTGCCTAAGGTCACATGTCACATCATAAATAGAGCAGGACCTCCATCACATTCTCCCAATTTCCAACCTCCTCATGATTGGTTTTGTGCAACATTTGGGAATTGCCACATAATTGACCGAGTTCTCCAGAAAGCTTTGACATTCGGTACTGCTCCAAATTCTGACCTGGAGAAATTGTGATCATGTGCTTGATGAAATCTCCACAGAAAACACTGGCAGTCCTTAGAGATTTTTGAGATTATTCTGAAGCTCTGCATATAATAAATATTTGAAATATAAATATTTTGAATTTTAGATTGAACTTTGCTTTCAGGTCCCTTCAAGCATGGACTTTTCACTAGCCATCATCACTATCATCATTGCTTAGATCAGTCAGAGCCTGAAGTTTAAACTTTCTTTCATAGAAACATACTACAACAATCCCTAGGTAGAAAGTAATCCACAAAGTGATAAAGGCAGACTGGGACGGTAAAAGCCTAGAGCAACATCATAAGACTTTTTTTATATTCTTGCCCAAAGGACCTACAGCTGGATCCCAGTTAGTCCACCCGAAGTCAAAATTAACTCAGACTGCCCTAGTTGTGCTCCATGAAATCTTTGCTCATTTCAACATGATGGGTGTTCTGAGAGTGTGTGGGTTACCTCAGGACTCCACAGTTCCACTAGTATTCAGCCCCATGATAAGAGGTAAGTTAGTTGCAAGAGCAACCAGTGTGATCCACCTTGCCTCCAGTAGATAGACCCCTTCCCACATGCTATGAATGTGACTGAGTATCTTTAAAATAAAGATTGCTTTAATTTCCAGATACGGTTGATTAAAAAAAAAAAAAGGTCCATCTCATTCTACTTTTTTCCCACCTACTGGTGGGGGGAAAAATCCCATAAAATGAGGGGGTTGAACTCTTAGGTGACCTGAGTTTAAATCCCGCTTGTAATTACTAGTTGTGTATTCCTAAAGAATATAGTTAAGTAATGCCCTTGCATTTTAAAACCAATCCAGTCTAAACATGACTCTTGATATTCATGAATTCATCAGGCCAAATTTTGGACATTTTGTTAATCTTTCCAGGCTAGTGGTTGCAGAAATATTTATAATCTGAATAATTGATCACAGACTGGAACCCCATGCTTAGTATCTACTAAGTCTTAGTGGTGCAGAGGATAGTGTGGGAATTGGTGTCAGGAAGAACTGTGTTTGAATTCTGTTCCTGAGACTTACTGGTTGGTGTTTTGGAGCCAATCCTGAAAGCATGATGAGTTTTTTTTAAGTTAGAAAAGTCAAAAACATACATTTATTCAGGAATTATTAAAGGTATTTGATGTTTCAAATGGTTTTCCTACTTTATAAAATATTCATAACATGTATTTTTATTTTTATTAATATTTTATTTGTTTTCCAATTATATACAATTGTAGTTTCTACCTATCATTTTCTGTAAGGTTTTGAACTTTACAATTTTTCTTCCACCCTCCCTTCCCTCCCCCCATGCCACCACAGAAGGCAGTCTGATAATCTGTACATTGTTTCCATGTTATCCATTGATGGAAATTGAATGTGTTGAGAGAGAAGTCATATCCTTGAAGAGAAAATAAAATGTTAGAGATAGCAAAATTATGTAGTGCATAATCACTTTAAAAAAAAAATGAAGGTAGGAGCTGTGAACTCATCCAACCTTTCTGGTAAACAATTTGGAATTACATCCAAAGGGCAATAAAAATGTGCATACCCTTTGATCCAGCAAGACCACTACTGGGTTTATATCCTGAAGAGATCGTAAAAAAGGGTAAAAACATCTCTTGTACAAAAATATTCATAGCAGCCCTGTTTATAGTGGCAAAGAATTGGAAACTGAGTGAATGTCCATCAATTGGGGAATGGCTGAACAAATTGTGTTTTATATACATATATATATATATATGTATGTATGTATGTATGTATGTATGTATGTATGTATATGGACTTGCTCATTCCATCAGTGCAACAATCAAGGACAATTTTGGAGTATCTGCGATAGAGAATGCCATCTGTATCCAGAGAAAGAATTGTGGGGTTTGAACAAACACTGAAGATTATTACCTTTAATTTAAAAAAAAGCTTTTATCTTAATATGTAATTTTACTATCTCATTTTATTTTTCCCCCTAAGGATATATCTCTCTTAACACATTCAACTTAGATCAATGTATAGCATGGAAACAACGTAAAGACTAACAGAATGCTTTCTGTGGGGGGAGTGGGGGGAGGGAAGCGAGATTAGGGGGAAATTGTAAAATTGAAAAATAAATAAATAATCTTTGAAAAATGGAAAGTAATAGACTTTGGTCTTTGTTTAAACTCCACAGTTCTTTCTGTGGACATAGATGGTATTATACTCTACCCCAGGTGCTCTAAAATTGTCCCTGATTATTGCATTGGTGGAATGAGCAAGTTCATTAAGGTTGATCATCACCCCCGTGTTGCTGTTAGGGTGTACAATGTTCTTCTGGTTCTGCTCATCTCACTCAATATCAATTCATGCAAGTCTTTCCAGGCTTCTCTGAAATCCCATCCCTCCTGGTTTCTAATAGAACAATAGTGTTCCATAGCATACATACACCACAATTTGTTCAGCCATTCCCCAACTGATGTACATTCACTCAGTTTCCAATTCTTTGCCACCACAAACAGGGCTGCTATGAATATTTTTGTACAAGTATGTTTTTACCCCTTTTGCATGATCTCTTCAGGGTAAAGACCCTGGAGTAGTATTGCTGGATCAAAGGATATGCACATTTTTATAACATGTATATTTAAATCCACAGAATAGGGCGGCTAGGTGGGGTAGTGGATAAAGCACCGGCCCTGGAGTCAGGAGCACCTGGGTTCAAATCCGGTCTCAGACACTTAATAATTACCTAGCTGTGTGGCCTTGGGCAAGCCACTTAACCCCATTTGCCTTGCAAAAAAAAAAAACCCTAAAAAAAATAAATCCACAGAATTATGTTCAGATTCTATTTAGTTAATTCATCATCACCACCTGATGAATTTTCAATGTGAGCATTAAGAAATTGTTAATAATGTGTGTGTGTGTGTGTGTGTGTGTGTGTGTGTGTAGGTAGGTAGATAGGTAGATACAAAGATAAATTTAATTTTTTTCCAGAAAGTTCTGCTAAACATTTGCCAACACACATCCCTTAACCCTAGGCAAATCAAACTTTACTCTGCCTCAATTTCCTAATTTGTAAAAGGGGCTAAAAGCATAATATTTCATAGTGTTAACTGTGAGGAACGGATGAGATTATATGTGCAAAGCATATTACAAACCTTAAATTATCATATCATTTATTATTTTTAATTTTATCTTATTTTTATGGATGCCTTTTGGTTTTGCCTACACCATTATTTCCAGTTATATTCCCCCTCCCATCCCCTATTCCCTCTGTAGTGAGCCATCCCCTGTAATAAACATTTTATAAGAAAGTTTTTAAGGCAATTTAAGGTGGAAATTCTGTGGCAAATCAGTAATTCCACATTTTGAGTTTGCCAAATCGCTTTTTTTTAATTTTTAAAAAATTTTTATTTAAGGCAAAGGGGTTCAGTGACTTCCCAAGATCACACAGCTAGGCAATTATTAAATATCTAAGGCCGGGTTTGAACTCAGATCTTCCTGACTCCAGAGCCAGTGCTCTATTTACTGTGCCACCTAGTTGCCCCACCAAACTACTTTCTTGTGATGTCTAAGCATTGCAACTATTTTTGGTAGTCTCTATTTTACAGATGAAGAAACTGAGGCTTGGAAAAGTGAGGTAGGTAGTAAACGTCAGAGTCTGAACAGTTTCGTAGCTAACCAAAGCTCTGCTTTGAGGTTCCTAAGTAGGTCCCATTTTCATGGTGCAGCCCTAGAAACACCTAATGCCTTCAGATCTGATCCTCTGTTCCATCAAAGAATCCTTCTGAAGTGTCTTCCACACAAACGTTCATCAGGTATCAAATTGAAATTTTCCTCTTTTCTTTCATTTCTCCAAAGTCAGACTCATCCTCAGTCTATGGGCTCAGCGCTGGTTTTTATTTTTTGTATCCAGTATGGTCTGAGACTAAAATAAAGTAGGCCATAGTTTCAAGTACTGATATTTAATTTTACAAATGAGGAAACTAAGACTTTGAAAAGCCATGACTTAGGGTCTTTTATGAAATAGTGTCACTGTGACCCTAAAAGAGGATTTCAAATCCAATGGTTTTCTTATAATCTTCCTCCAGGAGTTCCTGACCCAAGTAGAGAATGTCCAACAACCCAATAGGACAGAACCAGAAGAAATTTTATGTAGGAATTCCAGGGACATTAGCAATAGTCATAAAATCAGTATCAAAGATTCCAGGGTTGTTGTCCAGGGGACCACAAATGCCATCTGGTCAAAGGCAGAACCAAAAAAGAAATCTTGCCATTAACTAGTCAGTCAGTAAGCATGTCCTAAGCAGCTATTATGGCCCTCATTTCTCTTATATATATTAGCTATGTGACCCTGGGCCAGTCCCTTGATTTCTCAGTGTTCTAGGCAACTCTGAAGCTGTCAGTTACAGAAAAGATGCTGCTGTAAATTGTTATGAAGTTTCCTCATCCAGGAGCTCATTTTGCCAGTAAAACCATGGGTGCAATCCCTAGCACCACCACTGAGTTTCAGGTATTATTGCTGGGTTCTATAACATTCACTCCAACTGCTATATGCCCAGCCTTTCCTTGAAGACTTGGAGCAAAAGATGAATCTTTCCTTGCAGTCCATATCCTATTTTGCTCTTCTCTAATCATTAGGACAAATCTTAGCTTGCCTTACATCACCCGTAAGTCTTTCTTCCTCCATGACTACCATCTATAACTTCTGGTATGACCCTCTGGGGTCAAACAGAATAAAAGCAATTCCCATCTTCTACAGGACAAGCCAACAGATACCATAAGCTAAGGTATTGTAAAGCTTCAAGACGATCTCAGCAGAGTAACCCTAATCATTCGCCCTTAGCATGTTACTAAAGAACACCTTGTTCCTTTTTAAAAACTGTGTATTCTTGGGGCGGCTAGGTGGAACAGTAGATAGAGCACCGGCCCTGGAGTCAGGAGTACCTGAGTTCAAATCTGACCTCAGACACTTAATAATTACCTAGCTGTGTGGCCTTGGGCAAGCCACTTAACCCCATTGCCTCACAAAAACTGAAATAAAAAAAAATTGTGTATTCTTTGTATAAGAGATTTTCTAGAAATCACATTTTTTTCCTAATAATAAGGGTATTTTAGAAATTTGAGAAAAGGGGGAGAATATTTGAAGAAATAAAGGTGATATCCATAATTTTTTTGTATCTGGAATATTTAGAGTTCATTTGTGACATAGATGTTGGCCCCCAGTTTAAAAGTTTAAGAGGAAGGGGATGGCACAAATAATGAACAGTGTTGCCTGTTTGAAAAGCAAATTATGGGTTAGTAAAGTGAAGTGCTTCTGGACAGATGTTAAGTATTTGAAGAGAAATGGAGCCGTAGTCCAAGATGCCTGGACCAAAGTAGAGTGAGTAAGAATGAATCTGTTCCTGCGTTCACTCCGGACAGGGAGGCCATAAAGAGGTGAATATCAGTGACTAGTTAGTTTCCTGAAAATAATGAAGCTTCTGGGGCAAGCAAAACAGAATAAATTCCAATTCCCACTTATAATGTTTTTTAATGGAGTAGTTATTTTTATGGCTTTTATTCATTAAAAAAGTTTTATTAATGTCTTTTGTTGTTTCCCCCCTTTTTAAAGTTATATGACTGGCACCTGGTAAGCATCAAATTATTAATTTACAATTGAGAAAATCTGGGTGGCTAGGTGGCACAATGGATAGAGCACCGGCCCTGGAGTCAGGAGTACCTGAGTTCAGATGTGACCTCAGACACTTAATAATTACCTAGCTGTGTGGCCTTGGGCAAGTCACTTAACCCCATTGCCTTGCAAAAAATAAAAAAAATTAAATTGAGAAAATCATTGCCAAATTAATAAAATTATTCTTTATTGACTATCTTTCATACCATATTCATTTCCCACTTGGATCCCATCCCCTCTGTACTTTAAGCTCTCCCTTTGTAACAAAAGAGAATAAATAGTTAAGCAAAACTAAGCAACAAAATTACTGATGGTATATGCAGTGTTTTGTTCCCATGGTCCACCATTCTTCTGATGTTTTATGTTGTATTCTGAAGGATCAAAATTGGTTATTAATCTGAGTTCAGATGCCTTTTGCTATTTAGCATTTATGTTGTTGTAGGCATTGCATGTTTTTCTTCTAGTTCTGCTTCATGGTTCTCAGGGTCACAAGACCAAGTGATCTGTGAGAATCTGAATGGGATTTTTCTTAACTTCTCCACCAAGATGCCTTTCATTTATTAATAGGTAGATATAGATATATTTACTTTATTCATAGGAATATAATGTTTTTCAACTGAATGGTGCTTTTACTATTTTATTTATTTACCATTAGGTCTAGTTGATGTGATTTGTTTGTATGGGTTAGGGTGGTTGTTTTTTTAGTAGAGCTGCCTTTTATTTTTCTTAAAATAATGTTATTAATATCTTGTTTTTTCATCACCTAAATTTCATCCTGTAAATCCCCACCCCCTTTATTTTTAGTGCTTGTTACAAAGCATAACTTGGTAGGGATATGTGTGCAAATGAGGTGTTGTAAAAACAAAAATCAATTTTAAAAAAGTTTTATTTTTTAAGTGCTTTCACATTCAGTGTCTCCTTTGTTCCTTATAGCATTGCTGGGGTGGTAGGCAGTACAGATGGCTTTATCCCCATTAGACAGATGAGCAAACTGAGTGGGGTTAAGAGGTTAATAACCCCAAGGTCATATCCAGACCAGTGGCAGAGCCAGATCTACCGAGTAGGCTTCCTTGTTCTCAATCTGGTACTCTTTTCGCTGTAGTGTTTTGGAGATTAATTTTTTTTGCCATCCTATCTGCTGGTGAAAGCTTGTGGCCAGTGGAAAGTCACGTGGCAGGTCTTTGATTCATCGGCCTGGCAGCTGGTGTGGCAGATCCATCAGAAAGGAACCGAAGCTTTCAGTCCCCTGCATTTGGGCTGCTCAGAAATTTTCCTTCTGCCAAACCCTGAATGTGAAAATGTGTCCAACTGCTAAGCTCTCCTCAGGCCCTTGGCGCCGGCGTGGGGAAGGCAGGTGGTCTGAGGAAAGGCTCCCTTTAGGTTGCTGCACAGCGCACACAACCCTGAACAGTGTGAGACAACTGTCAGTTCCTTCCTTCCCTTCTCCCCCTCCTCAGTAAAGCTGGGCCACAGATGGATGAGCTGGAATTGTGTCAACCCTTCTCTGAAGGGCACAGTGAGAGCACAGTCCCAGGGAAAGGCACCAGCTCCATCATTTGGTTAATCTGTTTAGCCAATGGAAAAAGTGTCCTGCAAGCAAGAGAGGAATAGGAAGGGGTGGCTAGCTTGTCCTTTATCATCCTACCCAGTTTATCCAGCCTCTCCCTGGCTTCTTCCCCCAAGAACTTGTTGGATTTGATGTTGTGTCAGCCCTTGCATATGTCTCTAAAGGGAAACTATTTTTGAAGGGAAAAATCTGAGATAGATGACTTTATTTTCTTATTATTGTTAAGAACTGACATTTATATAATACTTTAAAGTTTGTAAAGCAATTTTAATGACATCATCTCATTTGAACCTTACATCAAAATCACATGAAAGTATTCTGGGTATTACTATCTTTGTTTTACAGATAAAGAAAAAGACTCAGAGCTTAAATGGCTTTTCTTGTAAGAGAAAACTATAATGTAGTTGGATAGAAAGTCTTGGAGATGAAATAATAGGAATCTAAAACTGGAAGTGGAAATCACCTCCTAGAGATGAATAAAGTGAGACCCGTGGGAGTTAAATGATTTCCCCAAGTTCACAGAGGCAGTAAGCCTTGCATGCTGATTAATTGACTGACAAGAATTGGTCCATAATACCCCAAAGGAGCTATCACAGTTGAGAGTAAGGTAAACTGAGGCACAAAGTTCCAAGTACAATCAATTTATTAGCAAAATATGAATTTGCTAATAATAAATAGGATTTTAGCCTCCTCATCATTAGCTAAGTCCCATGAGGTAGAACTTTAGAGATCATTTTAATAGACAAAAGGAGGAGCATCTATAGTTAAAGATAGCATCATAGATGGGAAAACACCATGATTGGCTGGAAATTGAGTATGGGGGGAGATGAGATGAAAAGCACTCCTCCTTCCATCTGGTTTCTGATTGATTGTGCCCACCTGCAAAGTTAGTGGTACGTGGATAACGAACCAGACTTCCTTGAACAACATCTAGTGGGAAAGAGAGAACAGATTTCTTTGACATAAGAATAGATCTCTGATTTCACAAAAATACTGAACTTGTAAGCTTAACTTAGAAAGAAGCTGACAAGGAATAATTTACAGGAAAACTGAACTTCTAAACTTAACTCAGAGACAATAAAAACATGACTTAGGCAGTTACACACATGTAATAGATAATACAGAATGAAATCAATTTTAAAGTTTAATCAATTTGATTTTTTTTGAGGCCTAGATGGAAAGCCTCCTCAAGATTCTTTAGTATTTATGTAACTCTGGGAAAATTATTAAATTTTTTTAGCCTCAGTTCCCTCATCTTTAAAATAGGATTAAAAATACCCAAAATATACCCATATACCTAAAATATAAGGTTGTTAAACAATTAAACAATGATATTGTTATATTTGCATGGATAACATGGAAAAGGTTTTTGCAAACCTGAAATTACTGTGTAAACATCAATATTTGCTCTTCTCTGTTCAAGTATTGGTCCAGCTCTAGGGAGAAGAAAACTTCAGATTGGCCACATGCTAAACCTGACCTTTGACCCAATTTCTTTAAATATAAATTGCAGCAGATAAAAAAATGGGAATCATGGAGTGATCGATAAGTCACATAATCAAAGAATTTTGTGTTCCCAGAGGATAGGTATAGTTCTGTTTTTGGGTGGTGAAAGAATTAGGAGATTTACACCAAATTATTAACTACAGTTAATGATTCTTGAATAAGAAACATTTCTTTTTGAAAATATCAGGGCTTGGAATTCAGCTACTTTTCCTTTCTCTGTGAGCCTGTAGAATCAGATTTATATTCATCTAGGCTAAATAACACCACAGTCATGTTAAACCTATTATCTGGCTTTTCCTCCTGCAATCTTCAAATGTATAGACCTTTGGTAGTTTTAGGGAACTGCTGTAAACCACTCCAGAAGAACATATGACCTCTGCTTAGTCTGGACAGTTCATTTAAGTTTACAAATGAGCTCCATATTAGAGAGTATCCTCTAACAATCAAGGGCAGCTAGGTGGATACAGTGGATAGAGCACTGACTTTGGAATCAGAAGGATAGGAGTTTGAATCCATCCTCAAACACTTGATACTCTCTGTTTGATCTTGGGCAAGTCACTTAACCCTGATTGCCTCACATCCAGGACCATCCCCAGTCATCCTGATTCATATCTGGACATTGGACCCAGTGGTCCTGGAGCAGAAAATGAGGCTGGTGACTTAGCACAGCTCCCTCTCACTCAAATCCAATCCATGTGCCTGTCATGAAAATTCTTCAAGAATGAAAGATAAAAACATCTCTAACAGTTTGATGGTATCCTATTCCCATTGCATGCTGGGAATCTTGAGGAGGGTTATTGTGCACATGTGTATGCTGCGATGGATTTGGGGGAACTGTTTGTGGAGGCATCTCCACCCTTAGCTCAATAAAAGTTAATAAACCTGTTTTCTGTAAAATGGTGCCACCAGTTTTTCCCTTCACCCAGGAGTAAATGTTTAACAACCTACTGTTCAAAACACACTCTTAAGGGTAGTCTGCATTCTTATTATTTTCTTCTTTCCTAAGTCTAGGTCATCAACAAAACACTAAATCTAGTCCTGTTGTTTAGTTTTCTAAATGATTGAAGTCTAGATGCCCCCACTGAAAATTTAACAATTGGGGTTTTTGTTGTTGTTGTTGTTTTAATTTTATTTATTTAAGGCAGTGGGGTTAAGTGACTTACCCAAGGTCAGCTAGGTAATTATTAAGTGTCTGAGGTCACATTTGAACTCAGATCCTCCTGACTTCAGAGCTGGTGTTCTATCCACTGCACCACCTAGCTGCCCCTTAATAATTGGTTTTTGTGAGAACAGTGTCCAGCTGACTCTTGCCACCTTTGACATTACCCATCTTGAAGGATTTTGGGGAATGAATGAAATGCTAGGAAGCTTTCTAGTTAGCCTTTAGGGAACATTACAGAGTCCAGTTTCCATGTTAGCGGTGAAGGGGAAATGCCAAAAGTCTAGCCTCTGGTTGAATGTTATGAATTTTCATATTTCCCAGAGTTAGTTGCCTTTTGTAGTTCCCTGTGTAATATGTCTCACCTGTGAGAGTCAGCCTGTTGACATACCTTTATCCCTTTTCTTCTTCACAGTTGCTAGTGAGAAGAGGGTGCCAGCGATGCCTGGATCCCCCGTGGAAGTGAAAATACAGTCAAGATCATCACCTCCTACCATGCCTCCACGGCCACCCATCAACCCTGGCGGGCCTCGCCCGGGTTCCTTTACCCCTACAGCATGTGAGATTGCTTGCCCTTGTTTACAGAACTTGCCTGTCTTGATTTAATACAACATTAGAAGATAAAGGATGGTGGGGCAACACTAGCGTTTCCTTTTCTCCCCTATAGAAAGCACTTTCTCTACCTAGGAAATCAGATAAGGATAGGAACAGGACCTCCTCTCTCATTAGTATACTAATACAAGTTGTTTTTTGTTTTGGGGGGGGGTTGCAACTTTATACTCTTAGGGCAGAAGTCCTTATTAACCTTTTGGGAGGATTTCCCTTTGATAGTCTAGTGAAGCCGATGGACCCCTTCTCAAAGTAATGTTTTAGGATTAACAAGGAAATCAGTTCTGTTGAGATTCATCATCAGAATATTTTTTCTTTCAAAAGAGCATAAGAAACAGCACTAAGACATTAAGTTCACTCAGTCAGTAGGTATCAAAGGTGTGATATGAACTCGAGTCTTCCTTATTTAGAAGCTAGTTCACTATCTGGTATGCTATGCTACCTCTCAATCCTTGCATGATCCAGGTTATTTCTGAAGCTTTTGCTTTGTTTGGTTTTCCTGCGTGGTCATTTTTTGCCTGGGGAATTTTGCGGTTCTTTTCGAGTACAGTTAAAATGGCCAATGTAAATGATTATCTTGGATTTTCTAAATGCTTTGGACCCCAAATAGTCCCTTCCTAATGTTATTGGAATTTTAGAGTGATTTCCAAAACACCAGCATGATTATCACCAGATACTGGTTATACTGTATAATTTTTTTTCCATATGAGGGTCTCTAGAAGCAGTTCTTTGTGGAATGGGGAAATGTGTCTACATAATGCCCAATACATCATGAGGCTTAATACTTATTGATTGACTGCACCTGCCTCAGTTTCCCTTGTTTCGAATGCTGCTCAACAACCATGACCCAAAAGTAGCCTCTGGGGGTCTTCCTCACCTCCTGATCTATGCCCTTGATTTTTCCCTCTTTTGTTCAGCACTCCTACCCTCCAATCTCCCATAGCCAGGAGCTCTGGTCCCATGAGTACCACACTCTAATTCTATGGAGTCTAACTCTAGTGTCTACAGGTGGGGAAGAAAAGCACCATTAGTAGAGGGAAGAAATTAAATGTCACCCTGGGCTGGGTTAATATAATATCTGAACCTGTAAGTAGAAACCCCAGAAAGGACTTTGCTTGCAAAATAACTAGGCCTGCAGTGGTAGCAGAAGCCTTTGATTACATAGGACCTGTTTCAAGGTAGGGTCACCCTGTGTTGATTTTGTGGGTATTAGTGGGAATAAATGTTCTAGGATCATAGCATTAGATCTAGAAGGGATCTCGATGGACATCAAGGTTAATAGCTAATCCTCTAGGAAGTATAATGGATAAAGCAATAGGTTTGGAATCAGGAAGACCTGAATTCCAATTAGGTCTCTGACACTTGCTGTGTGATCCTGGCCAAGTCACTTAACTTCCTTTCTACCTCAACTTCCTCAGTTGAAAAATGGGAAGCGGGAGGTTCATAATAGCGTCCACTTCACAGGGTTGGCAGGATCAAATGAAATTACAGTAAAACACTTAGCACAGTACTATATAAGTTTTAGTTATTATTTGTGTTACTAATGCAGAAACCAGTTAAGGAACTGGTCCAAGGATGTACAGGGGTTCCTCTCCCCTTCAGAGCCAGGGCTCCATCCATACCAAGTACAAGATTGGCTCTCATGAAGAAAAAGATCAGAGAGGAAGAAGCCAGAAAGGTTTCAGTGCCAGCATTTAGCCTGAGGCTTCATTTTCTTTGACAGAGACTGGTCCCTTGAAGTTAAATAGCTGGGCTGTGGATTGATTTTAACCCCAGGTGAATGAGGCCACTGGAGAGTGCTGAGCAAAACCAGTTACTGACTTGTGGCTTCTGGTCTAAACAGGCCTGTGTATCTTGAAATGAAGCAGACCTTAATGACCTTATAAACATTTCCTGGTATTTAGACTTCAGAGGCCAGGCAAGACTGCAGATGCCTACATGAATGTCTTCCATCCTTATCTCCATGTTTGGCCGCTCAGGGGAGGGTGTGTTTTATTTGGAAGAAGCCTGGACCATAATAAGCTTTATTAAGGTGGCTGTCAGAGAGACTTCCTTTAAGCTGAGGCTCGTGGGAAGAAAAGCTCACAGTTGAGGTGGGTCAGTGATGTGGCGGGAGGGTTTTTATGGGCTCAGTGGGGAGGAGGGCAGCATTCCAAAGACTACTGACCTTTCATTGGAAACACAGGCAGTAAAACAACTCGTGGAAAGGGCAAGAGGGGAGAGCTTCATTTTCATTGTCTATTTTTATGCAACAAACAATGCAGATCTAGCCCCCAACTAGATAATGTTGGAGAGTGATTGATGGGGGCCAAAATAATTGTTCCCCTGCGGCTTACTTGGTAATGAGCCTTGGCCTTAGCCCTGGACAGCAGACATACCAGTCAAGGATCAAAGATATAGAACTAGAAGCAATGTATAGGCCCTTTGGGCCAACTCATGTTTTGCAGGAGGAAAGTAAGGATCAGACAGGTTGAGTGAGTTGTCCAAAGTCACACAGCTAGTAAGTATCACAGCTAGGATCTAATCCCCATGTCCTTTGATTCCAAATCCATTGTCCTTCCCACAATAATAAAGCATAAACATTTAAGAGTATTAACAAGATGGAAAAAATAGTTCATTGAGGGGGAGAGAAGAAGTTGCTAGATGATTTAGTGGATAAAGCACTGGACTTGGAGTCAGGAGGACCTGAGTTCAAATTTGGCCTCAGACATTTAACTAACTGTATGAACCTGGGAAAGTCATGCACCCCCATTTGTCTCACTTACCTCATCAGTAAAATGAACTAGAGAAGGCAATGGCAAGCCCCTCCAGGATCTTTACCAAGAAAACCCCTAGTGAGGTCACATAAAGTGCAACTCGACTGAACAACAACAATAGAGGAGAAGGTTATTTTTTAATTCAGGTGCCGGGATGAGAAGAAAATGGAAATTGGAGAAGGCTACTTGAAGGAGTTGGCATTTTAACTAGGCCTTGAAAGATGAATAGAATGTTAACAAAAAAGAAAGGGTTTGGGGATGGGGTGGAGGAAGGCATTCTGGACATGGAGAATATCATGTGTTTTAGTGAAAGACTTGAGGCTGCCTCTCTGAATGGCTCAGCCTCCCTCTCAAACCACTTCCAGCGTCAAGCTGATTTTGTGGTGTGTTCAACTGGAAAATTATACTGAAAGGCATGTAGAATCCCCTTGTAGTATGAGAGAAGGGTATCAGGATTTGAAATTTTAATTAGTAACAAGCAAATTAATTATATCCAAATGTCTGATTTCTCAGTATTAGAGACAGACACAGCAACTGGACTTTTCATTGGTTTAGAAAACTGTGGTAGAGACTCCATCTACCAAGGGAAAATCAGCATCTTCTCTTCAACTTCTAATCTTAGAAAATTTCATAGACCCCTGAAAGGGAAAGTGCTTAAGAATCATAACCATTTCTGTCAGAGGCAAAATTTGAACCTGGATCTTCCTGGCTTTAAAGTCAATGCTATTCCATTCTCTCTCTCTCTCTCTCTCTCTCTCTCTCTCTCTCTCTCTCTCTCGTTCTACTGTCAGATTGTTGTTTCATTAAATTAAGAACTTTCACATGAACTGTTGTCCAGCCATGTCTTCTGTATCTTGGGAGATTAATTTCTTGGAATTGAAATCTAGGATTTCACATTTATCTCTATTAATTCTACATTGTATTAGAATAGGTCTATCATTCAAGGCTGCTAAGAATTGGATCAGGGATCAGGGGGAGGAATCCTGAATCTGGTCATCCAAGATGTCAGCTATTTGGAACATCAGCAGCCTAGCCTCAAAGGAGAAGACGTTAGCACCAGGATTAGCCTTGAGGTTCTTGATTAGTGCAAGAGATCACTTATCAAGAGTTCTCTCTCTCTCTGTTCTCCTTCAGTGTCCAATGGGATTAACCATTCACCACCCACCTTGAATGGTGCTCCATCCCCACCCCAGAGATTCAGCAATGGCCCAGCCTCCTCTTCATCCTCTTCACTCACCAATCAACAGCTTCCTGCCACCTGCGGGGCCCGGCAGCTCAGTAAACTGAAGCGTTTTTTAACTACCCTTCAACAGTTTGGTAATGACATTTCCCCCGAGATTGGAGAGAAGGTTCGAACCCTCGTCCTGGCTTTGGTAGTAAGTATAACAGTAATTTCTATCCTCCACAGTTGTAGTGCCCATCTCTATCTCTTTGTCTGAAATTGTTTCTTTTCTGTCCAAGAATGATGGAAACTTGGTAGCTCCAAGAGATCGTTGTCATTCTTTTCCCTAATATTTATGTGTTCTGTTCTCTTTACTCATGAATAATGTAAACTCTTCGAGGGCAGGGGCTGATTTGTTCCCTCTTCCAATCCCCAGAACTCTCACAGTGACTGGCTGATAATATGCACTTAATAAATGTGTGCTGGTCTGGATTGGATTCATAGTAAGTGTATTAATCAAAGAATTGTTATGCTTTCCCTTTAGTTGTATATTTTTGTCTGGCCATCTTTCAGGTCTGATAAACCTACAGAGGGTTCTTTTCTTGCTTCCTTAACTGCATCACACCAGACTGACATTCAGCAGAATTGGGCCAAGATTTTTATTTCCTGGGTCATATGCCTATGACATTGTTTCCAGACTAAAGAGGAGAAAATTGAACAGCAGGTTTTATTTTCAAAACAATTTTACAAATTACAAGCCTCCTCAGTCTATGAACAGTTTCAAGGGGCTCCCACCCTCATCACCCCACAGGAAGGCAGTTCCCTTGGAACTGCAGAGTACACATTATTTCTGAAGCTGCCACACTCATATTGGGGTCCCCTGAGAACAAGGAGGTATAGGAGAATTGTGATTTCCTAGTGTCTACTGCTCAGCAGACCCTCAGGTTTCTTGCTGTTTTCAGATGGATCCATGCTGGATTCCCAGCATTTGTAAACTACCAGGTTCCATAAAAGCTGATAATGTGCTGCCATTGCTGACCCTGGTTGAGGAAGGAGTTTTTGATGAATCATGTCCTTTGGGTGTCGACTCCATCTTAAATATCTTCTTCCTTTAATTTTTATTTTATTTATTTATTTAAGGCAATGGAATTAAGTGACTTGCCCAGAGTCATACAGGTAGGCAATTATCATGTATCTGAAGACTGATTTGAACTCAGGTCCTCCTGACTCCAGCGCCACCTAGCTGCCTCTTTAAGTATTTTCTTCATAAGTGCCTGCAAAGTGTGGCTGCAAATCTCTGAGATGAGAGCCTCTGCTTGCCTCTACTCAACTCCACAGACAAAACTCTTACTTATTATCAAGATTATTAGAGAAGCAACATAATGAAGCCAGGTCCACATCCAGAGAAAAAACTATAGAATCTGAATGCAGACAAAGCATGCTATTTTCATTTTTTAAAACTTGTTTCTTTTTCTCATGAAATTTTTTTCCTTTAGTTCTGATTTTCTTTCACTAAATGACTAATAGGGAAATAGGTTAAAAATGATTGGACATTATAACCTATATCAGATTACTCACTGTTACAGGGAAAAGGGAGGAAAGGGAGGTGAGAAAATATGAAACTCAGAAACTTGCAGAAAGATGAATGTTAAAAATTATCTTTGCATCTAATTGAAAAAATAAAATCACATTTAAAAAAAAGAATGCCAAAGTCAGAGTTGGGTGAGATCTGGGCTTAGCTCCAATCTCTGATATTTACTAGCTGCATGAATCCAGTTGTTTGTGAGGAGCAAGTCACTTAATCCCTCTGAATCTCATTTTCTTTATCTGTAAAATGGGGATGATAAGACTGTAATATCTTCCTCATAGGGTTATACAAAGATCAGGCAACTCACTTAATCAATAAGTATTTATTGTTCCGTGTTACACATTTAAAAGAGAAATAGCCTCTGCCTTCAAGAAGCCGATATTCTTGGGGAAAACAATCATTCTTATATAGGTGTATACATATTTTACTATGTTTGTTTAAAAGATAATTTGAGGGGATAAAGATGCTAGCAGGTGACCAGAGACGGGTTAGGGGATGGGAACAGATGGATCGGGAAAGCCCAGAAAGTGGTACCGGGTGAGGATTGATAGAAACTAGGGAATCTCAAAGGCAAGCGTGAAGATACAGTGCCTTCAAATGTGGAAGAAAGCAATGGGAAATGAATTGCATGAAGGATGAGGTGAGGAAAAAATGTCAAGTTATCACAGTAGACTATTGGAATAGATCACCAGGCCTAGAATCAGAAAGACTCATCTTCTCAAGTTCACTTCTGGCCTCAGGCACTAGCTGTGTGACTCTGGGCAAGTCACTTAATGCTGTTTGCTTCAGTTTTCTCATCTGTAAAAAAGAGCTGGACTAGGAAATGGTGAATCATTCCAATATCTTTGCCAAGAAAACCCCAAATGGTGTCATGAAGAATCGGGCACAACTCAAATAACTCAACAGAAATATCAGATATTCTTTTTTATCTAACATTGTTCTGAAAATCTAGGGAAAGCTTTGAACCTGAGGCTACCAGCCTGTGAATTTAGCATCTCTCTCACACAGACTACTGGTAACACGTCCAGATGTTGGTCTAGTGGATAGAACCTTAAAAATAATAATCATTCCCACTTCTGTATCCTACTTTTCCTCCCCTATGAGGCATGTACTATGATTTGTAAGATCATAGAGTGTTGGATTAGAGCTAGATGTTAAAGGCCCTCTGGTCTAGTTGCTTCATTTTATAGTTGAGAAAACTGAAGCTCAGATGTGGGTTGTCGTGCCCAAGTTCCTCCAAGCCAGTAAGCTCAGAGACATGAAGTCTCTGGATACTTGGTGCTTTTGATACTCCCTCTTGTGCTAATGAAATGAGTGAAAGCAAAGTCTTTTATCCCCATTTGGGACCAGCAACATTGGATTTTATCCACCTTCCCATGAAACGAATCTTGAATTGAAACGGAATTGAAACTGATTCTCCATGCAACTTTACTGCCCTCTGCAATCAACCAGTTATCTAACTAAAAGTGAAGAGTTAGCTTTGGGGCAAACTTTCCAAATTTCCAAGGGAAATCAAGGAAGATAGAAAAATGTTATCCTACTGAATTGGATGTACCTTTTCCTATTTTTTTATTGGGAAGGTTTGAAATCAAAACTCCTGCCTGACATTTAGAAGAGAGGAGAGGAGATGATGTGTGCCTCTTGCCTTCTCCCTTTCAGTCTGAATTGTAGGTTCTTGAAATGAAGGAAATAAGATTGCCCTCTGAGGATTCCATTCAGATTCGTGTTATAAAAAGAAACATGTTATTATGTTCGTTCTTCCCTTTGTCTCTTCTCTCCCCCTCTTCTTTCCTTTCCTTTCTTTCCTCCCTTCTCTCCTTTTTCCTTTTCTTCTTTTCTACTTTTCCTTCTTCCTCTTCTTCTTATCCTCTCTTCCTCATTCTCCCTCTTTTTCCTCTCTTCCTTCCCCTTCTCCTTTTTCCGTATCTTCTTCCTTCTCCCCTTTTCTTTTTTCTACTCCTCTTCCTCTCCCCACTTCCTCCTCATCCCCTGCCTCTTTTCCTCCTCTTCTTCTTTTCTACTTCCTCTTCCTCTCCCTCTTTTTTTTCCTTCACTTTTTCACTTCTCTCCTTTATCCCCTCTTCCTCTTCCCCTCATCCTTTTTCTGGGAGCCTCTGGTAAAAGCTCATTTTGGAATCCAGAATTAGAAAGTGCCTAGCACTGGCCACCCAAACCTCTCTGGTGGACCTTGTTTGGCAACTGTCTGGGGAAAAGAAGGTGGGGATGGTGACTTTGTCAGTAGCTCTGGCATCTACTTCTGTCCTCTCAGAGTGGAGATGATCCTGCAGGGAATGGAATTATTCCTCCTGAGGTATCAAGGGGCAGCACTAGTAAGACCTTTGAGGCAGCTGTGGGATGTTAAGAGACTATGATGCAGCCCGGCAGCAGTGGACAAAGGAAAACAGACAAAAGGAGCTTGTTTGGGGTTGAGGGGTGGGGGTTTCTGAGTGTCCACCTCTAACTCTTTTCCTTCCTCTTTACAGAACTCCACGGTGACCATTGAGGAATTCCATTGTAAATTGCAAGAGGCCACCAACTTTCCTCTTCGGCCCTTTGTGATTCCATTCTTGAAGGTAATAGGCAAACCCTGGCTATCCCAGGGACCAAGGCCAACACTCTATGACCCCTGGGAACCCCACTCCCCACCCCTTAGGCATTGATTTCCAGCTTCAAAGGTTTCAGTTTTTAAAAGTTGTTCATTCTCCCAGACCAGGACTCAGCAGGCCTTTCTAGGGTGACAGATAAATCTCAGCTTGCTTAATCACCCTCATGGGGAGGGGGGTGGTGGAGTCATTCTTCTTTACAGAGCAGGCCCATCCATTTAGACCTCCGGGGTCACCTTGTCCAACCCCCTCATTTAAAGCTGAGCTGACTCTAACTGGAGACCTGGGTAGAAAAGTAGATTACCCAAGACCACTCTATGATAAGTATCAGAGATGGGATTCAAACCCAGATCATGGGATAGTAGATGAAGAGATGGCAGGAATGAGTAAGTAGGGAGGCCACCCAGGATCTGGCAATGGTAGGCTATTTCCAAATGAGAAGCAAGTGAAAGATCTCACTTCTGTTTATAAGGTTGGGGTGGAAAGAGAGTGAGGAAAATCCTGGGTAGTCCTGTCCAAGGGGATGCTAGGAACAAGGAGAGAAGGATGCAATGGGGAGGATCTTTGGTATAAATTAGTCAGAAAGTGAACCAGCTCCAATTTTAGCTACTATGCTTTCATCACTGGTCCTGATGACTTTGGATGAGTTTCTAGCCAATATCCTTGACCCTTTGCTCTTTTAGGAAAGTCTAAGTCAACTTGAGCACATAGTTAAACTGACCCCAGTTCTTTCCTCTTTCCTCTTTGATTGTGTCTGCTAAGATTCCCACTTTCAGAGGGGGAAAAAGAGGTGAGCCCCTCCTGATGTCCTGTGGCTACACCAACTACATTCATGATTCAGGAGATGCCATCTGTTCCCTCTTCCCCTTTGTTCCTTCCAAATATGCTATGTGGGGACCTGCCCCAAGAGCGGGGTGGGGGTGGATGACAGGATGGGGAGGGTAAGGAAAGAGACATTGGCAATGACTAGGATGACTGCCCTATACTAATAGGCCCTCACTGCTGGGATTTAGGAGCTTATGATTTTTATAGATTCTCTGATTCTTCCCTTACAATGATTTGTTGCTTCTTGCAGTAGTCATTATTCCTACCTAAAACAACCCAAATCCCCATCTTAAATTTTCTGGTTCTGATCTGATCTGGGCAGGCTATTAAAATTACCAAGCTTATTAGTACTAGGAATAAACTAGGAGTCAATAGATTATTTGGTCTGTGACTTCTGGATAAGTAATGTCTTGATTGCATTTGCCACTTTAATGTACAATTTCAAAAGACCTTTAGGTAAAAAAGATGGAAAACAATAAATTGTAGACAAACTTCAAAAATGCCAACTTTTCAACTTGGCTGGTCATAGAAGATAGTCTTTCAAGTGAGGTGGGCCTGACTACCAAGATAGTGGTGGTGGTTGGTTAATCACTGCTATGGTTCTGTATGGGCTATTCTGTTGTCTCCAAGCAATTGTGGATGGGCTGTCCTAATCAGCTCCGGATCTTGAGATTTCCTAGAGAGCTATGTTCCCCAAGACTTTGAAATCATGAAACTATTAACAGACTTGTTATTCTAAGAAATAATGACAGTTTGTTTTTATCCATCAAAGGACAGGTTGAAAACAGGCAGAGCTTTGAGCCACAATGCAAAGATCAGTCCTGCTTTAAAAAAAAAAAAATGTTAATCCCGAGTGCCTGCTGTTCCTGTCCCTAGAACAGGGAGCCTGTCTCTGTAACTGCTCTGCCTGGTCAGCCCTCCTCCCTCCTTCATTCTGCTGGGCGGGCACCCAGCAGGAGGGAGGGACACGGTGGCAGCTTCTTGGCATTGGGGCTGCTGTCAGTTTCTTTCAGCTCCAGACACTAATGAGGGTGTTGGCTCTATTAACCCTTCATGCAGAGCCGGCTTCATCCATGCACATTGATCGGATGGCTCAGCCAAGAGGCAGCCTGGCTGATGGAGGGCTGCTGGCCTTGAGTCAGGAAGGCCCATATTAGCAGCATGACCCTGGCTAAGTCTCCTTCCCTCTCACTAATCCGGGCAGCTCTTTCCAACTGCCACCTAACAAAGAGGTTTCCCAACTGCCACTGAGGGGCCTTTCTACACCAGTGAGCTTGTACAGAGATAAAATCACAGAGCTGAACTATCCCGACCCCTCCAAAAAAAATTGATCATCCATTTCCTTTTAGGAGAAAAGTCAGCTTTGATTCTTCATTTCATACTCAATTTTAAGTTTAGATATACATTAAAAAAACACCTCCATTCTCTTCATTAGGGGTTTTATAAGCATAACAGCAACTTTTACTCTTTATGGTGCAAAGATCTCATACTGCCAAAATTTTAAATTCAGGTTTTTAGAATTCTAGTTAGAGATAGTCTTCAGTGACTGTTTTATGGTTGGAAGAAAAGCCCTGCTCTAAGTACTTTACAAATATTTCTGGTTCTCTCTACCACCCTGGAAGGTAGGTAGTGTATTGTTTTCTCATTTTTCAGATAATAATAATGATTGCTAATATTTTCATAGTTAGGGCTTAGTATTTTACAAACATCTCTGGTCCTCAGAACAATCTTAGGTGATATATGCTATTATTATTTTCATATTACAGTTAAGAAAACTGAGGCAAACTTGCCTAGGGTCACCCAGCTAGTAAGTATCTGATGTCAGATTTGAACTTGGAGTCTTCTGACTCCAAAATCAACTCCAGACCCAGAGCTCTATTCACTTTTCAGTGCTCCTAAACAAAATAACCCCATAATCATAGGATTTCAAACAGGATGGAACCTTAAAAGCCATCTAGTTAAGCTCCTTCAGGTGATATTCAGAAAGGTGAAGTGATTGGCTCAAAGTCACACGGTTAATTCATGGTTGAGACATAATTCAGACTGATCCCAACAAATCTAAGGCATTTGCCAACCTTATCACATCACTTATTTTCTTCCCTTTTGTCTACCAAAGGAAATGAATAGTCAACTGATGAATAAGATTACAAATTTAAGTGCCAAATATCATAGCCTTTTCTTTATGAAACACTACTCAGGCTATCATCATTACCATTACTCCTTGAATTACTCTTTCTGGTCAGCTGGGCAAGATGTTGATTAGATGTTGAGGCTTACCCACACTCCTTACCAACCCATTTCTTGGTAGTGGCATCCCTGTCTTTTCTGTCCCTCAAATAAAAAAGTTTGGGATATCCATTTCTTTGTCATTTTGTAAATCTAATCTCACTAGAACCCCTGTTTTTCCCTCCCAAATGTCCCCCCCCAAAAAATAACTCTCTTTAGAAAACTATATCATGACTGATAATAAAGACCAATAAGTTTTAGGGTTCTAAGGAGACCTCGGTTGGCATTTAGTCCATCTTGGTTGTCATTTTACAGAGGAAGAAATTGAAACCTTGAGAGGTTACCCAGGGTTACAGAGATCCAACATCCAAAACTAGAATCTCTGACTCCAAATTCAGTGTTCTTTCTGTGCCAAAGAAGCAAGAAAATGCCTCTAGTTTTAGGCAACTGAGGAATATTGGTTACTAAAATCAAAGATTGTTTTTTAGGTTTTTGCAAGGCAAATGGGGTTAAGTGGCTTGCCCAAGGCCACACAGCTAGGTAATTATTAAGTGTCTGAGACCGGATTTGAACCCAGGTACTCCTGACTCCAAGGCCGGTGCTTTATCCACTGCGCCACCTAGCCACCCGTAGAATCAAAGATTTTTAGAGATGCAGCATTACTGACATGAAGCTCACTATTTCACAAAGCAACCTGTCCCATTGCTATGCAACCCTCGGTTTTTAAAGAAAGTATCCCTTTGCTTTTGAACTAGAATTTGCATCCTTTGGATTTCTACCCATTAATCCTGGAAAAAATAGATACCTGCTTGTCATTTACTGTAAAAAATGGCCCAAAACATCAGGATTCAAATTAAATACAAGGACCAATCTAGGCTCTAGAATACAGATAGTGAAACATTGCCCCCATCTTGGGAAGGAGATGGTGGACTATGAGATGCATAATTTTGTGTACCATACCCAATATGATTATCATGTCAGCTGGGTAGAGTGGAGACTTGACTGTTTTCCTTACACATACATATTCTCTCTCTCTCTCTCTCCCCCCTCCCTCCCTATGTTTCTCTGTCTGTCTGTCTGTCTGTCTCTGTCTCTCTCTCCTCTCTCCCTTTCCCTGTCTAATTTTTCTCTCCAAACATCTCAGTTCCTTCAACCACCAATCCTCACAGAAGAACGTGGGTTCCAGACCTCTTGTCCCTATGACCTTCTTAGATGGTCTCCAGCCTACCAATGTTCCTTCTAAAATAAGTATAGCAGAGGCTTGCCCTCTGTCTTTTGCTGTGGACATTGCCCTCATTAGTGAAATCTGAAGGACTTTTTTTTTCCGCTTCTTCCATATCAGTGTTTGTTTCTGTGGAGTTTCACTCCTGCTCCCCCATATCCCCCCAAGTCTCTTGCCATGTGACCTATTCCCAAACCTCACATGCCCCCCCTGCACCCTTGTACTCATGCATGTGGTGTTTTGTCATTGCAGGATTTCACATTTACATTTGCCATTTACTTTCATCTTGCCGTTTTCCTCTCCATCACTCCAGCCGATGAGGTCACTTGAATCTTGGTTCTGTCATCCATCTATCCATCCATCATCTCCACACACTTGATAAGCCATCTGTGCTTTCACCCAAGCCATTGATAAAAATGCTGAATGGAACAGGGCCAGGGACAGATACTTGAAGCCACCGCTAGGGACTCCCACTGAGTTGATCTCAATCACATACTGTACATAATCAAAACTCCTTGGGGCCCATTGCTCATAAAATAAAGAAGGATATGGCAAGAGTGAACTGAGCCCCAGAATACCAAAATTTGGAGGCTTTCCTTGAAGCTTGAGAGAGAGAAGAAAAAGGAAGCAGAGTTTATCTCTCAGATATTTAAATCCTCAAATGTATCTTTGATCTCATCCATTTGGATGTTCTCTCCAGGGATGTAGTTTGCAGCCCTCATGTTCATAAGAGGGACTTTTATATTTTTTTAAAAGGTAGGGATTAGAAATCTCCATTTCAATTTGGGCCATGGTAGTTGTGAATATATTCATTTCCCATCTTACTCTCCTTGCCCATGAAGTTTTAGGAAATGAGAGGTATCAGATAGGGACTGTACTAGCCACCAGGAGAAGCTTCATTTGCAGAATTGAAACCTATCCAGCATAGGGAGTGAGAACTTGGAAATTACATGCTATTGCTATAAGGTTTTGACATTTAAAAACTAAAGGTCTCCATAGTCAAGTGTGAGAACTGGCTTCCTGTCTTTCTTCTCCATATGCTGCACACTGTGGGGGGCAGAGCGCAGCCTCCATTAGGCATTAGGCTCCCCGCTGTCATTCTGCTTGCCTTCAGATTTTAGGGTGTGGTAACTTTGAGATGACTTTCTTAACATGACCTATGTGGAATGTAGGCAGATAGCATATTTCTGAACATGTCCTTGCAGCGAGATTGGACCATCCCCTGTCATATGCAGGAACCCAATTACCTTCCATGCTCCTTGGCTCACTGGGATGTGCACATCAACATTAGGGCAGAACTTCCATCTTCAGTCAGGTGTCCAGACAAATCATGTCTTCATTCCTTTCTGGGCTCCAGTCAGAATTCTCTCGCCTTTATCCATCATGCTACAACAGCCTCCGCATTATGGAAGTTCCCTTTGCCTCAGTGGCCCCTTCCTGTTATTGGTTAGCTCCTCCTAGATTCCTCTACTTTAAGGAAAGGACCCATTCTGATCATTCCCCACAGTCATGCATGTACCTTTTATCTTCCTTTTTTCCTGTTGTCTACTCCCATTAGAATGTAAGCTGGTTGAGGGTAGGAATTGTCTTTCTGTTTTTATTTATATTTATATTTCCAGATCTTAGCACAGTGCCAGAGCTACACACTTAATGCTTGTTGACAGAGACAGCTCTGCTAAATTATAAAGTGCCTGGATTCCTTGAGAGTGGTTGTTTTGACTGATTTCTTACTGCCCAGCAAAGACAATCTGCCCTTTGTTGTTTACATACATGTTAGCCCCAATGGTCTCAGCTAGCTATATCTCCAGGCCAAGAAAAAGCCCCTAGGGAGAAACACGAGGATCCTTAATAGATTCCCTTAAGTGCTTTAAATTAGACAGTGAATTAGACAATGAATGCTATGAGAAGTACATTTCAGATCACTAGGGAGCTAGGAGGTCTGAGTTCTAATCCCAACTCTGGAATTTACTGTGTGACCTGGGTAAGTGACTTCCCTTCTTTTGACTTTGGTTTCCTTTCTTGATCACCAAGGTGGGGGACAGGTAAGGGCAGAATATCCTACCAGATGATCTCAAATTCCTCTCAATTTTTCAAATTAGAGAATGTTAATTTTCAAATAAATAATCTTTATAGTTTACTTTTAGAGGATGAGGAGATCATGTAGTTGTTGATATACAGGGCCAGAGATTTGAGAGAGACTATTTGAATATTGCCCCTGATGTTTACCCAGTTGTGAAAGTAGGCAGGTCACCTAATGAGCTTTCCAGAGCATCACTTTCCTCTTAGGTAAAAGGCACTTAGTTGTTGTTGTTCAGTTGTGTCCAACTCTTTATGACCCCATTTGGGGTTTCCCTGGTAAAGACACAGGAGTGCTGTTATTTCATTCTCCAAGCTCTTTTTACAGATGAGGAAACAAAGACAAAGGGTTAAATGGCTTGTCCAGGATCACACAGCTAATAAGTATCTGAGGCTGGATTTGAACTCTTGTTTTCTTGACACCAGGTCCTTCACTCTAACCACCCAGCTGCCTCTAATAATGGTAGTTACCCTGGGGTTATTGTGAGGATCAAATGAAATAACCTTTATAAAATTCTAGATCAAAGTCAGCAATTTTTATTATTGTCTGATTCCCATCAGGTCTTGGTTCTTCTGGCCTGCCAGAATTCCAGATTCTCATATACCAAAAACTCACATTTTCTAAAACATCTAAAATTCTAATTTTTCCTTTAGTTATAACAGATGCAGAAGTTGGGGTGGGGGTGTGTAGGAGATAGAGAAAAAACCATTTCTCTGAGTATTAGAAGACCATTTTCCTTTTCTAACGATTTGATCATTTCTTTCCATTGTGTTAATGTTAGAAGATTTTATTTTCAATTTCTGATTAAAATGGAGAACATCCCACAGGAAAGAAAGGAGAACTGCTATTCTAACCTTGGATGATTAACTTCATAAGGAAAAGCAAGGTGTCCTAGCTTTTCTGTCATTTTGGAGGTCCTTGCTGAATTAGGAGCCCATCTTTCCAAGATACTTGGGCCATACTAAGGTTATCCTCTCTCCTTCATCTTCCCAATGTCCTTGTTTTCCAGCAGTGGTTTAAAGGGAAGATGAGTTTTGAGCCATAGGAAGACAGTTTCTCTGGGGCTCTAGAGTAGCCAGGTAATTGTGGGGAATATAAAGGGGGGGGGGATCTTTTCCTTCATGTATTCTTGAACTCAGGAGAAAGTCACAAATGCCCGTAGTACAGTTTGGGGAGAAACCATCTCTTGTTGTCTTTTCCATTCCAGGCCAACCTTCCCCTTTTACAAAGGGAGCTGCTGCACTGTGCCCGAGCTGCCAAGCAGACCCCTTCCCAGTACTTGGCCCAGCATGAACACCTCCTTCTCAACACAAATACCACCTCCCCAGCCGACTCTGCAGAGCTCCTTATAGAAGTGCACGGGAATGGCAAGAGACATAGTCCTGACAGGTAAATGGCTCCTGGCCTTCTCCAGCCCTTTCAGCATCATTATTCTCCTTTCTCTCCCATTTTCTTTTCAGTCGATTCTCTTTGTCTCATGCCTGGGACATTCTTCCTCCTCATTTCTGCCTCCTGGCTTCCTTCAAGTCCCAGGCTACAGGAAGCCTTTCCTGATCCCTCTTAATTCCTGTGCCTTCTCTTTGACAATTATATCCAGTTTACTTTGAATGAACCTTGTTTTCTTGTTGTCTCTCCATTAGACTGTAAATTCATTGAGGACAGGGCATGTCTTTTGTCTTTCTTTTTTTTTTCCCTACCTGATAGTTGTTGAGCAGTGGGGACACAAATAACCTCAGGAAGCTTACAATCTATTGGGGGAAGACAATCCACAAAAGGAAGCTGAGAACTACGGGGGTGGGAGGTAGCACAGAGCGGACTCAGGATACTGCTTTGGGGAAATATTCTGTGGAGTGGGAACCAAGCAGGGCTGGTACTATGGGAGAGTGGAATTGCCAGGAAATTGGGCAGCCCCATATAAAGGAAATCTTTGGGAGGAAGCTAGTTCCATCCTCTAGACCTCCAATCAGAGAGGAGAGGCTATTGAAGGTAAGTTGAAAAAAGGATAGAGTATCCAAACCTGAGTAGTTCTTCATGATGATGAGCTTATCCTGGGGACAGTGTGGAGTGGGTAGGAAGGCATCACTATGTGTTCCCACTGTCACTGATTTTTGCATAATCAGCAGTCTTCCCTTGGTTCTTCTGCAGGAGAGAAGATGCCAGCTTTGAGAGAGAACCTGTTGCCCCTGAGCCTCCCGCCAAGAGAGTGTGCACCATTAGCCCTGCTCCCCGGCACAGCCCTGCGCTCTCTCTGCCCCTCATGAATCCTGGTGGGCAGTTCCATCCTACCCCACCACCTCTCCAACATTATACCTTGGAAGATTTTGCCACCTCACACTTATACAGAGAATCCACCAAGATGTTGGAGCATAGAGAAATTCGTGGCGGCAGCAGTGCTGGTGGAGGTGGTGGTGGAGGTGGAGGTGGAGGAGGTGGTGGAACTGGTGACCGACATCATGGACTTGGTAAGCCAAGTATTTCTTTCCATATATAAAGCTCTCTTCCATTCATCACAATCATGTGGATTGAGCATATCTTAATTGAATTAAAGTTCTGATCAGTAACAAATATAGTAGACTCTATTGTTGTCAGTAATCCAGGGAGAAAAACAACCTGGGAAGTGATAACAGAGTCAAGGAAGAAAATGGAGGTGGGGTAATAGAAGAAATCTATAATTTTATCTGCATCAGAAATGACCTCCACCAATGTAAATTAGTAGCTGGACTGTAATTTAGTCCTCAAGATTGGAGATCCCAAGAAATTGTCATTTGCCCCATGGGCAGCCTGAACTTGGTCTTCCTAAATGCAAGGTCCACTCTATCTTTTATGCCTTCTCAAGAAAACTACAAACCTCAAATTAAAATTTCATAAATTTCCCCTTTTTTTTGTTATTTTATTTGAATTTATTATGAATTTAACAGTCACAAACAGAAACATTCTAAAAGACAATTATACAATTTTGGTTAGGTACAGTTTGTACAGTACAGTATATATTAAATTTCACAAGGTAGTAACAAAATTGTGTTTTTTTCTCTACATGTCTATCATTTCCCTCTAACGCATTTAAACCTATAAATCAATATTTCTAGTGAGAAATAATGAAAAAATATGGAATAAAATATTAGCAAAGAGGCTATAGAAATTTGCAAAGTATCCCCAATGCATGCAGTGTTACTATAGGTTCTAGCACATTATGTTAATATATGTATTGAATATTAATAGACTACAGTTTGTTTACATATTGTATATCATTTTATATTAAAATACAGTGTATATATATATATATATATGTGTGTGTGTATTGCAAACAGTATCATAAATGAGATTATAGCCATAATTTCATTTGATTCTCACAACAACCCTGTAGTACCATTATAGTTAAATGAAGAAGCAGGAGGTTTAAGTGACTTACCTAGAATAACAACACTAATCAGAGAGTGCCAGAAGTAGTCTGTCAAACCATGCCTTTCTGACTTAAATCCAATGGCTTCTCTGCTACAAGGTCTTGCCCTCAGTGTTGGTGCTAGGAAGTATAGAAGAGCCTGATGTCCTTAGCTTGGCCCTCTCATCCTCCAGGTTAGGGGTTCTTAATCTTTTTAATGTCTTAAATACCTTTGACCATCTGCAGAAGTCTATGGATCCCTTCTCAGAATAATGTTTTTAGATGAGGAAAATAGGATTTCAAATTATTTTGAAATATTGTTATCAAAAAGGGTTTTTTTTTTAATAGAGAGACCCCTGGTTAAGAACCCCTGTCCAATTTTGTCATTGGTCTGAAAACTGCTCTTATGAGTAAGGGGGAACTTATCATGATACTTGACCCACAAAAGTGACATCCCCCCAGTATTGATATCCTTAGAGAATTCTTGCTATGTTTTTTGGAGGATTAGAAAGGGTCTTCTTTGCTTCATCTTTTGAACTCATGAACCAGTGGTCTGACTTCTTACCCTGGCTATAGTGAGTGACCTCTGCCCTCAATAACCTCATAATTAGAGAATATGACAACTTGGAAAACACCCCAAAAAAACTCCAGCAAAAGCAACCAGCAATTTCTCACAGGGTGCTTACTTTTTGGGGTTCAGCTTGATTAGTCAACAAAAGGATTTGGTTTAGAGACCTAACAAAGTCATAAATTTAGAGGTTGTCCATTCATTTCATTTGTGTCTGGATTCTTCATGATTCCATTTTGGATTTTATTTTGTTTTTTAGCACAGATACTGGGCATTTGGAAATTTCCTTCTTCAGCTCATTTTATAGATTAGGAAACAGGCAAAACAGGGTTAAGTGACTTGCCCAGGGTCACACAGCTAGTAAGTGTCTGAGGCCAGATTTGAGCTCAGGAAGATGTATCTACTCTGCTACCACTCTCTAATTCAGGCCCCCTCTTACTTGGGCTATTTCTTGTAATGATCTCTGTCTTGAACTATGTATTATAACTGTTTCCTTTCCCCTGGCCCTTCCCTTCTGCAATTCATCCTAAATACTGTTGCCAAATTAAATTTCCCATAATTTCTCTAACCATGTCATCCCTTGAATAAAAAAAAATTAAATGTTAAAAAAGAAATAGGAGCAGCTAGGTGATGCAGTGAATATAACACTGACTCTGGAGTCAGGAGTACCTGAGTTCAAATCTGGCACCAGACACTTAATAATTACCTAGCTGTATGACCTTGGGCAGGTCACTTACCCTATTACCTGGCAAAAACAAAGAACAAAAAAAGAAATAATGTAAACTGTGATAATATTAAAAAAGAAAGATTGTGGAGTGAGCTCTGTTAAGGGCTCTCTAGCCTTGGAAACCATTGCCTTTGGACTTTTTTTTTTTGCAAGGCAGGGGGGTTAAGTGCTTTGCCCAAGGTCATACAGTTGGGTAATTATTAAGCATCTGAGACTGGATTTGAACTCAGGTCCTCCTGACTCCAGGACCGGTACTCTATCCACTGCACCGCCTAGCTACCCCTTACTTTAGGACATTTCTAAAAGAACAGGAGGGACTTAAAGGAGATTCCCTGGCCTTGAGTAAAATCACAGCACTGAATCCTAACCAGTGAACCATTCTTTGCTGTTTCCCCACTACTAACTCCTTGGATAGAAGTTTTCTTCATAGCTTGTGTTTCTTTATCCCCCTCATCACTGTTGCCTGCTTCTCTCTCCTGCATAGCTGCTTGTGCACCTACCCCAGGTCTGTCTTTCCTCTGCCAGAAGCACAGCAGACAGATCCCCATTGAGTCTAAAACCATATGTCCCACCTTGAAGCCATGAGTTCCAAGAGGTTGTAGCCTAGGAAACAAAGCAAAAAACAAGGTTGACTTAAACGTAAAAATGCAAAATACAGGGACATCAGAATACGTCCTCTCACTTCCAGCTCTCATGTGCAGAATGCCAGGTCCCATGTTCCCCAAAGAGAGACAGTCTTTCACCCTAAGACCCAAGACATGAATAATATCAGTTATCGGGACATTCTTTTATTTTGCTTTGGGAAAGAGAATTAGTCTTTCTTTTTTATTATTATAAAATTGATTATCTACTTAATAATAAATATTCTTATTTATAATGATGTTTTTATTTTGTTATTTTATATTTTGTTTAAAAAAAAAAGCCAAGCACATGTTTTTAACATAATTAAACTTAAACAGTCAAAGCAGCTTTTTTTGCTCTCCCTCATTCCCTTGCTCTCTTCCTGCTTCACAACCCTGATCTCCTACATCTATTCTTTTGTAATTTAAATTTTCTTTTCTATTAACTTAGCCATTGATAAACATGCTCATTTCAGTAAACAAAAGAAGAGGAAAAAAGGATTGAATATGAAATGGTGAACTTCTATCCATAATGCTTTTAAAATGTATATGAAATTTGATAGTTAATAAAATCTGCCTGTTCTCTTCTGATTTGTAAACATACAGAGGGGAAATAGATGAGACTGATTTTAGCTATATATAAGGCAAAGGTATATAGGTAGGATGCAGAGTCATTAGGGACCCAGCCTTCCCAGTCATATTGCTTTCCCTCATGCTTTCTGCTCTAAATTGTCTTCTCTTCTTTCCCCTGCGGTTCCCTCTCCTTTCTTCTCCCCCCCACCCCTTTAACTCCCCCCCCCAAACACTTCCACTATCTTGTGATTTCAGAGGAAACTAAGAAATTTGTCTTTCAAATTTCCCCTCTCCTTCTCCAACCTGTCATTTCATTGTTGTAATAAATTCCTGTTTATAATTATAATAGTTTGCATTTATATATAACTTCAGATATATTATCTTATTTCATCTTCATAACAGCCTTGTGAAGTAGGAACTATTTTTACCCTCATTTTACAGATGAGGAAACTGAGACAAACAGGCTAAGTGACTTGCCCAAGATCACACAACTAATAAATGTCTAAGGAAGGTTTTTAACTCAGATTTTCCTGACTGCAAGTTCAGAACTATATCCACCACACCACCTGGTTGCAAATATAGATTTGTACTGGGCTTTTCATCATGGTATCGCTGGTATCACTGTGCCAGGGCAGGGAACTAAAACAGACAATTGCACAACCCTACTCATCTCTTCCCCCACCATGTCCATACCAAATCCCCAAGCACCAATGAAGTCAGTGACCCCTGACTTAACACACCTAATTCTTGTAAGCATATTCTGCTTCTCCAAAAAGCTTCCTTATATTTGTCAAAATTATTTCAGCTTACTGTTATTTCCCTCTGATTTTTCCCCACACAGATTCCATTCTCTTCCCTATATTTTTTTTTTTTAGGTTTTTGCAAGGCAAATAAGGTTAAGTGTCTTGCCTAAGGCCACAAAGCTAGGTAATTATTAAGTGTCTGAGACTGGATTTGAACCCAGGTACTCCTGACTCCAGGGCCAGTGCTTTATCCACTGTGCCACCTAGCCGCCCTCTTCCCTATATTTTCAAGGCTTATTTTTTCCTATCATGCTACAGATGAAGGTGTATCCTAAGATCTTAGGGCAATAATTGGCATCTTCAGGCAGTTGTATGACCCACAAACC
Source organism: Macrotis lagotis (assembly GCF_037893015.1). NCBI lineage: Eukaryota > Metazoa > Chordata > Mammalia > Peramelemorphia > Peramelidae > Macrotis > Macrotis lagotis. Next base: position 358,503,997 of record NC_133658.1, on the reverse strand, counting down.
TTAGTCATCCAACCACCCCTCCTTCAATAGCATCCTCAGTTCCCAGCAGCTGTTAACTCAACTTGACTTAAACCTGAAAGCCTTTCCCATTACCTCCCTCCTAATCATAGAAAATGTGCTTTCTAATTTTGCACAGGCTTAAATGGAGGGTACCAGGAGGAGTTGGTGGACCACCGTTTGACAGAGAGAGAATGGGCTGATGAGTGGAAACACCTAGATCACGTAAGAATACTGGGCAAAGACATTTGTCTTTAGTGCTGGCAGGATGATTTCCTGATAACTTAGTGGCTCTATTTGGTGACACAGAGTTTCTGAACCCCTCTCTTTTTCTGTTTTAGTGTCACCCCAGGTTAATTAGCTACATGGGTACACTACAAGTAAGAAAATGGAGTTGGGAGTTAATTCAGTGGGCCGAATGGGCACATTGCCCTTATCTGACTTCAGAAGACAAAGTAGCCAGATAAAAGGAGAGAACTACAGAAAGGGGAGATTGAAGATAAGACAGGTTCAGAAGAAAGGGAAACCTAGAAGTCATTTCCATTTTAGCATGAAGTAAAGCAATTTTCTCCGCAGTATCCAGCCACAATGTACTTAGGGGTAGATTGAGACAGGTAGCAGAACAAGAGGCCCTCAGTGCCTTGAATGTTCTACATCCTTGCCTCCATCTTTTAGCTTCCCAGGCATCCTGCACATCTCAACTAAAATTCTACCTTCATCAGGAATCCTTTCCCAGTCTTCCTAAATTCTAGTTCCTTCCTTCCTTCTTTCTGCTGATTATTTCCAGTTGATCCTGTATCCTCTTATTCCCAGGCTCTAAATTGCATCATGGAGATGGTAGAGAAAACCCGACGTTCCATGGCCGTCCTGCGGCGCTGCCAGGAAACTGATCGGGAAGAACTCAACTTTTGGAAGAGACGATACAGCGAGAGCACAGAGACCAGGAAAGCTGGAAGTGAGCTCATCTCTAGGCAGCACAGTCCAGGAAGCTCAGACTCACTCAGCAATGGTAAGAAAAGTAACTGGGCACATATACATAGACATCTTACCAAGACTAAGAAGGTTCTTTTGTTAAGTTTTTTCATTTGTTTTATTTTTCCTATTCTTGTTGGTTTTTCCTCTTTTATTTTTGCATGGAAAGGAAACTAATCATGGAAAAGTAGTTGGGTAAATGATTTGTAAAATATTTCTCTCTTTTCTGGTTCTCAGACCAGGGACATGCTTCAAAATGTCCTTAGAGAACAGTGTGTCAGTGTAGGAAATAAACTTGCCTAGTTGTGAATTGGAACTTTTCATGAGAACAGAGGCAGAAGAATCAGCTCCTAATCAATCCCCTACCAGCAATTACTGGAAGGTGTAATTGTGAATGGGACGTGGGCAGTGCTTGGGCATGAATCTTAACCAAGTTGCAATTCTTCCATCAGCTTGTGATGAGAAATCTAATTTTTTTGTAACAGATAGAAATTAAAATAGCTTTGTTTGAATTGTGTTCACCCTTTTGTGACCCCATTAGGGGTTTTCTTGACAAAGAAACTGGAGTGATCTGCCACTTCCCTTTCCAGATCATTTATAGATAAAGAAACTGAGCAAATAGGGTTAACTGACTTGCTCAGAGTCACACAGCTAATAAGTGTCTGAAGCCAGATTTGAACTGGGCATGCCTGGTACTCTGTGCTCTGTGGTGCCATCTAGCCACCCAATAGCTTTAGAGGCATCTTTATCTCGAGGGTTTTGTTATGAGATTTGATAGAAATGAAAGGGATCTTAAACCCATCAAGTCCAATTCTCTCACTTATAAATGAGCAAATGGAAGCACAGAGGACTTAAGCGACTTATTCAGGGTCACAGATTATAAATATGATCTAGTATTTAAGCCTAAATCTTCTGACTCCAAGTCCAATATTTTACATCCTGTCTTTTGGTGACCTATACATCATGTTTACCCATTTTTATACCCATAGTGTATTTATGCCCTCCTCCTAGGATGGATAATTTTTTTTTCCTTTTTTCTTTTAATTTTAAAGATTTTATTTATTTTGAGTTTTACAGTTTTCCCCTAATCTTACTTCCCTCTCCAACTCCTAAAAATTTTTTTTAATGTTTTCCCTTAAGAGTTTCCCATAGTTTGTTTTCTAATATGTTTATTTTCTTTCTTATTGTAAAATTTTTCCATTCTTTTCGGATGGCTGCTAGCCAAGGTTTTGTATGAAGCTAACTCCTGGCTGATGTGGTGGCCATGTCCATCTTTCTGTCATTCACAGGGAGCAGCAGATACGTGGTTGTGGGTGCATTTGGACTCAAGGGTCCAGATCACAGGTTCTTGACTAAGAGAAAGTCAGGAGGCATTTGTTTCAATGAACTTTGCCACTGATTGCTTTGTGACTTGGGGTGAATTATTTAGTAGATAAGAATGAGACTGGAGACAGATAATCTTTAGATGAGAAGTCCTTGTGAGGATTAATAAAGGAGATCAGTGGTAGGATGAAAGTCATTCTCATCCTCAGTCAGGGACTTTACTCAATTTACGCTACTACCATCATAATTTTATATTGAATAATATCAAGATGTACACACACACACACAAACACACCCCTTAATTAGCTGCCTTTCTTTCTGTTTCCTAGCTGAGATTAGTTAAAGTAAAACCATGGAAATTCAAATAGTATGAAAATGGTAAATTAGATAATTTTGGAAAATGGAGCACTTGGGAGTGAGGGTGGAAAGCAGTGCTTGGAAAATCTAATCGTTGGTTACCTGGGATACAGAAACAGGTGGGAGGATGACAAAGACAAATCTGAACTCTAGACATTTGCTTGGGGCAGCTATGTCCAGAAAGATGATGGGAGAGCAAAGGAAGACTTTCTTGTCTGCAATTTCCTCTTCCCCCCCTTATTCTCCTTCTCTCAGTTCTATCTTGTTTCTCCTTCCTTCTCCCTCTTTTTCTTTTTCTCCTACCTTATATTTTTTTTCCTAATTATATAGCCCCTACCCAGAAATGACAATTCAAGATTGGTCCGATTAGTTGTATTGGTCGACTACTTTCAGGCTTAAATGGGCTTCAAAGGAAAACCAGATCAGATTTCCTATGCATCATTTTTATAACATTTTTCTCAATCAGGGAAATTATTTATTTGGAGCCCATCTACCTACCTTGACATCACAAAAGAGAGGGTCTATTACACAAACTTGGAAAACATACTGTATTTATAAGTTGGAGATGACCTGTACCTTTATTTATGGGTATCTAGAAGTTAAGTCTTAAGAACCAAACCTTATAGAACAGACTGACTGACAACTTTAATAGTTCTGCTAGAGGAAATAATTTCGGTTCAGTTATTACCTAGAATCTGACTTTCTGAATGAAGACTCAAGAATCAGATCATTGCTTTAAGAATGACAGCAGGGTGGCTAGGTGGCTCAGTGGATAGAGCACCGGCCCTGGAGTCAGGAGTACCTGAGTTCAAATGTGGCCTCAGGAATTTAATAATTACCTAGCTGTGTGGCCTTGGGCAAGTCACTTAACCCCATTACCCAGCAAAAACCTAAACAAACAAACAAAAAAAAAGAATGACAGCAAAGAGAAATATAAAAGATCTCAGTACCTACAGTGTCCTTCCCTTTAATCCTTGGACCTTTACCATTTTCTATAGTACCTTTCAATATCTGTTTCCAGTTGTGAAGACTGACTCTGAACCTCAGATTTGGGAAGTATCTTGAACTGATTAGGTTCTGAATTCCTTTCTGGCAAGTTCACAGACCTGCAGAAGGAAGAGAGGGTTAGGGGAAATTAATCCTAAGCATCTGATTTAGGGGCTCTCTTAAAATAACTAAAAGACTAGGGGCAGCTGGGTGGCATAGTGGACAGAGCACCGGTCTTGGAGTCAGGAGTACCTGGGTTCAAGTCCGGTCTCAGACACTTAGTAATTGCCTGGCTGTGTGGCCTTGAGCAAGCCACTTAACCCCATTTGCCTTGCAAAAACCTAAAAAAAAAAAAAAGACTAGCTGCTACTTTTCTTCCTCTGCCAGAGCTTTGAAAATTTTGTCTCAGTGTTATCAATAATAAATATGATTGATGGACTGTGTTAGGAAGACAAAAAAATGTGAAAGTGCCTATCCTCAAGGAGCTTATGTTCAAATGGGGGAGACATTATAGACACATTTAAGTAAATATAGATGGGGATATTAGGAAAGGATTCCTACAGACAATGGTATTTGAGTTGCATCTTGCAAGGAGGAGAAACATTCTCTAAGGTGAGAATGAGGAAGGGAGTGTACTCCTGGTGTGGAGGACGACAATGCACAGATGTTTAGTAGCTATGGTAAATGGAATGTCATGAGTAAGGAATAGAGAAGAGAATGACCTCCCAGGATACTGTGGATTCAGAGTGGGAATGAGAGCTCCTTTCCCTCATCCCAAACCATGAAGTCCTATGTCTCTTCATTGCTTGTTTTCATCATCATGGCACCATGCTTCTTCTCTATCTCTTCTGGTTCCTTTTTCTAAATGCTCCCTCTATGTTTCCCTATACTAGGGGCTTTTCCTCTCTTCCTCAAAGCCTTCTGATCTTTTGACTCCATCTCAAGATCTACATCTAGAACTGGAAGGGACCTCAGGCCATGTTTGCAAAGAGGAAAACAAATTCAGAGAGTTCAAGGGACTTGCCCTGAAGGTCACACAATAATCACCAGAAATAGAATTGAACCTAGAACCTCTGATCCCAAAACTTTCAGAACAGTATCCCTCCTGCTCCTTAAGGAAATACCTAATGGTGTTCAGTTAACACTCAGTTTCTAGTCCCTTATCTGACACTAATGGCAAACCAAAACTATACAGAATTCTGGGAAATAATCTCTTAATTTGTCCTTGTTTTGGCCAACTTTGGTCATATCTCTGAAACACAAAGCCTTATAGATTAATTATTTTAAAAAATGAGCCAATTCAACTTGATTCGCCCAACACTTAAGTTGCCTACACCATGAATGGCACAGCTATTCCCTCCTGGCTTGTTTAAACTCATATATATTATAACCCAACTTTAACCATACTTGAAATGACCAGACCTCCACATCAGCCTTATTTACAGGTTTATTACAACCACTGGAGCAAGTTCTACTGCAGTTGCTTAGAAAAGCTTCTGGTGGACTTGATATTACTTCTCCAGGAGAGCTATAAGATGCCATATGAGACCTGCCTGTGGTCAAATAGCTAGGAAATAATCAGAATTTGATTTGAACTTCTAGGTTCCCAGTTTTTTTTTCTTGTCACTTAGCCCATTCATTCATCCATCCATTTACAAAACTTTTTTAATTTAGATTTATAGTATTAACCTATTTGTTAAGATGTTTACCTCAATCTCTAGGTGTTTGGAGTTTCTCTTGTCTCCCCTCCCTTCTCTCCTCCTTTTTCTTTCTCTTTTCCCTTTGCTTTTTTCTCTTCTTCTCCCCCTTTTCTTCCTCCCCTTTCTTTTTCTTTCTTTCCTCTTCCCCTCCTGTCTTCTTCCTCTTTTCTTCCCCCCCCCCTTTCAGACATAGTCCATATAGCAGAAAGACTGAATCTCAATGCATGGGGCTGGAGTCTCCTCTGACACCAATTTCTTCTCCCCCACCCCCACCCCACTACAGATTCCCAGCGTGAGTTCACCAGTAGGTCGGGAACGGGCTATGTCACTGAAGAGATCTGGAAAAAAGCTGGTAAGAGAGAGAGTGTGTGTGTGTGTGTGTGTGTGTGTGTGTGTGTGTGCGCGCGCGTGCGCGCGCGCACACACGCACGCCTGTGGTTTTTATAAATTCCCTGCAACCGGAGTGATTCTGCTTGGAAGAAAGCATTTGACCTTCTTTACCATCCCTTTGATCAGTTAGGTCACATCTGATCTGAAAGTATGCTTTTTTTAAAAGTATCTCTCAACACATACTATCAATCAATAATCAATATTTATTCAGCACTTATTACAGATCAAGCACTTTGCTAAACCCTGGGCTTCCCACCCTTGCATTTGCATGAATAGCTTATTCTTGAATATAGCTCTATATCTGATTATCTCTGCAGCACATTTGTCTTCCTCATCTTAAGGGACACAAACCACAGCTAAATCCAAAGGATCCAGGAGAGTGATGTGTGTTCCTGGGGCTCCAGAAATGACTTTTTGTGGGTTCTGTGGGGACATTGGAGGGTTGTATAAAGCATGAGTTCCCCTCTGTTAGGGAATACCCGGTGAGCAGTGTATGATTAAAGGACACATTTAAGCCAGGATGTATGTACTATGTTTAGAGTTGGCCACTGTGGAGGATGGCCCCCTCTACAGGCCTTGTTCATATTTGTATTTATGTATTACTGTCAGTTCTCCAGTGTCTGGGCCAGAGGAAGTACTGGTTTGAGTGAAGCAGAGATGTCAAAACTATATACCTGGGGCAGTTAGGTGGTGCAGTGGATAGAGCACTGGCCCTGAAGTCTTGGGCGAGCCACTTAACCCCTTTGCCTTGCAAAAAAAACTATACCTGAGACATTCCCTAGCAATGTAATTGAGAAACACTTAAGAAAATAAATAAAAAATATAATAGAATATAGTGTAAAAATGTAGTTCTCTAAATCAGTATGTATGGCAAGAATCCTTATGTATGACTCATTTCTGTTTGAGTTGGACATCATTAAGTATGTACGTGAAATTTATATAATATTTGTGCATATGAATTTTCTGCCTCTCTTTTGCCAGGTCTTGTTCCATGTCTACTCAGAGAACTTACACTCTTAACACATTTAAAGTGGTGCTGAGTAAGATAAAACTAGAGAAGGAAAAACCCAAGAGGAATGGGCTGGAAAAGCTAGAGAAGAAAGGATCTGATTGTAGCCTTGAACAGTGGGGCAGATAGAGGAACAGTTTACCCTCTTACCTTCGTTCCACATGAGCACCAGACAATAGACTTTGCAACAAAACTCATAGTTCTTCTTAATTCAGAGAAAGAACTCAGTGAGCCAGCAAGCCTAAAGAAAGAGACCTAGGCCCTCTAGGCAGAGGACACTATCTCAGAGGTCTTGCCAATCCTTTTCAGCACACAGCTGGGGACCAACATGGTCCAGGGACCTGGGAGGTTTTCTAGCTTTTTTCCCCCTATATTAAGTATAAGTTTCCTGTTTTCCTGTAAATGCCATGAAGTATTTATTGAGCATCCACTATATAGAGCACTTTGAAAATATTCCATCCTGTGACATCCTAGGGTGACATGCCTTCATATTGGATATAAACGCAGGAGTGGCATATGTTATTAAACTACTGCCTGTCATAGTTTAAAACAACGAGATTCTGAGCTTCTTTACCTATGTGCCATCTTGACAAACAATGGGGTGGGCAGCCAAATCAAAGGGTTCTCTGGCCAGTTAATGATCCTGTCGTGTTCCCCTAGAAGAAGCCGTGAATGAGGTGAAGCGGCAGGCCATGTCAGAAGTGCAGAAGGCTGTGGCAGAAGCTGAGCAGAAGGCCTTTGAGATGATCGCATCAGAGAGAGCCCGCATGGAGCAGACCATTGCAGATGCCAAGCGCCAGGCTACTGAAGATGCATTCCTGGTTATAAATGAGCAAGAAGAGTCCACTGAGGTAAGAACTTTCTGCGTTAGCAGGAAAGAGATGAGATGCCACCTGTTTCGGTCTGGGTATGGATGTTAATGCCACATCTTTTTTTCTCACCCAGCATTTTAACAGAAAAAAATTAGAGAAATGAAATTTTGGCTTAAATTTGTGATATTCAAAGGAACCAACAACATTAAAATATTTCTCCTTGGCAGCATAGGAAGAAGGTAAACTACAGGTGTATTAACATCCAGTTAGAGAAGACAAGCTATAAGCAAATAAGGAATGGTTCATAGCAGCAGTATGGTATAGTGAGCAGAGAATTGTCCTCACACTGACTTAGTGCCCTTGGGCTAGTCACTTAACATATTACTGCTCTGGAGATCTCTTCCAGACTGTAGCTGCTAAGAAGTTACTAACCTATTTTGATGCAGGGAGATTCTTCAATTAAGGAGGTCTCTGATACCTTCGCATCTCAGTAAAGTCCCTGCAAAAGAATCCCTCTCCATCTTCATATCAGCAGACAAAATCTGCGAGATTCAGTTTGATCTGTTTTGTTAATAGTTCTTTGTGCTTTGGATATTTGAGTATATAGGAGATGTTTCTGTCTTAACTCTCCTTGGGGTATGTGTATATCCAATGGACAAGGGTATCACTGGGTCAATGTTCAGTTCATTCCTCCTAGTACTCACTGAGCAGCTGTTCCATGAATAGCAATAAGGCATGCAAAGATGATGGTGCTTGGCACAACTCACATTCCTAGAGCACTTTCAAATTTAGAAAATATGCCAGCAGAGTGTATTATTTAAACAGGAAATGGAACAAGGTATGTCATTTTAAGTAAATGAATGAAAAAAAAAAGTTTTCTTTTATTTTTTATTTCTTTTTTTATTTTATTTTATTACAACCACTGCCAAACACTGTTCAGAAGATGAATTAGGTATGCCGCTATCTATGAATGAATTGGGGGAGTGGATATTAAACATGGCCAAGTGCTGGGAGATAGAAATGGAAAAAGTAAGATAGTCTCAGCTCTCAATGTGCTCACCTCTAATAGGAAAAGACAAGTCATAAAAATTCCTAGAGGAACATTATATTCCTAAAAAGGGCAGGTACCAAGCAGAGCTGGTCTGGACAGAATAGACTTCAGCCATTCACCAGGTTCCTACAAGACTGGACTGTCCTGATGGTAGTGCAAAGAGAGAAGTCTGTTGAACTCAGCTGGGATAATGATTGAAAGTGACTGGATATTCTGTATAATGGTGGGGAGTTTTCCAGCAGAGGTATTGGGTCTGATGCTGAAGTAATATGAGAGATCCATTCCCAAGGGAAGCCAAGACCTCCCAATACCAATACAGAACCCCATAGTAGCCACTCAGGCACCTAGATGCACCTACCCATTCTCAGTAGGGATAGTCCACTTATAATCAGGATATATACTCCATGTGCCCTGGAGCGAGATTCAACTTCTACCAGCATGGAAGTCAGCTGTTCCAAGACTCCTCTCCCTTCACCCTGACCCCCAGAGAGGGCCTCCTGGACTGCTTTCCATTTTTCAGGGTCTTTTCTATCAACACCCACATCTTGTCAGCCATGGGGAGTGAGGTAAAATAGATAAAGGTAGATAAAGGGAATAGATTTGCTTGCCAAGACAGGGAAGCAGTCCCTCCAGCACCTGGGTAGCCTTTCCTCATGTGCATAGGAAACTACTCTAGACTGAGATAGTTTTGTTATGGTTTTTTTAGTGAGTAGTGGAAAGTACACTGAATTTTTAGTCCAATTCCAATCACAGCTCTTCCACTTTATTTGATGTACAATTTTAGAGTTACACTTCAAATCACCAGGCCTCAGCTTTCTCATATGCAAAGGATATAGGAATAAGATAATTCCTAAAGTTCTGTCTGACTATAAAATCCATATTCTTAAATGTTTATAATGCAGAAAGTGGTGGTTTTTAAATTTAAAAAAAAAGACAAATTGAAATTAGTTGGCATTGTTGATAAAATGCTTTAGCATTTGGAGTTAGACACACTTGAATTCAAATCCTTCCTCAAGTATTTACTAAGGGTGTGATACTAGGCAACTCACTTAGCCTCTCTGAGCTTCAGTTTCCTCACCTGTAAAATGGGAATAATAATAATATAATAGTACCTTTTCATTGAGTTGTTGTACAGATCAAATGAGATAACACACGTAAAACATTTTGCAAACCTTAATATTTAACTGCTAACTATATTACTATTAATAATGTTGCTAATGATGATTCTAATGATTAAAATAATAATAAATTGCATTTTAAGCTAAATTACAATGTTTCATACCTGCGCCCCATTCTCAAACCTTCCTATAATTGGATGGAGATTCTGTAAAGGGTCTTGGTCCTGCTGACTTGAATACCTACCCCAGCAGCCCAAAGCTTTTCCTTTGGGGTCCGAATCTATTGGCCCTATACCTGAGACCCCTCAGGATACAAATTGACCAGAGGATGAAACACAAAGCAGCCTTGCCCCCCTCAGCCTCTCAATAGTTAAGCCCAGCCAGTTTCAAGAGCCCTGCATCACCTCAGCCATAATATCTGGTAGCCCCTAGTCCTTCCCTATTGAGAGTGGCTGCTATAATCTGAGATTCTCCCTATCTGCTCCTCAGTTGTTGCCTAGGGAGCCACCTTCTGCTTCTGGGCTCACATACCCACACGCAAGCCTGCCAGCTCTGCTAGGAAGTAGCTTCTTCCTTCCCTTAGCAAACTTCCAGCAGTATCATCCTGATCAAGCCCCATATTGGACCCATGGCCTTGGGTTTTCCTAGTCCATCACATTGGCACTTTCACCAGTTGACAGGCTTCTCAGTGGGGAGGTGGGGGGGGTGGCCAGGGAGCTGGAGTAGGGATTCAGTCACCTCATTCCCAGCACCATGAGAACAGCTTCACCTGCTTCATTAGCTTTGAGGCTCAGCTTGAAACATATGTGATGGTCACAGGAAACACTCTTAGAAAGCATCCAGTGGAGCACGGCATGGCCTGAGCGCAAGGCTAGAAAGGAAACAGACCCTGTATCTCTCTGTTGGGCTGATCACAGGCTTTAGACCAGTTGGAGAATTCCTGTTCTGGAATCCATCTGCCAGGGTTGAAGATTGATTGCTTTATGTATATCTTAGTCTTAGGAAGGTTATTGGGCCACCAGGAGATTAAATGACTTGCCCAGGATCACACAGTTGGGTAGTGTGTGACAAGCAGGACTGGAACCCAGCCAAGTCTCCTAAATCCAAGGCCAGTTTTTTACCCACAAGATGACCTTGCTTACCATGATGTTTTTGACCCTCCCTTCATTAGAGTGGTCTCTAAGGAGAGTTTGCGCTGTCTCATTATTCTCACACCTACTTTCAATATTAGTATTACTAAAAGTGACTTTTTTCCCCTAAACTAAAGACCTGTGGCTTCTACTTCTATAGTTGACGAAAGCATTGTTGTGTTGACCCCCTTTCCACATGTTGCTGATACCCACTGGGACCATGTGGGGCTGCCATCTCTTGGGATCCACATGGGTGCAGAAGCAGTGTCTGTCTGTGAAACAGGAGATCCTGAGTTCCCATCCCAGCTGTGCCTGGGTGTCTCTAGAGAAAAATATCTTTTCCAGTGCTTGGCATGAGATCTGACCTTCTGTAGGTTTTTTTTTAAATAAATTTATTTTGCCAATTACATACTAAAATAGTTTTCAACATTCATTTTTAGTAAGATTTCAAGTTTCACATTTTTATTTTTGTGAAAGGCTGTATTGCCTTAGTCTGCCCACCTTGACTCATGGAATCAAGCTTATTGTCTTTCAGAGCTGCTGGAACTGTGGACGCAAAGCCAGTGAGACTTGCAGTGGCTGCAACATTGCTCGGTACTGTGGTTCCTTCTGCCAACACAAGGACTGGGAGCGCCACCACCGCATCTGCGGCCAGGGGCCCCACAGTCAGAGCAAAACACTCCTCCCCCCCAGTGGCCGAGTCTCTGTCACCAAAGCTGTCGATGGAGGGCTGAGCCCAGCCCTGGACAAGACCTCGGCGGCCACCTCACGATCCTCGACCCCTGCCTCGGTGACGGCCATAGACACCAACGGACTCTGAGCAGGGTGGGGCTGGTCGTCGGCTCCTTTGTGGTCACTTCTTTACCACCATAACCAGTCCCTTGTGGCACCACGAGAAGGCAGCGGTTTCAGTTGATACACGCATCTGTCAAGCCATTGACACACACCATCTCATCAGGGCAGGCAGCAGGGGACAGAGACAGCCACTTTCATTACCTGTCATGTTCCCCAGGGACAAGATAACCATCAGCTTCTCCAGGAATGACTGATGGCTTCTCCAAAGTCTTGTTGGCCAAACTTGGTTTTACTAAGGCTTCAAATGTTTTCCTCCCGCGAGGCAGTCTAGCCGCCATGCATGGAGGTGGTGACCATTGCATCACTTTCTTCATTTCATTTTGCTAGTACAAGCAGCCCCTGGCTCCAGGTCCCCTTTCTTTGCCTTGCTCCTGAGCACCTTTGTTCCAAACTTTAGATGGTTTAGGCCCCTTCTCTGACTTTCCTGGCCCACTAGCTCCCCAGAGCGCTTGTTCCTAAATGCTGTGGAATCGAAGCAGTCACAGAACAACAATTCATCTCTGGGAAGAGCCTCAGAGACCAGCTACCCCAGCCTGTAGCTGAAGGAGAAGCTCTGGTACAGACAACATCCCTGACCAGTGAACATAACAGCATTTGCTTTAAAGACATCTGGTGAGGGAAACAAGCTACATGTTGCCAGTCTGGAGGACGCTGTTCTCCCCCTCATGCCTATTCCCTGGTGGATACCTAGGAGCCCAGTTTGAGCAACTCGGGAGAATGTGACCCCAAAAGCTACTTAACTCATTGAGCCACATTGTCAGGCCTGGAGTCCAGAAATTCCAAACCTGACAGGATCTTCCACAAGGAGAAAAGCCACCACCCCTTGCACTGTCACCTGTTCCCAGAGCCCAGTGTAGGGTCAGTTCAGACTTGGAGGAGGAGGAGGGGGAGCTGAGTTTCCTTAAATGAATTAGTTTTGATTTCTATGAATGAACTATTAGTTATCCCCGCTCAGTTTGGGCCGAAGCTTCCCGCTCATTGGCTGCTGAGATAGTTTGGGACCGTGACAAGGATGTGTCCTGATTGTTATTTAATTTGTTTTGGGCTATGCAGAGAACATCTTATCCACTGCATGGAAGATTATCTCCTTTATATTTCTATAGAAATGGCTTTTTTTTTAAGAGTGAGCACAAGAGAGAGAGGGGGAAGAAATTGAATTTGTTAGCCCACTCTCTCCAACCAAGCATGTTGGCCAAAATTATGATTATCAAGTTTAGAAACTGCAGATATCGATGTCCATAGCTCCATGGACTGGAATATTAACTATGTGTCCCAGGTCATTCTTGTCCAGGTCCCTTTTTCCTGATGTGCCTGTAAGTCCAGGTATGGTGTTGCCTCACACAGGATGTGACACAAGCCAGACTAGGATTAATGCAGCCTGGCATTTGGGTAGCTTTGGGACCTGCCCAGCCAGTCAAGTGAGGCCCAAGGTTTGGCTTTGTTTGGGGTTTTTTTGGTTGGGTTTTGGCGGGGAGTTTTTTGTTTCTGTTGGTGGTGTTGTTTTGGTTTTTGGTTTTTGTTTTATAAAAGAAGCATGTGCCACGTCCAGAAAGATTTCTCCAGCTTCTGTGCTTTCAGATATTTAAACATCCATCATCTATCTTGTTAATTATCTACAGGCTACATGGTGCTTTATCAAACAGTCCAATTCAGTGAGTATTTACTAATTGTCTCCTTAGGTACTAAGGCCTAGCATAACACAAACAAAAAGGAAAAAAATGGTACTAGCCCCTAAGAAGGGTTCTCCCTCCCACAGTTTCCCTCTTGATACAAGAAGTAACATTTTCTCTGGGAGGTTTGAGGAAAATCTCATAGAAAACAGAGAGAAGCGTATTGTTAATAGTTAGCCTGTCTAGCTGCTATTGGCAGAGGGAGAGCACTGAACTCCCTACAGAAACTCCTTGGTCCTACAAGCCACTCCTTGAACCTTGTCTCTTGTGGTGGAATTTAGACCAACCCGTTTTCTCTCCTGCATATGGGACTACACCTTGGAATGTGTGGCCAGCATTACAGGTTCAATACAAGAGCAAACTAATAAATAACCTAAGAGGGCCCACCATACACAGCCTATCTGCCAGACAGGATCAGGTTGGTCAGCCAGCATGATCTATGGGAAGCATCTAGTAGATCAGAAGGGTCTCCTATCCAAAAGACAAAGAAGCTTCCAAAGGTTTACTCCTATTGCAGAGTGACCCAAGTCTGGACTGACATCTCCACAGTGATACTTAAACCTCAAAGAGGAACTGATGAGAGAGGAGAAAAGAAAAATGTTTACTATTGGGAGCATCTTTGAATCATGTTTGCCTCACTTTAAGAATACACAGCAATGATTCGCCACTTTGAAAACAAAATAACCCTTCATTTTCTGAAGGAAATTGCTATATTCAAAGGGTAAGTTATATTGGATAAAACAAGGGACACTTGGAGAGGGTAATAATGCAAAAGAGAAAGTGTGGGAAACTGAGATTGCTTCCACTCTCAATCTCTGTATTTTGTAATGAACCCCAGGGCTGCTTGGTCAGTAGCAAGTGCCTCTTCCTGCCTATGTGAGGAAGAGTGATGCCATTTGTACTTCTTGGTGCATATTTGGCCTTGTCTAGATTTTAGCCAAGCTATCACAGAATATCCATGTGGACGCAATGGAGAAGCAGGGGGCTAGATAATAATAATAATAAAGTTAAGAGAGCTTAGAAGTAATTGAATAATTGGACCAAGGAGCAAGAATAAATGGTAAATGTCAAGTGGCAAGGAAAAGGTCTCTAATGATGGCCACAAGGCACTGTCCTTATCAACATTTTTAGTAATGCCTTGTTTATCCAGTATGAAGCACCCAGAAAAGCTGGGAGGGGTAGCTAACGTGGGAGATCGAACTGTCCAATACAAAAATTTCCAATAAGTTGCAATAGATAGGGAGGGTTAACTAAGGTAGAGGATTGAGAAAAGTCCAATACAAAGATTTTCAATGGGTTTTAAAAGATAGGCTAACAGTTGAAATTTAACAAGAACCAGAGAAAAATCTTGAATATTTAGATTCAGAAAATCTATTACATAAAGAATTGAGGGTGTCTAAAGCAGCAGCTCTAGAAGTAACAAGAAGCTTTAGGATAAACCAGCAGTGTGTTGTTACTGGTTAAAGAAGCTACCACAGTCTTGGACTCCATGTCTAAAGGTGCATGCCCATGGTGAGGGCGAGGTCAGTTCAAGAACTGAGCAAATCTGTGTGAGAGGATATGAAATCATGTCCTATTAAAAGATCTGGGGACAAAGAAGTCTTTGGGTGGGAGTAAGAGGTGGCATATGATTGTTGCCTTCTTGTAGCTGAGCAAGAGGAATTGGAGGACTTCTGCTTGACCCCAGAGCCTGAAAGAGGAGAGATATGTAGAAGTTACAGGGAAGAATGTTTGAGGTCAATTGTCCAAGAATGGAACAAATTATCTTGTTTTGGATCATGAGCTTTCAGTCATTAGTAGTATTCAATTAAGTTAGATGACCATCCCTTAAGGACACTGGGAGGGATTCTCGCACCAGGTCAGGAATGACCTCTAAGGTCTCTTCTAGCTCTGATTCAATAAAAACAAAGATTTTATCCTAATGCCCATTTCCAAAGATGATAAAACTGATAAGGTGGGAGGAGTCAGGGAGGTTGACCAGGTGCTAGTATGTTCCCTGTAGATGGCATTCCAGTTTGTCCAGGAGGCCATTACTAGACCCACATCCACCCCATGTGCCCTGTTACATTGCAATGTATTTCTCAAACCAAATAGGTGTGCTTGTGTGTGTCTGTCCATCCGACTGTCTCTCTTTGGGTGTAAACCTATCACAGCTGTGGGAAATGTGGAAAGGGTGAGTCAGCAGAAGAGAAACAGGAAAAGGTGTTGTTAAAGAGGGTTCCCTGTTTCCTAGAGCCACCAACAAAAGCAGGGATTGTCTACATGCTGGCATTCCAAGTTTCTGGGGAGGCAATAAAAGTCATTCCATGTCGTATTATGCATGAGAATGTAAAAGGGAGCACTCACAACCCCCAGTAGTGGTCTTTAAAGAGGGTGATTTGGGACAAAACCACAGGACTGAGGAGAGGACAGTGGATTGTTTTCTATCTTCTTTGCCATTTAACCCGAATAGCAAAAAAAAAAAAAAAAATTGTCGTTACTTAATTCCGTGCATAACTTATTTAATGTCTTGTATAAAGGAACCAAAATTGTTAAATATGTATTTAGTTTGTTCTACGTAGTCAATAAAAGGCTATATTCCTTTTCTGACTCCAAGCTGGTTTGTGAAAGGATGGGAGAAGCTCAGTGTCATCAGTGATCTGCTCCTCACCCTCTCCAGGCTGACCTGAGAAGAACCCTAGCAGGTGAAGGCACCTTTCAGAGGGAGATGCTAAGGATAGCCTTATACAGAAGCTTCATCCTCCCTCAGGCAACCCAGACACAGGGAAGTTCTTTTTCTCTTAGGTGTCTCTAGTCCTACATACAATGGCCAGGTGTGAAAATGGAGTGAGAACTAGATTTCATATCACACTTCTGACATTAATAGCTTTGTGATTGTGGACTGGTGACTCAACTTCCCTCTGGGCCTCAGTTTCCTTATCTGTAGAGTGGCTATAACTAATAGTATCAGAAGTACCTGCTTCATAGGGTTATAAGGCTCAAATGTGCCAAGTGGCCTGTAAACTTTAAAGCACCACATAAATGCATCAGTTGTTAGTACAGTGTACTGGACACAATCCTAGGAACTGGTATACGGCATCTAGGATATTGTCCCTGCCTTCGTGGAGCTTAAACAACTGATTTGGGATGGGGCAGGGAACAGACACAATGCAGATCATAATACAGGATGTCCCTGATGTCTCAGTGCGGGTTTAAGTTATTAAAGCTTAAAACCACTACTTTTGGTCCTCAGTGTACAGTGTTACATAATAACAAATCACAGTTGCAAAGCAGAGTTTCAGGATATGTCCAAAGATTGGGGGTTGAGTATGCAAGGGAAGGCGATTACTCATCGGGGATTGAGGAAAGTTTTTTTGGTGCAGTGTCTTTTAAGATCATCTTTAAAAAAAAAAAAAAGGCAGGAATTCATTCAATAGGGTCAAGAGGGAACAGTGTGAATAAACCACCCAGGTAGAAGAGCCCTAGCTGCCTGGCCTAGACTAGGTCAGCCTAGACTGGCAGGGAGTAACAGTTTATCTGAAGTGGAGAATATTATATAGAGGGGAGTAATGGAAAATAAGGCCAGAAAGGTAACCTTTTTCCAGGTTTATGAAGGACTTCGAATGACTAAGGAGTTTGCATTTTACTCTATAGGAAATTAATAGGCAACAAAGATTTTAGGGTATTGGAGCTCTTTCCTTCAAGTAGTGTTATTATTGTACTGGGCTAAACCTTGGCCAGTATGAAGACAGAAGTAAATAACACCTGGTTCCTTCTCTTTCCCCCATCTCTCATTCTTTCCTTGAGTCTTATGCTTTTTCCTGTCAGTATAGTTGAAGTTAAGATGTATACAGATGGTGTGACTAAAGGAGTCAAAAGGGGATTTGAAGCCTGGGTTTCCAAGATCCACTCAGACCCTTTTCCCCAAATAGTCTAGGTTCTGTGTGTAATGCAGTTATTCCTTATATAGAATTGCAATGAGAACTGGAAGGAATCTCAGAAATCATCTACAGATGAAGGGACTGAGGCAGAGACCCAGAGACATTGAGTTAACCCAAGGGCCACCCAGGTTCTATAGCAGAGTGGGAATCTAAACTGAGGTCTGAGTGCAAGTCTGCAGTTTTTTTAAATGCTAGATTCCCTGGATCTTCAGGATCTGCACCTGGAATTCACTCTTTTCCCAACACCTTCTACATAAAAAGGAAGAAATTTGGGTTCCTTCTCTGGGCCTTCCAGCCTGGCTTTGTGCTTCTGATCCTTAGGAGAATTTTGGTGGGAGGATAAAGGGGTCCAAAGGGGAACTGCTGCTGTGTACTATGCTCTGCCCCTGGTTTCAGGAGATAGCAGAGCCACAGAGAGCACATGGTCTGGGAATTTAGCTGAACCCTTATGTCTCTGTTCAGCCTCTTGGGAAAAATACATAGGAAAATTTCGCAGTCTCAAGGGTGAGGAAGAATGTCAGGAAGAGTCTTTGGTGACTTAAAAGAAACAAGGGATTTTTGTATCCTATGAACCAGTGTGGCAGGACCAGGTTGGAGCATCCCCTGGTGGTCATGTGCTCTCATTACAGCTAGAAGGTCTCTTGGACATCAATAAAGTCAGTTCAGCACTGAAAATTTCATTTATGGCATCAACTTAAGGACCTCCACCATAAGGGTCATCTAGTTTCTACCCTCCCAAATAGCCCTCATAGAGCTCCCAAAATGTCAAGCTGTGGATTCACCACAAGAAGTTGGGACTAGATGACCTGGAAGGTCCCTTTCAGATGATCCTCCAAAAGCATTAATCTAACCATTTCCTTATAATATTGATCCTTCATTTTCGAAGAGGATGATGACTTCAGGGACGTGATGCCATGACAAACACATGATTGGATTTGGGTGAGGGATGCTGTGTTAATCACCAACCTCACATTCTCCAGAGCCAACTAGATACAATGGCCAGACATAAATCAGGGTGACTGGAGATGACCCTGGATGTGAGGCAATCAGGGTTAAGTGACTTGTCCAAGGTCACACAGTTTATAAGAGTCAAGTGTCTGAGGTTGAATTCAAACTCCTCTCCTCCTGAATCCAAAGTCAGTGCTCTAGGCACTGTACCACCTAACTTCCCTACCACTTCACTTGCCTGCCCATAAAAGCCTCCATGGGTCTGTTGCCTCTCAGATAAAATACAACCTAACTCCCATTAAGTATTTCAAGTCCAAGCTCTAACCCACCTTTCCAAGATGACTGGGTCTTTCTCTCCTCTTTACACGCTGAAGCAGCCAAGCTGGCTTGTCTTTATTCTTCATTCACATATTCCATCTCCCTTCTCTTTTTTTTGTTTTTGCAAGGCAACAGGGTTAAGTGACTTGCCCAAGGTCAC
Source organism: Macrotis lagotis (assembly GCF_037893015.1). Taxonomy (NCBI): domain Eukaryota; kingdom Metazoa; phylum Chordata; class Mammalia; order Peramelemorphia; family Peramelidae; genus Macrotis; species Macrotis lagotis. The sequence continues at coordinate 358,485,280 of NC_133658.1, read as the reverse complement.
ACAGCTAGGTAATTAAGTGTCTTAAGTCACATTTGAACTCAGGTCCTCCTAACTTCAGGGTCAGTGTTTTATCCACTGCACCACCTAGCTGCCCACTTTTCAGTGATTTTGCATATGCTGTCCCATACTTGGAATCCTCCTTTCTGCTTCTCAAAATTCCCTAGCTTCCTTGAAAACTCAAATCAAACAATTACTACCTACAAGTTATCCACCACCAGGTAGTCACTAGTGCCCCATCCCCAGAAATAAATTTTTACCTTGTAAATATTTAATGAGATTAAATAAGATAATTTGCAAAGATTAAAGTACTATATAAATATTAGCCATTTATTTTAGCTATTATATTAGTTTTATGCTGTTCTTCATATTCTCTGCCCCAATGGTATGTAACCATTTTGAGGTAAGAGACTAGATAATAATTAACATATAATGGACAATTAGTAAATGCTTACAGCATAAATTCAATCCCATTTTATAGATGAATGAACTGAGTCCCAGAGAGTTAAAGTGACTTGTCCAAGGATACAAGGAACAAATGGCAAGTCTAGGATACCAGCCCAGGCCCTTTTCTCTGTCTCTTACTGCTCCAACACCTTCATTGCTAAGGTTTCCCCCTACCTGATAAAGGTGACAGAACAGGAACTAGCACCCAGGTTTCTTTAGGTACCATTATGGACTTAGAACATTGTTTTTAAACTTGCCTTTCTTTCCTCTTCTGGAAATTGAGATTTTCTCCTGCTCAGTTGGAAGAGAATTAACTCCTTCACCTCTAATGATTCCACCACCTTGATCAACTATTTACCATTCCCATTTCAGAAATGATCCAGTCACAGAAATGATCCTTCACAGTTGTCTCAGGTCCTGCTTGCCCTCTGGGGACAAAGCTTCCGATCTCTGTGGACCCATGACCAGAGCATGAGCATTCCATAGATAGTCTCTGAAGACACTATCTACTTATGTTGTGCAAAGAAGAGGTCTTCTTCCCCTCCCCACCTCTCTGCCCAGGCCCGGCCCTCAGGGGTAGTGTGTTGTAAAGGCAGACAGCTGAAGTTACCTCCCTGAGCATTTACTGACAACGTTCTAGTTGTGTAGGATCTGTGTGGTGTGCACCCCAGGGCTGAGATGCTCAACTAGCCCCTACCTCTATGCACCACCCCCAGTTGCAAGGTGGGTTTGGGATACCCATTGTGAATGAAATCAAGGTCAGGATGACATGAGGAGAGAGGCAGTGCCTTGATAATGAGAACTGGAAGAAGAAAATGAAAAAGATGATAGGAATTGAGACAGGAATCTTTATTGCAGGTGAAGTGGGAGCCAGCATACAAGGTCACATCATTGGGCTCCTATTCCAGGATTCAAGTCCTCAATGTTACTGCTACTCATGCAGTTACTTTTATCCTAAAGATAGCTGCATGTAGGTGGTACATGAACATGCAAACTATATGCAAATTTCATGCAAATTATAGATCCTCCCCTCATGAGATGGGGCAGAGTCCTTATTCATCTCCCCCTACCACCACTAGACACACACCACACACACACACACACACACACACACACACTATACAGCAAGGCTGTTCCAACTGCAGCCTATGGGCAAAAACCAGGCCTGTACCTTGACTACCCCAGCAGACATTACCTCATGGCCTGGTATGAGATGACCTAGTGCTCACCAAGGTCTTCAGTCACCCTTCTAAACTCCAGGTAAGGCTCTGAAGAATCACCTTCTACCTCAGTGAAGGAGGCATCAAGCAGCCATAGGTACCTTAGAACTCATCAAATTCTCCCATATTTTACAAATTGGAAAATTAAGGCCCACAGGTAACATGGCGAGATCTAGAACCCAAGACACCTACCTCCTATTCTTGAGCTCTTCTCTTCATCATGCTGCCACTGAAAAATCCCCCAATCCCCATATAGGTAGTTGCCTATGCAGTATAGAAACCCACCACTATTTAGCAGCTTTGGACCTGGGGCAGATGGGATTGTTGTTCAGGGTGACTTGGTGGAGAGCTTCCAAAAGGCAGTATCATAGACTGGGAGACCTCTTTGTCCCAGACAGTGGATGCGTCCCACTCTCCAGCTCTTTCAAGCCCACATACAGACAGCCAAGTCTCTAATCTTGATTGAGTCTTGCAGAGCTCCTGGGGATAAGGGGCAATGTTGGTCTGAAGCAACCATCCTAAGACCTGGGGTTGGCCCAAGGTTCAGTTATTGTTCATGATCCACCATGAGGCTGGAAAAGGAAAGATGGGGTCAGATTTCATCTTCCCAGGTCTCCCTGCTGTTCCCACTTTGTGACAAGCCAAAGCACCAAGGGAGATGAATTTAAGTTAGGGTGAGGGTCAGACTAGTTAGCATTTTAGGAGAGAATGGAGTCCCCACCCTTACAAACCCACAGGATCCTGAGCACAGAACCTTCTAATTATCTTTCCTTTCCCTCTTCATCAATCCCATCAGTCTTGTTGATTCTTAAGAGTTAGATCACCTGAAGTTTTTCCCTATCTTCTCTATTCCTTTGTTCCCTCACCACATCTTCCCTGTACTTAGCCTTTCCTCCACTGTCAGTGCCATGCATGGCCATGCTCATTAATCTTGATAGAACCCTCAAGGTAAGAAAAGTTTAGACCATGAGTCAAAAGATATGGGGTCTAGCGTTAGTGCTACTCCTAACTCCCTGTAACCTTGAACAATTCCTTCCCTTCTCTAAGCTCCATAACATAGGGGTGGGGGGTGGGGGAGAGACATTTATAGCTCTGTTTCTACAATCTATAATACCAAACTTCTGATGCTGGCCTTTAAGGCCCTCCACAATCTGATCTTATTCTACCCCTCTCCTGTCTGACTTTACACTGTTCACTTTCATGAAGTCTACGACTGGGGATATTGGGGGTAATATGCAAAGGTCTGGGATTGGGGGATGGGTGGATGGGTGCTGTCTACCTGGAAAGAGCATGGTGGTCAGGATCTCTGGGGTCTGCAGGTGGTCAATGAGAACTCTCTGGAAGGCCTTGGAACAGCTTGTCTGTGAGTGACTGTGGAGCATTGAGGGATATACAGGTAGAGCAGTGAGGAGGAATGAGTTGAGTGGTTTTATCCACTCCCATCAAATTGAACCACAACTCTCCCTCCATGCTTCCCAAAAGATGAATCTAGACTCAGAAGGAACATCAGAGAATATCTAGTACAACTCCCCATTTTACAAATAAAGAAACTGAGGCCCAAGGAGGCTAAGTGATTGCCCAAGGTCACACAGATAGTATGAGATAGTGCTAGACTCTAGGGTCTCTGAGTCCAGACCCAATGTTCTTTCTATTGTGCTTTATTGCTTCCCTGAGGTCATGGAGAAGATCCCCTTCACCTCCTAGACCCTGATGAACACTCACCTTTTCCAAGAGGCCTCATCCTTCCAGAACTCAAACAAAATGAAAGTGGCTTCATTCAGCAACTTCTGCGCTGACACACTGGAAGGGACCAAACCATGCTTGCATTGGCAGACCAACAGCCAGTTCTCCCAAGAGAAGAGTTCTTTCCCTCTGTCAGCACCACAGCTAATGGACAGCTACCCTCCCAGTTCCAAGCCTCCCTGATAACCACCTTGGTTCACCTCACAATGGTCCTGGGAAGTCACTCTGTCTGAAGGACCATACCACCCGGGCCCTAAGCTCAGGCTTCCCAGGTAACACCTGTGTACCCTCAGTTACTGGCACAGATCCAAACTCAGGCCGGGGAACTCACTGTAGGCAGTTGCTCTGGGCACTTGTAAAATCTGTATAACTGCAGAGGGCACGTTGAAAATCCTGCAAGACATCATTAGTCACCGAGATCTGCCTCTGTGCCACCAAGATATGCTGTCAAGAGAGGAAAAGGCACACTTCAGAGAAATGAATCACTTACTAAAGTTGAGACTGTTTGACCAGGCCAGGGGTATAGATGGCAGAAGGTATCATTGAGATAGTCCAGGCCTCTGTCTGAGCCATAAAGAACAATACTGAAGCAAAACCAGTAGATGATGGGAGGGGAATAATGCAGAATAGGAGCAATGTTTGGAAGATATTACAACTAGGGAAAGCAGTTGTGCCAGGAGAAGAGGATGTCCTGTCCGCCCCCCCCGGAGAATCTATCCCATATTTCCACAAAAATTGGTTAGAGGGCACTCTCTATGAGAGGAATGCCAGGGCAACAGGATCTCGAGGGGGGGGGAAAGGACAGGACTGGAAAAGATAACAGGACCTAATAGAGCAGGTTTAGCGATGATGATGATGATGATGATGATGATGATGATGATGATGATGATGATAGATGATGATAATTATGTCTTGAAGAGAAATCAGGAAGGTGATACCATGGCAATGTGAACTGGATCTGAGTGAGGGGGGCTGTGCTAAGTCATCAGCCTCACTTTCTCCTCCAGGGTCACATGAACCTAGTGGCCAGATATGGATCAGGAAGACTGGAGATGGCCCTGGATGTGAGGAGTGAAGATTTACAGAGGAGCTCAAAGGGCAAGGTATGATCTGGACCACCATGGAGAGAAAAGTTTGCCTCCATTATTCCATTTCAATGCTCTGAGACAAAACCCCAGTTGCCCTATCCTAGGATTACCTCTTAAGGAAATCAAAGCCTCCAATATTAGTCAGGAATGTAGTAGGAAAGCACAGGCTCTTAAAGAATTCAAGAAACGGGGCAGTAGCAAAGAGCCCTAGACTTAGGAGGATATCAAAAGAACTGATTTGTGTTCTGACTCTGACACTAACTAACCCTTAACATAAGAACTAACATTTATATAGTACTTTCTAAGTACAATTGTGATCCCATTTCACCTTCAACCTTTAGAAGTGTTATTATCTCAATTTACAATTGAGGAAACTGAGGAAACAAGAGATGAATGGATTTTCCCAGAGTCACAAAGCTATTAAATGTCTGAGGCTAGATTTGAACTCAGGTCTGCCTGACTCCAGTCAGGTGCTCTATCCACTGTTCCTGGTATAGTGAAGGATTCCTTATTTATGGATGTATCCAGGAGGACTCTAGAGAAGCAGAGGCTTGGAAACACAGGGTCCTGGCCTTATTAGAAACAGCCTGAAATGAGATAGGAAAGGACCTCTGAGAAAGAAGCCCCAGAGCACAAGGTTAGTGGTTAATGAAATAGGGGCAAAGAAAGGAATTATAGCGTGGAAACTGTCCACTCATGCTCATATCATGCCAACTTAGAGACTGCAAGATCTGCTGTAGGACTGAGAGGTTAAGGGTCAGACAAAGTTACCTTTACTTCAAGACTCTCCCTCTATCTACCACTCTACCTGGGTCCCTTGCTGGGCACATAATATCCTCACTCCAAAACTCTATGTCCCAGTCTGAAAGGATTTAGAGCTGGAAGGAACCCTAGAGTCTTATCATTCATAGGATGATAGAACCACAAAATCATCCCTAAAGCTATGGATGTCATCTTGTTCTACCCCCTTATTGTACAAATGAGGACGTTGAGGCCAAGGGAGAGGAAGGGATTGCCAAAGTTCACATAGCTAGGAAATGGTAGAACTTGAACCTATATTCTCTGACACCAAATCCAGTGCCCCACAATGCCTCAGAATCTCAGGACGCTGAAATCAGAAGGGACCTGTGGTTACATATTGAGCTTATTTACTCAAAACCTTTTTTATATCAATTATTTCATGATATCCTGATAATTCTTTCAGCTTCTACCACCAGAACTATTATCATGTATTTCACATATGTTTTGTAAATGGCATACATTTGGTGATTAATAAAGATTTGATTAATTAAAAGGAGAATCACTTGCCCTGGATCCAACAGAAAGTTAGTGGTAGAGTCAGAACTCCTGATTTGCAATGCTGTATCATGAAGGAATCCTTGTTGAAGAGGCTATTTTTTGGTTATGAATAAGGTGGACTAGAGGGCCATAGAGATACTTCTCAATTCTGTGCTTCTGTGGGTCAAGTTGTGGGAATCCTCTGATGGAATCTCAAGATTTAGATTGGAAGGAGCTAACTAGGTGCATGACTGTATGACCTGGTTGAAGACCATCACCTTTGCTTGTGGACCAGGAACCTCTGGAAGCATGGACAACTTCAGTCTCTATATCCACTCAGATACTCCATAGTGGGAATTGAAAATTTGATATACTCACCGAGTCAGCTGCTTTGCAAATTATGGCTTCTGTTAAGGGCTCCAGTCGCAGGGTGTGCTAAAGAAAGAGATGATGGGAAGCAGGGTTGAAGCTTGAAAGAGGTAAAGGGGCAAAAAAAAACAGTAGGTATGTATCTGAAGGAACTGGGTGGGGATGTTTACCTGAAAAAGAGAAGATGAAACTGGGATGGGGTGGGGGGAGGAGATACATGATAGTTATGCACAAGTATATGAAGAGCTTAAGGATTAGAATTTTTCTTGACCCCAAGTGACAGAATGATGAGCAAGGGTGAGTTAAGGATGGTTAAGTTGAGGAATCTACTGAGAGCTACAGTTCAAGGCAATTTAAGGAGGGGAAAAAAACTTAAATTTATTTATCTTAAAAGGAAAAGTACTGCCTTGGAAAGTGAGTGAATTGTCCTTCACGTAACAGATACTATAAAGAAGGGATTTCTGCCCAAGTATAGGAAAGACTGAGTGCCACCCAGTATCCCTTCTAGTTCTGATAAACTCCCATTTTGGAATGTTGGGCAGACCACTTGTTTGCAATTTCTCTTTGGGACCCCTGCCTGGCTTCCTGAGCAGATTCATGTCAAATCTTCTTAGTGGCCCCTGGAATGCAGGTAGAGAGGGGCCAGGATGTCTTTCACTCTGGAGCTGGGCCATGTACCTTACACTCCAACTGGTCTATGAGCTGCTGCAATCGATTCACTTGCACCGTCCACTGACTGTCAGAGTCCACATATAACCCTGCATGTGCCAAGGAGACAGAAGAGGGGCCGTGAAGCCCTGGTCTCCCACCCTTCCCAAATAATCTTCCACTCCCATCCCCTGCTCCTTCCCACCTGTCTCCCTTCCCTCTCAGGCTGAGGGACTTGGGAGATAGCATAGACCTGCACCCTCTGGCTTAGGACAAGACCTGTGCTACTTTAAACAAAAGAGACAAGGCTGAGAAAGGAGTTTTCTGAGAAGGCAAAGTTAAACAACTATGAGACCCACCCACCTGTATTCAGAATTCCACGATCTGGGGTGTTTGGAGACAGGTAGATGCTCCGCACAGCCCGGCGCCCAAATCTCCTGCCAGTCCGAGGCCAACCTGACTCTTCTGCTTTCTTCATCACATCCATCCTGCAGTGAAAAGACTTGAGACCTGGATGTTTGAGCCTACTACTCCTCCCTAGCCCTGAGATTGGTTCATGGATAGCAGCCACCAAGGCCCCCAGTTCCCTGAATCCAGAACTTCCCAGGGACACCCCTCATCCTCCCACTAGAGTAATCCACTTCTTTCTCAGACCTCTGCAATCACTCTGCCCCATTTTCATCATAAAATCACAAAATTTAGAACTGTTGAAGACCTTAGAGATCATCTAACCCCATTCATTTTAGGGGTGGAGGTTTTTTGGGGAAACAATCAGAGCTAAATAACTTGCCTAGTCACACAACTAGTAAGTGTCTGCTACAGAAGCAATACTCTTTCCACTGTCCCTTCTAAATGCCCTCCCCCTTCCTTTTAGAGATAAAGCAACTGAGGCACAAAGAGCTTAAGAAATTTGCCCAGGATCAAAGAAGTAAGGAACTGGAATTGAAACCAGGTCTTCTGTCTACAAACTCAAGAGTTCTTTCCACTATTTCAGCTGTCTCTTCCTTTTCTCCTTTGTCTCTGCTGCCCTCTTGTACTCTCCACTTTTTCCAGCACTGCCCAACCCTCATTTCCATCTTGGGTCCTCTTCTCATACTTACCGAAGGCCACCCCCCTGACCCTCAAGTGTGTCTGAGGCTCCCTCCAGGGAGCCCTGCAGGGCCTGCAGCTGATCCACTGTCTCTCGGAGGAGGAATCGTATTACAAACTGATCCACTTTGGATGCATGATCATACTCCTGGGATAAGGGAGGTGAGAGGGAAGCATGAAAGTTACCAGGACCATCTCTCTCTCTCTCTCTCTCTCTCTCTCTCTCTCTCTCTCTCTCATAGCTATGGGGGCAGAGTTCAAGTCCTTCTAAAAAGGGTTGTGAGGAATGCATTTTGTATGCTATTAAGCAAGGCATCATCTATATAAGAACTATCATGAGGCTACAGAAACCATCTAGTCTAATCCCCTCATTTTACAGATGAAAAAACTAAGGCCTAGGAGGAAGAGTACCTCAGTCAAAGTCAGAAACTAAAGGCAGAGCTTGGACTTAATTCCAAATTTCCTGCCTCCAAAGTCAGTACTCTTCCCATTAAACCTTTCTGAGTCATTACTGAACTGCAATCTGTGGATTTCGGTGGGCTACCCACCCAGCCTGGGCATCCCTATACCAGCAGGATTTGCTTCAACATCTCAGGTATGACTGTCATCATTAGGTGGAGAGCAAAGAAGCAAGAGAAAGTCTGGGGATCACTCAGGTATGAGGTGGAACAGAGGGGGCCAGGGTCTCCACAGCTAGAGGAGGACCATACCCAGCTGGTACTGGGGGAAAGGACCATTTAAGCCCATAGGGATCGCTACCCCCCCCCCCAGGGTTATCCTGCTGAGGACTGTGACAAAGAAGCAGCGGAAGTAGCCCTGCAAAAAGGTCAGAGCTGCTGAGAGCAGCGGGAAACCCCGGAAGGCCCCAGAAATGCAGCAGAGGAGAAATTAAATCTTATCCCCCCCCCCTTTCAGGGGAAGAAGACGCTAGAGGATGAGCAGGAGGGAGGGATTGGGAGGGGAGGGAGGATAGGTAAAGCTGTGTATGAAAAAGGCTATGGATAAGAATATCTGCAGGGGAAGAGAAGTCAGATTGGATTAGATCCCAGCATTCTGGACTGTCTCTTCCCTGCTTTCTCCTTGTAATGCCAGAGGGGCATATCTAGTCTCAAGTACTTCAACCCTTACCCCAAACCCCTAAGCCTTAGTAGCATACCAGTTGTCTCTCCTTTGTCTTCCTTATACCTCCCTGGGCTCTCTACCTCTTCCATCCTGCCCCAGAACCTCTCTAGAACCTCCCAAATTCCCTCTTCTCCCCCACAGTGTTTGAGATCTCTTTTCTTCATTCTTGGCTAGAAAAACCTGACTTCCCTCTCCTCTCTCTGGTCACAATTGTAGTACATAGACCCATCTCTCCCCAGGTAGGCACATACCTGTACATGTACACATATACCCCAAATGCAGCTCATCTTAAACCTGCACATGTTCATACTTACACAATTTTCCCATACATAGGTGCACCTATCCCTACTCCCACAAGGCTTATATACTCAACACTCTCCAAACCCATATAACATTTCCATATGCACAGTAGCCCTAAATTCACAGACCAAACTCTCCATATAGACAAGCACTTACCATTGCACATACTCTGGACATTATCTCCCCCTGTACATCCTTGCACATGCATACAAATAATTATCATCATATATATCATCTCTCCTCCTTTTCCTGCCAAACTTCTCAGGGCAGGGATAAGGGGAGGAATCATTTACCCTTTATACAACCTCCTCGATAACTCAGTTCTCAACCTCTTTCATTCTAGTTTTCTGCCCCACTGAAAATGCTCTTTCCAAATTTACCCAAGGATCTCTTAACTACTAAATACAATGCTTTTGGAGTTGTTTTTCAGTCCTCATCCTTCTTGACCTGTTTCTGCAGCATTTGACTCTGTGCACAAATTAATATCTTCTACTTTTAGATAATTTCTCTTGGCTAAGCTGTCATAACACTTATCTTTTGGTTATCTTCTTACCTGCTTGACTTCTCTGTCTCTTTTGCTGGCTCATCATCTACCATGCTCTAAGAGGAGATGTCCCCTAGGGCTCTATCTTGAATCTTCTTCTGTTCTCTCGGTGACCTCATCAACTCCCATGGGTTCAGTTATCATCTCTAGGTGACACCCAAATCTCTATATCCAGCTCTAATTTCTTTCATAAATTCAAGTCCCACATCACCAACTGCCTTTTGAAAATGTCCTCTTGGTACATTTAGTATCTGATACAAGTTGGAATCTGAATCTCAGCATATCCAAAATGAGGCCCATTAATTTCTCCACTATGAACAGTCTAAAGTTATAACAGTAATGCTAGGCTGATTCAATTTGTCATTTTTTCAAAATTTTTCAAACCCCTCTTCCAAACATCCCCATTTGTATTAAAGTCACCATCATCTTTCCAGTTTATAACTGGAGTATTAGAAGCTTTTTTTTAAAAAAAAATCAATAAAATAGATAAACCATTAGCTAACTTGATTTAAAAAGTTTGAGAAAGGTAATTCACACAACCAATGAAGAAGAAATGAAAGAATTAGGAACTGTTTCAACAAATAAAATGCCAATAAAATTGACAACATAAATAAAATGAATTAATATTTACAAAAATATAAAATGTCCAGATGAATAGAATAAGAATAGAAAACTAACCCAATTTGAAGCAAAAAAAAAATTAATGAGCAATAATCAAACTCTCAAAGGAAAAAACACAAGATCATATGATTAACAAGCAAATTTATCACCTATTTAGAGAATAATTCATTCCAATATCATATAATCTACTAAAAGAACATGAGAAAAGAAAGAATCCCACCAAATTCCTTCTATGCCATAATTATGGCCATTTGATTGTTAGTTTCTTGAGGGCAGAGACTGTCTTTTTGCATCTTTTTGTGTCCCCAACATTTTAGCATATTATCTAGCACGTAATGTCTTAGGCATAGTGTCTTTAACATAATGTTTATTGTTCGATTGATACCTAAAGAGAGTCTAAACAGAGAAAGAAAGCTAGATTAATAGCCTATTTAATACTGCTACAAAATTTTAAAATAAAATTTTAGCAAAGCGACTATGGTAACATCACAAAGAAAGATACTATGATCAAACAAATTATAACAGTAAAGCTAGGCTGATTCATTACTAGGAAAACTAAAAATAAAATTCAATAATCATCAAAGCAATTTGATATTAAGAAACTGAGAAAATGGGACAGCTATGTCGCTCACTGGTTAGAGCACTGGCCCTGGAGTCAGTAGGACCTGAGTTCAAATCCGGCCTCAGACACTTAATAATTACCTAGCCATGTGACCTTGGACAAGTCACTTAACCCCATTGCTTTGCAAAAAAAATTGAAAAGGTGATTGGTGGAACAAATTAGGTACACAATAAACAGAAGCAAAAAGGATAGTAGTCTACTATTTGATTAAACCCAAAGTTCCTAGCTATTGCAATAAAAACTCATTATTTGATAAAAACTGTTTGGAAAAAATAGAAAGCAGTCTAGAGGAAACTAGATGAAAATCAAATTCTCAAAGAATATACCAAGAGAAGCTACAAATGGGTTCATGATTTAGACATGAAGGTTGATATAGCAAATAAATCAGAGGATCAAAGAAGAACTTATCTGTCAAATGTATGGACACAGGAAGAGTTCATGACCAAATAAGAGGAAGAAAGGGTCACAGAAGATAAAATGGCCAATTTTGAAAACATAAAAAATTTTTAAATGTTACAGAGACAAAAAGTGTATCAAAAATTAGAAGAAAAGCAAGTAGGTGGGAACCGATCTTTGCAGCAAGTTTCTCTGATAAAATTCTCATTTCTAAGATATGTAGGGAACTTCAAATTAATAAGAATAAAAGCCATTCCCCAATTAATAAGTGATCAAAGGATATGAATAGGTGGTTTTCAGAGAAAAAAATCTAAATTATCAATGTTTACATGAAAAAGTGCTCTAAATCACTAATCATAGATGCAAATTAAAATAACTCTGAGATTCTACCTCATAGCCATCACATTAGAAAAGATTAATGGCAGGTACATTATGGAACCATGAAAAAAAATTATTAAATTGTAATCATTATTAGATCTCTACCTCAAGTAAATCAAAGAAAGATGTAAACAATATTAAAAATATATTTATAGGGGAGGCTAGGTGGCGTAGTGGATAAAGCACCGGCTTTGGAGTCAGGAGTACCTGGGTTCAAATCTGGTCTCAGACACTTAATAATTACCTAGCTGTGTGGCCTTGGGCAAGCCACTTAACCCCATTTGCCTTGCAAAATCCTAAATATATATATATATATATATATATATATGTATGAACAAACTCTTTTTGTGGTAACAAGTCATTAGAAATTGAGAGGGTTGAACTTCCTGACAAGATGGTAGAGAGAAGACAGGCACTGTGCTAAGCTCTCCTGGTTTCCCCTCAGAAATAATATTAAACAAACCTCTTAACAGAAATCCAATCAACAAAACCCAGAAAAAGAAGCTAGGAGAAGAACATCTACCTCAAGGTTTGTCTTCTGGGATCATGGGTGAGTAGGGGCAGAGAGTAGAGACTCTGCTGGTAGGGGTGAGAGCTGAACTAGCCTAGGATCAGCCATAGAGGCATTGACTGTGGGAGCCACAGTCCAAAAGACAAATGGGGGGGGGGCGGGGTAGAGGCTTTGGCTGTGGGGACTGACAGTCTGGGGCTTACCAGCAGGGCTGGAGGGTGAGTTCCAGTGCTGAGAGTTGCAGACTCAATCTGCTGGGTTCCTCTGGTCCAGAGGACCTCAGACTCCATACCTTCATTTCAGTTGAACCCTCTTCCCAGTAACAGTTCCCCCCACGCAGGCTCAGGCATGGACAGCAGAGCTCCCTCAGCTGTAAATAGGGAGAGTAATTACCTCTCCCTAGGGCATAGCCCACACTGTTCAAGGAGAAAAGTATACAGCAGCACCCTCCAGACCAAGAGAGAAGACCGCAAATCAAGGTCACAGACACTCCAGAGAAAACAACCAGTACCCCCTACTGGCTGGCCCACTTGGAGTTATTAAACTCAGTGAGTAAAACCTCTAGGGATCCCAACACCAAACCTCTGTGAACCAGCCCCATCCCCAACACAAGATCTTGGGAAAATGAAGAAAGACCAGCGGAAAGGGGGATCCATAGGAAAATTCTTAAAATGTAAAGACCTTAACTCAGAGAGATTTGGAACCTCTGAGGAGAGTATGATTTGGTCTACAGCACAGAAAGACTCCTTTGAAGAAATCAGGAAGGAGTTTAAAAATCAATCAGAAGGGGCAGCTAGGTGGCACAGTGGATAGAGCACTGGCCCTGGAGTCAGGAGTACCTGAGTTCAAATACAACCTCAGACACTTAATAATTACCTAGCTGTGTGGCCTTGGGCAAACCACTTAACCCATTGCCTTGCAAAAAAAAAGGAAAAGAAATTAATTGGAAATTTTGGGAAAAGAAACTCAAGAGAAGATTAATACCTTGCAACAAGAAAACAAATCCTTGGAAAATACAATTAGACAAATGCAAAAAGAAAATAATTCTCTCAAAACTTCAATTGGTCAAATGGAAAACTCTTTCAAAAATAGAATTGACCAATTGGAAAAGGAGTTGCAAAAGGTAAATGAAGAAATTCTTCTCTTAAAAAAAGAATGGCGTCTGTGAAAACTAATGACTTCATGAGACAACAAGAATCTCTTAAAAATCAAAAAATCGAAAAAAATGGAAGAAAATGTAAAATACCTCATCCACAAAACTACTGACCTGTAGAATAGAAGTAGGAGGGACAACTTAAGAATCATTGGTCTCCCTGAAAATATTGAAAAGAAAAAAAACCTGAACTTAATATTACAGGATGTAGTGCTGGAAAATTGCCCTGACATCATGGAACCAGAGGGCAAAAGAGTTATTGAAGAATATATATCCATCCCCTAGCGAAAGGGATCCCAAAATGAAAACACCAAGGAATATTGTGGCCAAATTCCAAAACTAAAAGATAAAAGAGAAAATCCTGCATGCAGCCAGAAAGAAACAATTTAGATACCCAGAAGCCACAGTAAGGATTACACAGGACCTGGCTGCATCTACAATAAGGGATCGAAGGGCCTAGAATGTGATATTCTGAAAAGGAGGGGAGCTTGGAATACAGACAAGAATTCATTATCCAGCAAAACTGAGTCTTCTCTTCCAGGGGAAAAGATGGACATTATGAAACAGGAGACTTCCAAATTTTCCTGATGAAAAGACCAAAGTTTAATAGAAAATTTGGACTTCAAACAGGAGACTCAAGAGACACATGAAAAGGTTAAAAAAAGGGGGAAAGGAAAAAAACTGCTATCCAGTAAGATGAAACCATCCCTACCTGGGAGAAAGACTTTAATAACTCTGTAGAATTGTAACTCATTAGAGAGAATATATTTAGCCAGAAGTGATGGACACTTGTGACTTTTCTGTGACTCAGAATGATTTAAAAACAATACCTCTTTAAAAAGGGGACCAGTAAAAAGACAAGATTACTGAATGGGGTAAACCTCATTACATTAACAGGTACAAAGGACATATTGCAACAGAGGGGAAGAAGAGAGGAGGTGAGAACTGCCTGAATCTTACTCTTATAAGACTTGGCTTAAAGTTAACATACATATACTCAATTAAGAAATTTATCTTACCTTTCAAGTAATAAAAGGGGAAAAGGGGAGGGGAGGAAAAGGGGAACCAAGAGAAGGAAGGGAAGGAAGAAAAGGCAAAGGGAAAGGGGAAAGAAAGGGGAGGGGAGTTGGATATAGGAGGGCAAACACACTGAAGGTGGTGGTATTCAGAAACAAAATACTGGGAAATATAAAGTGAAAAGTAGGAAAATACAAACAGAGGGAAATGGAGGGCAATAAAGAGTTAGCAAATACAAGTTTGAATGTGAATGGGATGAACTCTACCTTTAAACATAAGCAAACAGTAGACTGGATTAAAAACCAGAATCCTACAATATGCTGTTTACAATAAACTCATTTGAAGCAGAGAGAGAACATATAGAATGAAGGTAAAATGTTGGAGCAAAATATATTTTGCTTCAGTTGCTGCTGTTTGATAAACCAAAGGAGTCCAGCTGTTGGGATAAAACCTCTCTCTTAGATAAAAACGGCTGGGAAAATTGTAAGGTAGTATGGAAGAAACTTACATTAGACCAACACCTCACACTCTATACCAAGATAAGATCAAAATGGATACAGGATTAAACATAAAAAACAATATCATAAGCAAACTAGAAGATCAAGCAGAAGTTTACCTGTCAGATCTATGGAAAGGGAAGGAGTTTATGACTAAGGAAGAGATGGAGAGCATCACTAAAAACAAACTAGATGATTTTGATTACATTAAATTAAAAAGCTTTTGCATAGACAAAACCACTATAACCAAAATCAAAAGAAATGTAGTAAACTGGGAAATAATCTTTACAACTATTATTTCTGACAAAAGACTGTCGTTTCTAAAATATACAGAGAACTGAGTCAAATTTAAAAAAAAAGCCAATCCCCAATTGACAAATGGTCAAAGGATATGCAAAGGCAATTTACAAATGAGGAGATCAATGCAAACCATAATCATAAGAAAAATTGCTCTAAATCATTACTTATTAGAGAAATGCAAATTAAAGCTTCTCTGAGGTACCACCTTACACCTCTCAGACTGGCCAATATGACCAGAAAGGACAATGATCATTGTTGGAAGGGTTGTAGGAAATCTGGGACACTATTACATTGTTGCTGGAGCTGTGAACTCTTCCAAACTTTCTGGAGAGCAATTTGGAATTATGCCCAAAGGGCAACAAAAATGTGCATTCCCTCTGATCCAACAATACCACTACTGGGTCTATACCCTGAAGAGATTATGAAAAAGATTATAAAAACATCATTTGTATAAAAATATTCATAGCAGCCCTGTTTGTGGTGGCAAAGAATTGGAAATCAAGTATATGTCCTTCAATTGCAGAATGGCTTAGCAAACTGTGGTATACGTATGTCATGGAACACTATTGTTCTATTAGAAACCAGGAGGGACAGGATTTCAGGGAAGCCTGAAGGGATTTGTATGAACTGATGCTGAGTGAGATGAGCAGAGCCATAAAAACATTGTACACCCTAACAGCAACATGGGGGTGATGATCAACCTTGATGGACTTGCTCATTCCATCAGGGACAATTTGGGGCTGTCTACAATGAAGAATGCCATCTGTATCCAGAGACACAACTGTGGAGTTTGAACAAAGACCAAGGACTATTACCTTTAATTTAGGAAAAAAACTGATATCTTATTGTCCGATCTTGCTGTTTCTTATACTTTATGTTTCTTCCTTAAGGATATGATTTCTCTCTCATCACATTCAATTTGGATCAATGTATACCATGGAAACAATGTAAAGAATGGCAAATTGACTTCTGTGGGGGGTGGGGGGAGGAAAGTATGATTAGGGGAAAAATTTTAAAACTCAAAAATAAAATCAGGGGCAGCTAGGTGGTGCAGTGGATAGAGCACCGGCCCTGGAGTCAGGAGTACCTGAGTTCAAATCCAGCCTCAGACACTTAATAATTGTCTAGCTGTGTGGCTTTGGGCAAGTCACTTAACCCCATTGCCTTGCAAAAAAAAAAAAACCTAAAATAACTGAATAAATAAATAAATAAATGAAACCTTTAGAATTTAAAATATTCATAGCAGCCCTGTTTGTGGTGGCAAAGAATTGGAAATCAAGTAAATGTCCTTCATTGGGGAATGGCTTCACAAACTGTGGTATATGTTTGTCATGGAACACTATTGCTCTATTAGAAACTCATTTGAAGCAAAGAGATACATATAGAATAAAGGAAAAAGGTTGGAGCAAAATATATTTTGCTGCAGCTGCTGCTGTTTGATAAACCCAAAGAGTCCAACTACTGGGATAAAAACTCTTTTCGATAAAAACTATTGGGAAGGGGAGGCTAGGTGGCGCAGTGGATAGAGCACTAGCCATGGAGTCAGGAGTACCTGAGTTCAAATACAGGCTCAAAAACTTAATAATTACCTAGCTGTGTGGCCTTGGGCAAGCCACTTAACCTCATAGCCTTGTAAAAAATTTTAATAAAGTTTAAAAAAAAAGTTGGGAAAATTGGAAATTGGTATGGCAGAATCTTGGATTAGACTAACATCTCACACCCTATACCAAGATAAGATCAAAAAGGATACAGGATTTAAACATAAAAAACAATATTATAAGCAAACTAGAAGATCAAGGACTAGTTTACCTGTCAGATCTATGGAAAGGGAAGCAGTTTATGACTAAGGAAGAGATGGAGAACATCATTAAAAACAAACTGGATAATTTTGGTTACATTAAATTAAAAGCTTTTGCACAGACAAAACTACTGTAACCAAGATCAAAAGAAATGTAGTAAATTGGGAAACAATTTTTACAACTAGTATTTCTGACAAAGGACTCATTTCTAAAATATACAGAGAACTGAGTCAAATTTAAAAAAAAAAAAGAGGCATTCCCCAGTTGACAAATGGTCAAGGGATGTGCAAAAGCAATCTACAGATGCGGAAATCAAAGTGATCCAGTCATATGAAAAATTGCTCTAAATCTCTATTAAAGAAATGCAAATTAAAGCATCTCTGAGGTACCATCTCATAGCTCTCAGATTGGCCAATATGACCAGAAAGGACAATGATCAATTGGAAGGGATGTGGGAAATCTGGGACACTAATACATTGTTGGTGGAGCTATGAACTCATCCAACCTTTCTGGAGAGCAATCTGGAATTATGCCCAAAGGGCAACAAAAATGTGCATACCCTCTGATCCAGCAAGACCACTACTGGGACTATACCCTGAAGAGATCATAAAAAGGGTTAAAAACATCACTTGTACAAAAATATTCATAGCAGCTCTGTTTGTTGTGGTAAAGAACTGAAAATCGAGAGGATGTCCATCAATTGGGGAATGACTTAATAAATTGTGGCATATGTATGTGATGGAAAACTATTGTTCTATCAGAAACCAGGAGGGATGGGAATTCAGGGAAGCCTGGAAGGATTTGCATGAACTGATGAACAGCACCATGGGGGTGATGATCAACCTTAACAGATTTGCTCATCCCATCAGTGCAACAATCAAGCACAATTTGGGAGTATTTGTGATGGAGAATACCATCTGTATCCAGAGAAAGAACTGTGGAGTTTGAACAAAGACTATTACCTTTAATTTTTTTTAAAAAAACTTATCTACTATATAATTTTGCTATCTCATACTTTATTTTTCTTCCTTTAAGGATAAGATTTCTTTCTCATCACATTCAACTTAGATCAATGTATAGCATGGAAACAATGTAAAGACTAACAGACTGCCTTCTGTGGGGGGTAGGGGAAGGGAAGCAATGATTAGGGGAAAATTTGTAAAATTCAAAATAAATAAATAAATAACTTTTTTTTTAAATGAGAGGGTTGTCCATAGATTGGGGAATGACTGACTAAATTATGGCATGTGAATGTGATGAATAATATTGCGCTGTAAGAAATAATTAAAGGGATAGTTTCTGAGAAGCCTGGTAAGACTTGTATGAACTGAAAATATTCTATATAGTAATAACAATACTTAAAGGCAATTTTGAAAGACTTAGGAACACTGATCAAGTTAATAACCAATCATCATACAACAGGGTACCTATTTCCTGATAGAAAGATGACAGACTGAGAGAGAAAACTGAAATATTTTGTGCAGGGAAGTGGAAGAGGAAAGCATAGCCAAAGTAGGAATTTGTATTGCTTGACCATACATCTTTGTAACAGAGATATATTTTTTCTTGCTTTTTAAATGGAGTAGGAGGTAGGTAGGTAGAAAAAAATATTAATTTTAAAAAAAGCAAACAAAAAGCAGGTCAGAACATGTCACTCCTATGCTCAAAGATTCCCCATTGGCTCCCTATTACTTCTAGGATAAAAATCCAAATTTACCCTAGCATTTAGAGGGAACTCTTAAAAATATGGCTCTATGCAATCAGCAATGGCAATGGTGGAAAAATATGGAAGTAACTTTTGTGATGGACTTATGATAAAGAATGTGATCCACCCGTGACAGAGTTGGTGGTGTTGGAACACAGACTGAAGCACATTTTTAATTATTATTATTTTTGGGGGGGTGCAAGGCAAATGGGGCTGGGTGGCCTGCCTAAGGCCACATAGCAGGGTGATCATTGGGTGTCTGAGGCCAGATTTGGACCTGGGTGCTCCTGGTTCAAGGGCCAATGCTCTGTCCGCCACCCAGCCATCCCTACTATTATTACTATTTTATTTTATTTGGGGTCTTTTTTTTTCTTTTTCTTTTTTTGGGGGGGGGTTTGTAGGGCAGTGGGGTTCGGGTGGCTTGCATGTCACACAGCTGGGTGATTGTTGGGTTTATGGGGCCGGATGTGGGCTCGGGTGCTCATGGCTCCAGGGCTGGTGCTCTGTCCATTGCGCCACCTGGCCATACCTACAATTATTACTATTATTTTTTTATTTTAATTTTTTTCTCTCCCCTTTACTTTATTACTCAAGCAAGTCTATATTTATGGAGGGAGGGGGTATTTCATTTACTCTTAAACAAGAATATTTTATTAATGTAAAAAAATTATTTGTACAAAATGAGAAATATTAAATTAAAAAAAATCTAGCTCTATTCTATATTGAAGTCTTATTTCATTTTATTCCCCTTCATGTCTTCTACATTCCAATCACACTGAATACTTATTTAACAAACTCAACATTCCATATCTTTCTTTTATGTGCAACATTCCCAGTGCCTGAAATTCACTCCTTCCTCCATACTTTAATATTGACCTTTCTTAAAAGTTCAGTGGAGCAACAGAGCTCCAGCCTTCCAGAAATAGCCCACAGGGTGCCTGGGTCCCTGGGAGCACTAGCTCATGGCAGCAGATGCTGTTTCCTGACCTGTCAACCCAGAGAACACCAAGCACAACTTGGAGGATCAGCAGGGAAACCTCCGCCAGAATGAGTAAGAAACCCAGGACAGCATGGCCCTTGGCATAGCCACCGCCCTCAGCATAGCCCAGTCCCAGGAAACAGAAGCAGACCCACAGAGCCACCCAGTAGGGAGCTGCCCAGCAGCTACTCCCAGAGCATTCAGCCCACAGAAGGTAAGGGGTGGGAGAAGACTGTTGAGGTCACTCCTCTCTGCCAGGGACAGGACTCCGGTGCTTTGTCCATATTCAGATCCAGGTTGTAGTCTGTAGCGAGCAGGCAGTGACCCTCCCCACAGTTCCAGGGCAGGGTGGAGTGCTTGTGGTCATCCACAGACCAGAGCACAGGCAGGAGAGCCATCAGAGTCTCACATAAGACCTGGACTGAAGTCCTTACAGGGGTGACCCAATAATACTCAAAAGCTCAGGAAGCACCCCAAAACCAGGCCACAGGCTGGGGAAATGAGTAAACAGGAAAAAAAAGGAATCTGACCATAGACAATTACTTTGGTCCCACGGAGGATCAAAACACACACTCAGAAGATGCCAAAGTCCAAGCTTCTGCATCTAATGCCTCCAAGGAGTTGGGCTCAGGCTATGATAGAGCTCAGAAAAGATTTTGAAAATCAAATAAGGGAGGTAAAGGAAAAATTGGGGAAAGAATAAGAGATGCAGGAAAAACATGAAAACCAAGTCAGCAGCTTAGTCAAGGAGATCCAAAAAATGCTGAAGAAAACATGTTAAAAACCAGTTTAGGTCAAAGGGATAAAACAATCCAAAAAGTTAATAAGGAGAAGAATACCTTAAAAAGGAAAATTGGCCAGATGTGAAAGGAGATAGGAAAGCTCTCTGAAGAAAACAATTCCTTCAAACGCAGAATGGAGCTAAAGGAAACTGATAACTTTGTAAGAAATCAAGAAACAATAAAACAATATCAAAAGAATGAAAAACTAGAAGAAAACATGAAATATCCCATTGGAAAAAAACTGACCTGGTGAACAGAAAAAGGAGAAACAATTTAAAAATTATTGGGCTTGGAAGTCATGATCAGATCTTGCTATCTCTTATACTTTGTTTCTTCCTTAAAGATATGATTTCTCTCTCATCACATTCATTTTGGATCAATGTATACCATGGAAATAATGTAAAGACTGGCAAATTGCCTTCTGTGGCGGGGGGGGAGGGAAGTAAGATTAGGGGAAAAATTGTAAAACTCATAATAAATAAAATCTTTTTTAAAAAAATCATGATCAGAAAAGAGCCTTGATTTCATTTTTAAAGAATTTCTACAGGAAAATTTTCCTGATATCCTAGAAGAGAGGATAAAATAGAAATTGAGAGAATCTACCGATAACCTCCTGAAAGAGATTCAAAAAGATTAACTCCCAGGAATTATAATAGCCAAATTCCAGAACTCTCAAAGAGAAAATATTACAAGTGACCAGAAGGAAACAATTCAAATATCATGGAGCTACAGTTAGGATTAACTAGGACTTAACAGCATCCACATTAAGGGCTTGTAGGGTTTGGAATATAATATTCTGGAAGGCAAAAGAGCTTGGAATGCAACCAAGAATCAACTAACCAGCAAAACTGAACATTCTCTTCCAGGGAAAAAGATGGACTTTCAGTGAAACAGGGGAATTTCAAATGTTCATGTTGAAATGACCAGAGCTCAACAGAAATTTTGATCTTCAAGTACAGGACTCAGGTGAGGCATAGAGAGGGGTGGAGGAGAAGGGTAAATTATGAGGGACTTAATGATGATGAACTGTGTGTAATCCTGCATGGGAAGATGATATTGATAACTCATATGAACCTTCTCATTTAATAGAGCAGTTAGAAGGAGCATATGTAGACAAGGCACAGGAGGGAGTTGAATATAATGGTATAATATAGTATAAAGATGGAGTCAGTGAGCAATAAAGGAAAGTACTGGGAGGAAGTGAAAGGAGAGGAAGCATAGGATAAAATATTTTATATAAAAGAGTCATAAAAAAGCTTTTGCAGTACAATGGAAGGGGGAGGGGAAAGGGAATGAATGAGCCTTTATTCTCATCAGAAATGACTCAGAGGAAACAAAATATACATATAATAAGATATAGAAATCTATCTTACCCTAGAGGAAAAAGGAAAGGGATGAGAGAAAGTGGACAGGGATGGGAGGAGGAGTGTAAGTGATAGAGGAGAGGGTAGTCAGATACAACAAATTTTTTGTTGTTTTTTGCAAGGTGGTGAGACTGGGTGGCCTGCCTGGGACCACACAGCTGAGTGGTTCTGAGTGTCTGGGGTGGGATGTGGACTCAGGACCTCCTGGCCCCAGAACTGGTGTTCTGTCCATTATACCACTTGACTGCCCCACATCACACTTTTGGGAGTGACATAAAGTAGAGAGAAAAATAGGATAAATGGGAGTGGGGAGGAATGGTTGGAGGGAATTGCAATCAGCATTAGCAACTATGGGAAAAAATATGGAGAACTAGATCATGAATCAGGAAGACCTGAGTTCAAATGCAGCTTTCATATACATTGTGTGTGACCATTTGACCAGCTGTGTGACCATGGACAAGTCACTTAACCCTCTTTGCCTAAGTTTTCTCATCTGTAAAATGAGCTAGGGGGAAAAATGGAAAGCCACTCCAGTATAGCTAACAAAAAGAAATGATGAATTGTAAGAGTTCAAATGATTCTTACAAACTGATGCAGAAGAAACATAAGTAGAACCAAGAAAGCAATATATAGAAAGATGAAAAAAAAACCATTAGAAACTGAAAGTAATGGAAAAATTAATGAAATCTTCGAGAATGGATCATTGACTCACATATTTAGAACTAGAAAGAATCTTAAAGAGAAGGCTATATATAATGAAAGAGTATTTTCTCACAGCACAGAAGTGAGGGTCTTGTACTGCATACAGACTTAGTTCCTGAATTGATATTTTGGCATTTTTTTGTCAAAAGGAAAGAGTTCAGCCTTCACGTTCCATTTCTAACTCTCTGGACTTTCTTTACTAAGCCTCAGAAGATCTTTCTTCCATTTGACTGGTTCATTCCAGAATCTCCAATTTAAGGAGAACATCCAGCTCAATGAGAGTTTCCTTCCTTATCTCCCGACTCTTTGGAGTTTCTCTACCTGATCATGTTTCTCTTACCTTTGCCTCCTCCCAAACTTTGTTTCTGAGCTTCCTTTTCTATATTACTTTTTCCTCATTAGAATGAAAGTTTCAGGATCAGCTAGGTGGCACAATGGATAGAGCACCAGCCCTGGAGTCAGGAAGACCTGAGTTCAAATCCGGCCTCAGACACTTAATAATTGCCTAGCTGTGTGACCTTGGGCAAATCACTTAACCCCACTGCCTTAAATAAAGGAAAAAAAATTTTAAGTCTTTGGAGTGAAAGTTCCTTGAGGCCAAGGAAAATTTTACTTTCTGCTAGTATTTGTAATCAAAGAGCTTAGCCCATGGTTTGTCACATTGTTAGCATTTAATAAATGCTAGCTGACTTGACTTGAACCTGGAGGAAAAGACAGAAAGAACTGTAATGAAGTAAAGATAAAAGTATCAATGAAATATTTAACTGGTTGAAATAATTAACAACCTTAGCAAAGTTTTAGGATATAAAATAAACCCACATAATCATATGAATAAAATTAGATTTAAACCATTGGACAAATATTCCTTGATCAGGGATAGGCTGAAACAATATGATAAAAATGATAATTCTATCTAAATTTATTTACTTATTCAATGACATATGAAACTACCAAAAAATATTTTCTGGAGTTAGAAAACTAATAGAAAAATTTATCTGGAAGAATAAAAGTTCAAATTATTAAGGGAATCAATGAAAAAAATGAAGAGAGATAATTTTCCAAACAATCTGGTAACCCACATAAATCATAAGAATTTCTATATTTGACCAATAAAGCCCAAGAACAAGAGATAGAAAGAGAAGTTCCATTTAAAGTAACTGTTAAAATACTTGGGAATCTATCTCCCTAGACAAACCTAGAAACTATATGAAAACAATCATAAAATACTTTTCAAACAAATTCAGATCTAAACAATTGGAAAAAATGTCAATTGCTAATGGTTAGGCTGAATTAATATAATAAAAATTATAATTCTACTCAAATTAAATTATTTATTCAATGCCATACTAATCAAACTACCAAAAAATCCCAATTTTACAGAGCTAGAAAAAATAGTAACAAAATTCAACTGGGGTCAAAAAGGTCAAGAATATCAAGAGAACTGATGAAAAACATTGCAAAAGAAGATGGCCTACTGAACCAGATCTAAAACTATATTATAAAATGACAGTCATCAAAACTGTCTGGTACTGACTAAGAAACAGAGAAATGGATTGTGATTTAGATTAGATACAAAAGAAATAGTAGTAAAGGTCTACAATAATCTACTTTTTGATAAACCCCAAAACAATAGCTTCTGGAACAAGAACTCATTATTTGACAAAAACTGTTGGGAAAACTGGAAAATAGTATGACAGAACTAAGCATAAAGCCACATCTCATACTCTATAACAAGAGAAGGTCAAAATGGGTATATGATTTTGACATAAATGGTGATATCATAGACCAATTAAGAGAGTAAGAAATACTCTGTCAGATCTATGGAGAGGGGAGAGGTTTATGACCAAATGAGATAAAGAACATTACAAATACCAAAATGGATGATTTTTACTATATTAAATTTAAAAATTTTTGCACAAATAAAAGCAATGTAGCCAAGATTAGAAGGAATGCAGAAAGCTGGGAAGCAATCTTCACAGTGTTTCTATTAAAAGATTCATTTCTAAAATATATAGAGAATTTAATCAAATTTATAAGATTATAAGTCATTCTCCATTTGCAAATGTTAAAATTTCCCATGAATAAGCAGTTTTCAAATGAAGAAATTAAAGCTATTTATAGTAAAAATTTTATAAATTGAGAGGGTTGAATTTGATGGTCTCCAAGGTCCCTTCTAAGGTCCTTTTTTGTCCTAATATCCTTAGTATATGGTCCAATACCTGGCCCACATCATGGGCATTTAATAAATGCTTATTGACCTGAATGATTGTTGGTTGAGTATTAGGGCATGTGAAGATATTGATGATTTAGATTTATGAGATGTATGAAAATATGTGATCATGTATATGTAGAGATGTTGAATGTACATATATGTGCACATGTGTGGAGAAAGTTAAATTGTGCATGAGTGAACACTTACACATATGTGTCCATGTATGGGAAGAAAATGATTATTTACTCAGGTTTAATGTGTGGTTGGGGAGAGAGAGGGGATATGTAATTGGGGTGGGGTGTGTATCTGTGTGTGTGTGTGTATGTGTGTGTGTGTGTGTGTGTGTGTGTGTATCTGGTGTGTGTGCATGTGTATATACATATGTATGTAAGAAGATTAACTATTGTATGTTCGAGTTATACTCCTTTATGGAAAGAAATTAAGTTCAAGAAACACTAAGCACTTGCTTCACACATTTTTTATGAAAAAATTCTCCAGATCATTATTGATTAGAGAAATGAAAATTAAAACAACTCTGAGGTACCACCTCACACCTATCAGATTGGTTAAGATGACAAAAAAGTAAAATGATCAAAGTTGGAGAGGATGTGGGAAAATTGGGACACTAATGAGATGGAGTTGTAAACTGATCCAACTATTCTAGAGAGCAATTTGGAACTATGCCCAAAAGACAATAAAACTGCCTAACCTTTGATCCAGTAATATTACTACTTAGGTCTATATCCCAAAGGGATCATAAAAACAGGGAAAAACTGACATGTTCAAAAATATTTATAGCAAATCTTTTTGTAGAGACAAAGAATTGGAAATTTAGGGGATAGCCATCAATTGGGGAATAGCTGAATAAGTTGTGGTATACGAATGTTATAGAATACTATTGTTTTGTAAAAAAAAAATCATGAGCAATAGATTTTAGAGAAGCAAGAAAAGACTTGCATGATCAGATGCTGAGTGAAATGAGCTGAACCAAGAAATCACTGTACACATTAACAACAACACTGTGAAATGATCAACTACGATGGATGTAGCTCCTCTCAGCAGTTCAATGATCAAGGACAATCCTGAGAGACCTGGTCTAGAAAATGTCATCCACATCCAGAATAAAAACAGAGATGTTCAATTTTTAAAGACTTCTTTTATGGGGTTTTTTCCTGATGATTTTTCCCCTTAGTTCTATTTTTTCTTTCACAACATGACTAATATGAAAATATTCCAAACACTATTGTACAAGTACAACTTTTACCAGATTGCCTGGAGGGCTCTTGGGCTTATGAGATAAAGAAGACTTTGGTATTCCTACTATTACTAGATGCCCAACTTCAGGATGAGTGGTGGGGAGTGTACAGTAGTACCACCATGGGGGAGGGAAGGGAGGATAATAGAAAAATGTGAAATTCATAAACTTGCAATTGAATGAATGTTGAAAACTATCTTTGTATGTAATAGGAAAAATAAAATGGAAGAAAAAAATTAACCTTAAAAAAAAAATCTGGTACCGGCCAAGAAATAGAATGGTGGATCAGTGGAATACATTAGATACACAATATACAGTAGAAAATAACTAAAGTAATCTAGTATTTGATAAACCCCAAATTCTAAACTTTTGGGGTAAGAGCTCAACATTTTATCAACCATGCATATCCTTTAACCTAGAAATATCACTATTATGTCTGTATCCTAAAAAGATTTTAAAAAAAAGGAAAAGTACTCACATGTACAAAAATATTTATAGCAACTTTTTGTGGTGGCAAAGAATTGGAAATTAAGGAAATGGTCATCAATTAGGGAAGGGCTGAACAAAGTGTGATTTATGATTATGATAAAATACTATTATGCTATAAGAAATGATAAAGTAGGATGCTTTCAGAAAAACATAGAAAGACAAAAATGAACTGATGAACAGTGAAGTAAGCAGAACCAGGAAAATATTGTACATAGCAATAGCAATATTGTAACAATGATCAACTGTGAAATATTTAGCTATTCTCAGCAAAACAGTGATCCATGACAGTTCCAAAAGACTTTCGTCTTTGTTTTCTTTCACAACATGACTAATATAGAAATAACCTAAATCAAATTGCTTGCCTTCCCAACAAAACATGAGGGAAGGCTTTTTAAAAGTGTTAAAAATAACTGCTACATATAATTGGGAAAAATACATTTATAAAAATAGGCTGGGGGGGGGGGAAGGCTAGGTGGCGCAGTGGATAAAGCACTGGCCCTGGAGTCAGGTGTACCTGGGTTTAAATCTGGTCTCAAACACCTAATAATTACCTAGCTGTGTGGCCTTGGGCAAGCCTAAAAATAAATAAACAAATAAATGAATGAATGAATGAATAAATAAATAAATCAATAGATGAGCAAATAAATAAATAAAAATAAAAATAGGCTAGGACTCAGAATGAAACTTGGAGATCAACTAATATAACACTATTATTTTATAGGAGAAATAGATATTTGGAAAAAGAAAGGAATTTGCCAAAGATTTTATAAATAGGTCAGTAGTATAGTTGAAAAAAAGTCAGAGCCTTTCTGAATCTCCATCTAAAATAAAGAAAGGATCTTTATGGGAGAAAAGGAAGAGAATTCTAGATGTTACTGATGAGGTCATGCTTAGTGAGGTCACAATAGCCCCTACCTAGTTTGTTGGAGGAGGGATACAGAGGACAGCCCAGACGTCAAGGCAAAGCTCGGGATGGGTCCTGGACCATAATAGGGGCAGATAGGGAAGACAAAGTCACAGCTGCTACCTACAATGGGTAACTACAACTCTCGAAAGAAAACCAAGACTCCCAAGCAGGGACTGAAGGAAAAACCCCCAGACATGGAAAAGGCCAAGAAGAAGAAGGCCTTCTTTGGCCACTTGAAGAGAAAATCAAGTGTGAGTATCTTGGAATTCTCAGTCAATTTACTTAATAGGGGAGGCTAAAGGACACCCCCTGCCTCTTGGTTCCTAACTTCTTTCCAAGTCTATCATGAGGATGAACATTTAATGCTCTGAGCTCTGAGCTCATATTCAGGGAAGGCTACAGTGAGTCCACAGTCTGTCCCCATGTACTGGTTCCTTCACCTCCCATCCCAGGGCTAGTGAATATAGAGGTATAGAAAGGAGAGAAGTTTTAGGAACACACCAGAGACAAATCACATGAAGCCTTAGGTCCTTTTGGGTTCTAGCCCTCAGTTTTTTCTCTCTGAAAAATAGGAAAGGGACCCAGACTGTTGGCGGCAAGGAAGTTTCACCAGCTTTACTCTTTCTTCTTCCCAGCCCCAGATTGTGTTGTTCCTGCCCTTGGACAAAAGGAACCAACTGACAGAGATCAGCATGCCCCCTGGATCCTGGACTGGAAGGCAGGGGGATAAGGCTGGGGCAACAGCAACACCAGTTGCCTCCTCCCTGAGAGGTGCAGGTGATGGGACAGATTGCCTGGAGGGCTCTTGGGCTCATGAGATGAAGAAGATTTTGGTATTCCTGCTACTACTAGATGCTCGACTGCAGGATGAGTGGTGGGGAGTGGACAGTAGTACCAAGAGTACCCAGTCCTGGCAGCACCTTCACACCTATCTGCTGACTGAGAATGAGGCTGAGGACCAGCCGCATCCACAGAGGCGCTGGCACCGAAGCCGCTACCAATGCTGAGCCTGAGCAGGGCAAGGAGGACAATAAGACCATGGAGCAATCAGGTGGCTAGCCAAGGCTGGTGTGTCACTGGCCTGGCTTTAGGATACCTGAGGACAGCCTCCTGCTCTCCCCCTCTTCCCCTCCCCCAATGTGGGACCTGTGGCAATAAAAACATGGAAATGGGGTAGAGTGAAACAAAAGGTAACTGCCTCTCATTTCTTTCTCCTACCTACCCCCAGAGTTAGGTCAAGAGAAAGGGTCGACACAGAATCTAGAAATCTTAGGATCACAGATATAAAACTTAGATGTCAAAATCCAACCCCTTTCCTTTAAAGGTGAGGAAACAGATCCAGAAAGGTCATGATTTGCCCAAGAGCAAACAGATGGTAAGAAACTGATCCAAGATTTGAATCCAGTTCTCCTGATCCCACATCAATCTCTTTTCCATTATTTACTCTCTTGTACAAGTATTGTAGAGACTTATATAGCCTAACCCTTTCACTTTACAAAAAAACTTGAGGCCCAGTGAAAAGACTATTCCATTGTGTGGGAGTTATTGGTAAAACTGGATGAGAATCCAAGTCTCCAGAGTCCCACAAATGAACCACAATCAGAACCAAAAGAGGTAGTAGTTGAAGGTCTACCTTTCCAGAATGTACCTGGAAAAAACAACCCAGCTTCTCTCTTTATAAGGAAGGAAAAGTGAACCAGAGGGTGAGGGATGAGCAGAATGGGAATGTGGGATTGGGGGCAATAGTCTAGATAGATAGTAGAGGGGGCTGGACTTTTATTGGCCTGGCCTGGCCCAGCCCTTGAGGTCATAAACCCACTAGCTATTTCCTCTCCCTTTCCCTCAACCTATTCTCTAGTTGAGGCCACTGACCTTGAGGGATCTTGACTAGGAGAAGAAAAGGTAAGAACAAAAGGGAGAAGCAAGGGAAAGTATGAGGATCCTGAGTCTTGAACAGGCTCCAACCCTGAGGATGTAAGTTTAAGCAAAGCTACAATATAAGGGCAGCTAGCTAGGTGATACAATAGATAGAATTCCAGACCTGAAGTCAGAAAGACTCATATTCCTGAGTTCAAATCTGGTCTTGGACACAATCTGTTTGCCTCAGTTTTCTCATTTCTAAAATGGACTGGAGAAGGAAATGGCAAACCACTCTAGAATCTCTGTCAAGAAAACCCCAAATGGGGTATGAAGAATCAGACACAACTAAAAACACTGCCACCAATGGCAGTGTGAGGGCCAGGGGCCACTCAGGTCCTTGCTTGGTCCAAGGGAGTGACCGATGTGACCAGTCCCCAACAATTACCACTTATGCAGGAAGAAGCTATTGTTGCCTCTACATTGTCATCTGGGCTCTGGTGCTTTCTGCTCAGAAAATTCTGACCCTTCCATCTTTGTCCTTATTGAATCTTTGCCTGGTCCTTAGGCTTCACTCATTATTCATCTGGAACTGTGTCTTCCTAGGTCACCAAAATAACCATAATATAGAGTTGTGGATTTAAGATTTTAGCAAGTCCAACCCATTCAGTTTATAAATGAGGAAACTAAAGTCCACTGAGGACTAGCCCAAATTCATACAATGGGATTTAAAAGTCAGGATTTCTGGTTCCTAAACTAGTCTTCTTTTCTCCATACAATGCTGCCCTCTCATTCTCTGACTCCATCTTTCCCAACTTCTTTGCAGCTTTTGATGCCATCAACAATTCCTCATTGAATAAGCTATACTCCCAAGCTTCAGAAGACACCACAATCTTTTGGCTCTCTTGTCTAACTCCCTTTCCTCCTCATTCTTCCTTGATGGCTCTTATTCTCCCAAATGACCTTTTTTATGTAGTCAAACACCTGTTCCCCAAGAACTGAGCCATACTTTTCATAGGACTTAGAGTCTAAGGGACTTAGTGATCTATCTGACCCAGTCCTTTAGAGATGGGGAGAAAGAGGGCTAGAGAATTAACTTGCCCAGGATTACAGAGGCTCCTGCGACATAGCATAGAAGTAAAGTTCAAATGCTCTGACTCCAAATTCAGTGCTCCTTCCTCTGTCATCCCTCAGACCTCTCCTCTGTCCTCTCTAATGGCAATCTCACGTCCTCCATAAATGAGCAAATGTTTATGAGTGTGTTCCATGTACCAGGACAAAACTAAAATATATCCCCTCAAGGAACTTTCATTCCATACAAGATGCTTCCTAATTTATATTTTTGGTCCTGACCTTTTTTTTCTAAGCTCCAGATCTGCATTTCTGGATTGTTATCCAGTCAAGTCCATCTCTTTGAGATCCCATGAATCATCAGGTCAATTCTGGTCATGGAGTTTTCTTGGTAAAGATACTACAAATAATTTGCCATTTCCTTCTCCAGCTCATGACAGATGAGAAAATTGAGGTTATGTGACTTGCCCAGGGTCACACAGCAAGTGGCTGAGGCCAGACTTGAACTCAGGAAGATGACTGATTCCAAACTCAGTGGTCTATCCACTGAGTCACTTCACTCTTTTAGAATAACCCTTATGCCCCAAGATCTCAAACTCAACACTTCCCAAACCGTCCCCCTCTATCCAATCTTCCATCTAATATCACTCTTTCTGTTTGTGGGACCACCACCTACCTACTCCCCCACGGCTGAAAAAACTTGAGGTATGGCCTTTGATCCTTCCCTATCTCTAACCACCCATGTCCAGGCAGACCACCAAGTCTTGTGGACTCCATCTCTGTGGCATCTCTTAGGAGTGTTCTCTCTTCTATAGTCCCACTGCCACCATCCTAATATGGGTCTTCATGAATACTCATCCAGACTCCTATAATAGCTCCCTCCTATTTTGCTCTCTACTCCTCTTAGGGTGGGGGAGTTAAGAAAGAAGGCTGGTAGAATGGACCATTTTGATCGGGATGTAAAGAGTATAGAAGGAGAGTAATAAGAGTAATAAGGCAAAAGGTAGATTAGTGGAATCTGCTAATGTACAAGAGTCTGATTTAAAGATCTTTGATACAAAGAGAAATATATCCAGATGAAGTCATGGAAAATGGCTTAGGAAGAGGAAAAAGCAAAATGGAAGGGAGCCCTGCAAAGATGCTATGGAAGGATGCCTAGGGCTCAGTACCAGCTTAAGTTACCCCTTGAAATGTGGTGTGGTTGTGGACTGGAAAGCCATGGAGAGCTTGTAGCATCACCTCTTTGCTGGTGTCCTGAAGACCAGCCCTAAAAACTGATTTTTCATGAGCAACTCACACACTGGCCTGTCCAAGAACTGGGAGAAGGTGGATGAGCTGTTTGAGACTTTCACAGTGCCTACTTTTCAGTTTTTTCTTTTTCTTTTTTTGCAAGGCTATAGGGTTAAATGACTTGCCCAAGGTCACACAGTTAGGTAATAAATGACTGAGGCTGGATTTGAATTTTTGCCTTCCAAAAAAAAACTAAAAAGAAGGGGGGGGTATCAAAGGGGCCATATTTGAACCTGATGCTTGGAATACCACCAAAGACATTTGGGAGGCCCTCCAAGTGCCCTGGAAATGAAGTCATTTCTCTTACCTGGAGGGTAGATATCTACTAGGGGTACAACCTCTGATCCTGAGCAGGCTAACTCCTTGACTCTAGATCACAGATCTGTGATCACAGAGCCAAGGAAGGCGACCTGGGCTTACCTTGTGAACATCTGGGGCAGGTTATTCCCTCCTAAACCGGCTCTCTGAGAGAAGAGCAAGATCTGTGTGGATATGAGGGTGCGTGATTGTAGGTAGTTCAGCTATGACTGCATCATCTGTAGGAGTGGAAGGGCTTGTGAGTGGACAAATCTGTGTGTGTGTGTGTGTGTGTGTGTGTGTGTATGTGTATATATATATATATACATACATATATATATATATATATATATATATATATATATATATATATGAGAGTGGGTCAATAGCTATAGATAAATAAACGTGCCTGAGTGTGAGCAATGTTCACAAGGAATGAAATCAATCAAATCAAGGCTGAATCATATAATGAAATCTGGGGAAACACTGTAAGGTGAAGAATCACCCCCTGGTTTGTTATTTTTTAAATTGGATTGTCTTAAAGTAACACTGTAAGAAAATGGGTCTAGCCAGGAAAAGGAGAAGGGGATCTGGCCAAATTCAGCACCCCCAGGATTCCTTCTTCCTCTTCTCACTGTTTAGAGAATCCCTGAACTGTTTGACTGTTTGATCCTGTTCTGGTCTCACCCACCCAACTCAGATGTTGCCCTCTTCTCTTGCCTCTCTTAGCTTCACACACACACACACACACAC
Organism: Macrotis lagotis; assembly: GCF_037893015.1. NCBI lineage: Eukaryota > Metazoa > Chordata > Mammalia > Peramelemorphia > Peramelidae > Macrotis > Macrotis lagotis. Next base: position 358,452,478 of record NC_133658.1, on the reverse strand, counting down.
ACACACACACACACACACACACGGGTATTCATTAGAATTTTCTTCAAGATAATGGAAGAAAGATCACAGGGGTCATAGGTTAGACATTAAAAGCCTTCATTTGAAAGATGAATAAACTAAGGCCTAGACAGATAATGTAACTTGCCAAGAGTCACCCAAGGTAATAAGGGTATAGTCAGGATTGAACCCCAGTTAAAATCTATGAATCAAGATTTAGTGTCCTCTCCATAATTCAATTCTTCCAAGAGCAAATAATGCAAAATCAAAATCCAGCACTGTTGGTCATAAGTGGCCCCTGGCCCACTTCAGTTATATAACCATTTATTTGTTGACTTGCCCCGCCTCCTTCCCCTGACTCTGCTCTGGGGAGTCTGGCCTCACTTGCTTCCAAATATGACCTCGGTTCATGGTTGTCCTCACCAACTTTGCGTGTAAGTTCCTGCTGCTATCTATCTGGTCTTGCTTTAGTCTTGGCAAGCCTCTTTCCACATGGATTAAGACCTGGTTCTATGAGCCAAGGAAACTGCTTACAGGTGACAATTCCCCACTTATACCACAGTAACACACAGTCATCCTTAACACATGGTAACACATTTATACCCATACACACCTGGGTAATACCCAATAACATCCACCTACAATTTCTAGTAGCAATAAAGAGAGTGGGAAGCAGTGAGGGAAGAGCTGAATCTATGAGTGTCTATGCATATGTTTGCACAGACTTGCTCATCTAGATGTCTGCAGATATGATGATGATGATGATGATGATGATGTTCTTTGTCCTTTGTTCTTGAAGAGGACCAGGACATTAGGGAGCTGATGCCATGACAAACATGTGAACTGGATTTGAGTGAGGGGATGTTATGCTCAGTCACCAGCCCCACTTTCCTTCAAAGCCATATGGGTCCAGTAGCCAGACATGGAGGGGTACAACTGGAGATGACCCAGGATGAGAGGAAGTCAGGGTTAAATGACTTCCCCAAGGTCACATAGTGGGCATATAAATATAAGAACGGATTGCATGTTGTCACAGATGACCCTCTGTGCTTCTCCCTCAGATCTGGCTGTTTCTCCCAATTCTTCCACCTCCCCTGACCTCCAGTCATGAAGACATCAGGAGCAGAGCACTCAGGAAGTCACCACTCACCAGTTTAGTGGCATCCATGGCAGCAAGCACTGCACTATTCAGGGCCTCCAGGGCAGCCAGCACAGGTCTGTATGCACCCAGGTGCTCTGAGAAATAGTCTAAGGTTGGGATAGAGAGAAATAAAGGGAAAAAATGACTGAGCATGCTCATTATGGTATGTCTGCCCATGTGGAGTCCCAGGGCTGCCACCCCTCCCAGTCCAGGTCATCTACCTGGCTCACCTCCCTAAGATCCCCATCTGTCTAGTCAGTGGTTTGGTCTCAGGGCCTGGGAACAAGGAGACCAGAAGGGAGGCTGATGAGAAAGCCTCAGGAAGCTTTGGGATAAGGACAAAAAGAGAGGTCCCAGACTTCCCTGATCAAAGTAGTTCTTGGAAGGACAAGATGCTAAAGGTCGGGGCAAGGATGGATTAGAAGATATGATAGGGAGGGCTGGGATAACCTCTCTCCTGAGTTACACCTGGGACTTTGGGCCCAACAATGTCCTGCCAAACTCTACTTAGTGGTGGGAAAAGGGAAGGGCATTCCCTTCTGAATCAACAGATTCAGAGCTAGAGAGGCCTGGGTTGTGAAGTACCCTTGTACATCTGAAGCTGCCAATGTAATATACTCCTTCCTGATTCCCCCTAAAGGGGAATAAAGGCAAGATCTGCAGAAATGGCTCCCCTTCATCTTTTAACCAAGAGCACCACATCCCAAAGAGCTATAACAACCTCTTCCCTCTGAACTGTTTATCTGCCAATCACCATCAGTTAATACCTCAAGAGTTTCCTAAATCCTAGTGCAGACTTCAAGGCTACTTTTGGACTGCTGCAGGGACAGCACCTTATGTACCACCACCCCAAACAGACATAGAATACATATGGATTCATACATATATATTTTTTATCTTATCCATCTACATATGCATATAGATAGAAATAGACATCAGGACAGAGCCAGACCCACCAGAGATCTGGACCCACTTACCACAAAGCTTCTCAGTTTCCAGATTGCTGCAGGGTAAGAGAAATCAGGGCTTGTTAGACAGTGTTTGACATCCAAGTAGTGGCTGCTACAAAAATAGCATAGGGGAACCTGCTGATTAGGGGGTTTTGCTGCTCCAGAGCCCCCGGCAAGGACCCACCTCTAATGTCTTTTTCACAGGAATGGAAGGTCAGCAGTCCCTGGCAAGGGACTTCAGAGACTCAACTGAAAGTCAGATTCCAGGGGCAGATGCCCAATCTTATGCATATACATTTCCACGTGCATCTATGTGGGTATGCATGCACAGAATGGCAGAGCACCCTAGAAGACTTTTTTTTATGCTACTCCTGAGCGTTGTCTCTATTTCAGACTCATGGTGTCATTTCAGCCCATCTCCTTTTAGTCCATGTCCTAGCTTCCTCATCCCCTAACTCCCCAAGGACACTCCCTTCAAGCACTACTGATTCCCTTTCCTATACCTCTCAGTCTTGGTCACATCCTCTCAAGACCCCATCCCTAGCCAAACTAGATTCCCCTGAAGTCCTGTTCCAGTCCAGAAGCCAGAGGCCATCTCACCTATTCAAGAAGAGGGAAACCCTCATTTTCTCTACCTCACTCAAATATGTGAACTACATGGTATGAAAGTAATAAGCTGGTTCTGAGAAGGATCTCATGGCCCAACCCAAAGTCAGACCCCACCTATTCTGCAGTAGGGGTAGATATAGCAGCCAGAATTTTGCCTGGATCAGGGGATAAGGGGATAGAACCCACCCCCACAACCTGGAAAGAGTGAGACATCAGACAGCCTGACCCACATTGTCTAAGATCATTCTGATGACCCCAGATGTCTATAATGTGAGGCCTATCCTGGCACGGCTAATGCTGTCCTTCTAATCCCCCAATAGGATGGGGATTGGGAGGTAAACCCACTCCTCTACCTCAGGCCAGGTCTGGTTGGTGCTAGTAGAAAGTGGAAGGGTGCAGAGGAGGAAGCCTGGTTCATCTCCAGGCTATTTTGAGACCCTGCCTTGGATTTATCCCAGCAGGCAGGAGCTGAGCTGCTCAGTGTGTCTGGAGGAGGATGGAGGAGGAGGGTAGACCAGCAACTCAACCTTAAGCCTAGAGGTAATCCCCAGCGGAACTAGCCTTGTCCCTTATACCTAGCCTCAATCTCAGGTGAACCATCTGTGTTCCCTCATCCCTCTAGCCACTTGGCCTTGGGAGGTACCTTCTCTCCCAGGACTGTGAAGGCGGGACCCCCCCTGGGACTCCTCACTCAGCTCCGCTCAGCTCTCAGCTCACGATCAGCTCCTGCCAGCTGCCCCTCGTTATTCTCAAATGCTCATTAACCATAATTAGCACTGAGCTGGTAACGAAGGGTGTGAGTGAGTCACCATTCTCTTTCGGGGAGCATCTGCTGAGCAGAGCGGGAGGGAGGAACATTAGGACTGGTGACTCGATGACCCATGGCTCCTCTCCAAATGGGGCCCACCCCTCACCCAGTCCCATTCCCATCCCCATCCCCAAGCCCACCTCACCCCAGCCACCTCCTCCACCTTAGAACAGAGCCAAAGTGGAAGCCCAGAAATGACAGGGAATGACTTCTTCCCTTGAACAAAGAGGAAGTTAGCAGATGCTTCACAACTCTATGGCAGGGCACAGGCTATAGAGATTAATGCTGGACTTTTCAGGGCAGCAGCACATTCTAGAAAGAGAACTGGTTCAATGTCCAAGCCGTTAGCTTGTGGTGTAATCTTGGACAAATCAATTGCCCTCTCTGGTTCTCAGTTTTCTCTTTTGTGATTTTGTTTGTCCTTTATTCTCAAAGAGGACCATGACATCAGGGAGGTGATGCCATGACAAGCACATGAATTATATTTGAATGAGGGGAGACTGTGCTAAGTCACCAAACTCACTGTCTCCTCCAGAGCTACCTGGGTCCAGTGACCAGATATGAATCTGGACAACTGGCGCTAGCCCTGGATGTGAGGTATTCAAGGTTAAGTGACTTGTCCAAGGTCACACAACAAGTGTCAAGTATCTGAGAACAGATTCGAACTCCCATGCCCCTGACTCCAGGGCTGGTGCTCTATCCACTATTCACTCTAGCCACCTAGCTGCCAGCCCTGAAGTCAGAAGGACCCCAGTTCAAATGTGGTCTCAGACATTCCTTTTTGGTATCATAGAATTATAGAATGTCAGGGCTGGAAGGAAGCTTATACTCCCTGATTTGTTGTACATATGAAGAAACTGAAGTCCAAAGAAATAACAGCATTTGCCTACTACCCTTCCCCCTACATTGTACTGAGGACACAACCTTCCCCTCCCACCAATCATCATTTTCGCAGAGTCTACATCCTGACAAACACTTACTCTGAGTAATGCCGGTCAATGTTGCTAAATAGCTCCCGGAGTTCCCCAGAACTGAGAATCCCATCTGCAAAATAATTCTGGAATTCCTCAAAGGACAGCTTCCCATCATCTATGGAAAGAGGGGAAAGGAAAATCAGAATCCTATATCAACATCCAAGCTTCATTCCCAGCCCCTTTAGAGGACAGAGAAGTGGGAGACACAGAAGCAGTTAGATATTGGGAACAGGGGTCATCAGGCCTTTCAGAAGGTCCCCATTAACCCTCTCTTTCAAACAGACTGGCAAGGAGCAAGGAGATGGAACTCTCTCCTGGCCAGCCAACAATCAGGTCATTTTCCAGCCACCAATGGCCCATAAGGAGACAAAGGGATCCCTGTCTGGCAAAGTCAGAGAGAGTCTGGGAGTTCTGAAAGGTAGGCTAGTTAGTTATTTGTAGGAAGAGAAAGGGGGATCTGAGCTGGGACCAGGGGCCTAGGGCTGAGGGGAGGATGCTGGAAGCAATTAGATGCAGGGGCTACCTTGGACAAGGGCAAACAGAGAGAGCCCAGAGGCTATCAGGAGGCAGGCTCTTTGGGGTCAGGAGGAGGAAAGGAGGGGAGGATCTAAAGAGCTTTGGGACAGGTCAGCCAGGCTTTCACAATTTTTTTTCCCAATTCATCTCCTCCTGATTGGCCTTCCAGATGCAATCTCTGAATGGCCTCCCTACCCCCAAGGTACAGTCAGATGTGGATCTTCCTGACCTTCCACTGGGGCTGTGCTCACCATTCTTATCTGCTCGACGGAAAACCTGGAAGGAAACATTAGACAAACATATATATACTAGGTGACCTCTCTAGACTAATAGCAGTCAGTGAATGAAATTCTTCCCTCAGGGAGCCCACCAGACATAAGAATAGTTCTTAACCTAGACTTGGGCACCTAAATCTAACACTGGACAAGGAGCATCCTTTGACTACCATGCCTTATGTCCTCAAGTCCAATAACCCAGCTTTTGGTCTTATTGTCTCATCCCAGGACAGGCTACTCAGAATTCAGAAAGAACTCTGAATTTAGGGCTGAAAGTTCTGGGTTCAAATTCTAGCTCCAAGTTGGTATTTATTACCTGTGTGATCTTGGGCAGAGGAAGACCCCACTTAATCTCCTGGCCTCAGTTTACTCATCTCTAAAATGAAGGGTTTTGGACTAAATGAATTTGAAGGTCCCCTCTAAAGTTATGATCCTAAATCAAATATTTATTTACACCCTGGGGACCCTACCCCTCCCAGATCACATCTGGAACTCAGTATCCTGACAAGCTCTATCCAGAGCCTGGGAAAGGGGATTTTCTCCCTCTCTGAGCCCAGAGACTCTGCAGTACTAGAGGGGCCTGGGCACCAAGTTTTTGGATTACCTCTCATACCCGACACAGACAACTCAATTGACCCTCCCATATTGAGGTTTTATTCCTCAATTCTCTTAATCTGGTATAGCTGAAGGGGTTGGAGTGGGGAGAGGTTTAAGTCTTTCCCCTGAACTAAGAGATCCCTCTTGTCCCTGAACAAATAGGTTAGAATAACTCTTCTTCCCCTAGACTGTCTTCATCCCCATCAGCTGACCACCCTTATCTGCCTCTTTCTGAACTCTCACTCCAAAGGACTCTACAGAAGAGAGCTCATTCCAAGCCACTAGCGACCCAGACCTCTCCCCTCCTCCCGCAGCGATGACCCAAACCTGTCCTCTTCTCCATAATGACTCAGTCAGGCTTGGTCTCAGGACATAGGACTAAAAATGGGCAGCCTCTTGTCAACAAGAGAAGGGGAGTTAAGATTCAAGGGGGCTACTGGAGCTTTTCTGGGCTTCCCCAGGGACTGCTGCTGATTTTTCCTAAGGAAAAGGAACATCTCCACAGAGGGGCTTTGAAGGGGGCAAAATATGACCATTCCCAACTGACCATCTCTATTGCAGACCCTAGGAAACCAGAATAGTGGAGAATGATCCTAAGTCATATGGGTGGATACAGAACCGCATGCCCCATTCCCAACCTCAGGCTCCTGATGCTATTTGTAGCAAGGGACCTCCTGCTGGTGCCCTTTCTTCCTTCCCAGCCTGTCCCCTGCCCCCTCCTGGGCACCCAGCAAGAGCTTCCCCTGGCAGGAGACTGGAAAGAGCTCTAAACTTTCTTTCCTCTGCTACTCCATCAAAATGTCTAGTCCCCCTTCTCCTTGGAAGTTCTAGAACAACCCAGAGAAGAGAAGAGACAATTCTTAGAAGGGAGGGGACCAAAAAAGCACGGTAGCCAGGGGAGCAGCGGTCAGATCAGAACATGGGTGGGGGGCAATGTCCTCTGCCCAGTGCAGCAGTGTGCTGGCACTGCCCCAGGCAGAGCACAGCAGGGAAGGGATGCCCTGGGCTCCCCACTGGCCAGAGCGGAGGGAGGGAGACTGGCGGGGATCTGAGGCCCCTGATGTCCTGCCCCACTCCCCCGTCCTCCCTTCTGGGGCTTTGTTCCTCCGTCTCTGCCCGGGGGCTGCTGAGGGGGAGGGAGGGCACAGGAACGTTTAGGCTCTCTCCCGCCGGGCGGCCCCTGCCCAGCCCCTCTTCCTCTGCCTGCCACGAGGGTCCATTAAGGGCTCGTCCGCTCCAGGCGGAGATCCGGGGGGCCGGGGCGGGGCCCGATCACCCCCCGGCTCGGGCCGCCCGGGGGAGGAATGCGACCCCTCTCCCCAGGAAGGGTGGGCGCGGCGGCCCCGGAGATGCTGACTCACGGGCAGAGGCGGGGCAGGGTGAGGGGCCTGGGGCGCGGGTCTCCCTCTCCCGGGGCGGGGGCCGCTCGGGGCCGTGGCCCAGGCGCCCACGGCGCACAGGTGGGCTGGGGGGCGGGGGCCGGAGAGCCGGCGGGCAGGCTCCCGGGGGCGCCCAGACAGATGCCCAGCTCCTCCGGGCACTCCTCCCCCGGGCTCGGGCTCGGCTGCGGCTGGGGGCCGCGGGCAACGCCCACCTCCGGGACCCCGGCCCGGCCTCCCTCAGCCCCGCCTCCCGGGCTCACTCACGTCCTGAAAGAGTCCGAGGCCGGCGGGGCCGGGGCCGGGGCCGGGGCCGGGGCCGGGGCCGGGGCCGGCGGGGGCCTGGCGGGCCGCGGCCTTGGGCCGGAGCAGGCACATGGTCAGCAGCTCGGCGCACGACATCCTCGGCGGGGCCCGGGGGCGGGGGTCCGGCGGGGAGCGGCCCCGGGGGAGGGGGCCGCGGCGGCTCCTGGGGCCCGGGGGAGGCCAAGCCGGCTGAGGGGCGTCCGGGGCGTCCGCCGGGCTCCAGCCCCGAGCACCGATCCCTCGAAGTTGGGCCCGCAGCGGGGGAGCTGGGCGCCCGCCTTTAGCCCCAGTGATTGGCTCGTGCGTCTGATTGGCACGACCGAGTCCCCGCCTCCGGCCGGGATTGGTCCCCGACGGAGATGAGCAGCTCCGGCCCCGCCCCCACCAAGGAGCCCAGATTCGGGGAGCCCTGCGCGGCCGTGTCCCCGGGGGGAGGCCCGTTTCCCCAGGCGCAGGTAGTGCGAGGTTTGTTCTCTGCAGCCGGAGCCTGCCCGGCCGAGGGCTCGGAGACGAGTTCGAATCCCAGCTCTACCATGGATGGGGGTAGGGAGTGGAAAGAGAGGGAAGGGGGTGGGGGGCTAAAGGACCTCTCAACACCTTCCCAACCCCGGGGGCCGGGGAGTGGAGTCTGATGACCACTAACTCCTGGAGAACCTGAAGCTTTGGGCCCGAGCCGGGCCCAGTCCAAAGAACAGTCCGGTCCCAAGGATGAAGGAAGGGCGGCACCTGGTCCAGAGAGAAGCACCAGAGGACATCAGGTGGCACCGTCCGGTCTGGAAAAAGCTGCAGATCACAGCTGGGTCCGAGGACGGGACCTGGCAGGACCTGGGCCCATACCATAAACCCTTCCCTTTCCCTTCTGCCTGCTGCACCTTTCACTATGGAGCAGAGAATCTGCCCCCAAACTGTTGGAGAGAACAGAGGGCTGCATCTTCTCTCTTTGGCCAGTGACCAAGTCATCAGCACGATTGCTGGGTGAGCAAACAAAGCCCAACTCTGAAGGAAGGAGAGGTGAAGAGAGGCAAAGGCTCCATCTCAGGATTCTAAGCCAAAGTCCTTGGATCAAGAACAAGACAGTCAGGCCATGCCCCTGCTCCTCACCTCTATCCCAAGCCAGAATGATCAGTGCTTCTATGGACTCACCTTGGAGAAGATAAGGTGGGAAAGGGAAGAAGGCTAACAGGATGGTTTGAAAAAGATCTGGATTTTTAGGACACAAGCTCAGTACAAGTCAGTTGTAATGTCTTGTGGCAGTCAAGAAAATCCAATTTTTAGGGGTGTTCTCAAATTTTCAAGGCACAGATATAAGGAAGTGATTGTCCCACCCATCCTCCCATCTGTCCTGGTTATACTGGAAGAGGAATTATATTTGTTCTGTTTGATCTCAGGAGACAGAACTAGGAACAGGAAGTAGACGTTTCAAAGAACCAAATTTAGGTAGGTTTGACATCAAGAAAAACTTCCTAACATTCTATCATTTTTTTTTTTAGGTTTTTGCAAAGCAATGGGGTTAAGTGGCTTACCCAAGACCACACAGCTAGGTAATTATTAAGTGTCTAAAGCTGGATTTGAACTCAGGTACTCCTGACTCCAGGGCCAGTGCTCTATCCATTGCATCACTTAGCCACCCCTCTTTCCTATCATTTTTACAGTCCAGTCATTTCAGTCCTGTCCAACTCTTTGTGACCTAATTTGGGACTTTCTTGGCAAGGATATTGGAATGGTTTGCCATTTCCTTCTTCAGGAAATTGAGGCAAACAGGATTAACTTGCCCAGGGTTATACTGCTAGTAAATGTTTGACTTTTAGACCTATCCCAAAGTGGAATGGGCTGCTTCTAGATGTCCATTTGTTCATGTGCTATATAGTTAGTATTCTTGTTCAGGTGTAGGTTGGGCTAGATGGACTCTGAGGTCCCTCCCAAATCTAAAAAACTATGATTTAGACCACATCTGGAGCTTTGTGTTCAGCTCTAGTCTGGGTACTGTTGGAAGTCATCAGAGATAGTGAAGGGTTGAAGTTCATGTCATAAAAAGACCTGAGGATTATCCTGGATAATGTCACTATCTTTCAATATTTCAAATGTTGGCCCTTGGAAGACATTAGATTCGATTTGTTTGGCACCAGTGAGAAGAACTAAGAACAAATGGAGTGGAAGATTGAGGGAAAGACATGAAGAGACAAATTGAAATCTGTTATTAAGAAAAAACTCAACCAGAATTACCCCAAAATGCAATGTGCTGCACCAAAAGTTACAACTGTCTTTTCTCATTGGAGGGATCCAAGGAGGTGCTGGTTGACCATGTGTTGACATGTCAAAAAGGGCATGTAGGCTTGCTCTGGTGTGCTTTTTCCATCTCTAAGATTCTGTGATTCTGAATCAGCCCCACCACTCCACCCATGTCCTCATTCATCCATTTCTCTCCTGCCTTCTTTTTCCTCCTAGTTGTCTCCCCCATCCTCCCTGTCTCTCTCCCTTTCCCTTCCTCTCTATCTCATCCCTCTTCCTCTCCCATCTTCCTTTCCCTCTTTCCTTCTGTCACACACACACACACACACACACACACACACACACACAAAGCCTCAAAGATAGAGAAACTGGAATAGAAAGACAATGGAGGATTTAGGAACTTCCCATCTAGCCTTCTCCATCACTACCCAGCAAATAGTTATTAGATCTGGAGGGATGGTAGGCCACATTTCCTGTCACCAAGGTGATTATGCTTTGAGCCTCAGTCCTAACAAGGGGATGAGGGAAGGGCTCTCAGGGTGCTGCTCCCAATTTCTGAGGACATCTCACTAAAGACCTAGGCAGGAAGTCCAAACACTCCTCTCTCCAGAACTCAGCACTATTGCAATGAAATCCTACCCATCCTTTAAAATCCAACTCAAAAGAAATCTCTCCCTGAAAGTGTGCCTTGATAAATATGCTTAATGCATCCACTAGTTTAAGCTCCATTAGACAGGGGACCTAACTAAACTTTGTATTGCCCCCTGTGTAATAGGCAAAGCACTGAACACAGCAGGTATTTAAGGTTTATTTATACAAGTATAGTAACAGCCTCATATAATGATAGTGCAGGGTTTGTAGTCTGGAATTATCCAAATCTTGTCTGACATTTACTGAGCCAAATGTGTGCTCCTGGTCAAGTCATTTAAACTCTCTGCCTCAGACTGTTCCCAAAACAGTCCTTTTCCTTAAGTACAGTTATGGCCGTGGATTCCCTATCAACTAATTCCTGTTATTTCCTATTGCCTTTAAGATTTAAACTCCTGTGTTTAACTTCCAAAGTCTATACAACTCCAATATTTCATTGCAGTCTCACTGGACATTGTTTTATTTAGAACCAGTCGAATTGATTTCTCTGTTCCTCAGCCTTGACAATCTTTCTCCTATTTCCACACCCCTATATCTTCCTCCCCCCCAAAGCCCGTTTCTTGAAGATGCTTTGGCATGAAGCCTTTGGGGTTCCCCCTAACTGCTGGTGCTCTTTCCCAAACTACCTTGACTTTAATTATATTTATATTTAAATTTTGTATTTATGCTGTCTTTATCTGCATATACTTGTCTCCCCATTAGAATGTAAGCTCCTTAAAGGTAGGGATTGTTTCATTGTTTATCCTTGGATTCCAAGCCCCTGGCCTTTGTAGGTACTGAACAATTAATTGATAATTGTTATGTGTACATGCATATATTCAGGTCTGTATCACCAGCTCCCTCTCCCTCTCTCCCATTTCTTCTTCTTGCTTTCCCTCTTGCCTTCTCTGTCTCTGTCTGTCTGTCTGTCTCTCTCTGTTTCACACACACCCAGACTCAAAGATACAGAAACTGGAACAGACAATGGAGGATTAGCAGCCTGACTAAGTGAGTCCCTGAAGAACAGCTTGGGAGAGTGGGGCTTACCTTGTAAGGTTCAAGGCATCTCAGAGCTAGCCTGGCCTAGAAGTTGGTCATTCAGTAACCACACTCCCAAAGCAGCTCCCTAACAGAAGGCTGGGAGCTAATCTCTAAATGGAGTAGGGGAGGGAAATGTGCAGTGACCTCCACTATCTTTCCCCTAGACCCAGAGAAATGACAGCTGAACAACAATCCAGACTCCCCTCCCCATCCAAAAACACAAAAGCTTACCCAAAACAGTCCAAACATCTTCGAAATATTTATTGAAACCAAAGCACAATAAGATATTGAGTTTGAAAGGCAAATCTGTGGCCAGGGAGAGGACTGGGTCCTATAAGCAGCTGGCCCACCACCCCAAAGACAAAAGCTGGCACTGAAAGTGCTGCCTCTGTCCCCACAGATCCTAAAACTAAGCCTCCTCCAGTTGAATAGAGAGCTGAGAGGACCTTGGAAATTGGAGGACTGGGGAGAGGTAGGGAATCAAAAATGTACCCCTGAAACTTCCTCCTTATCTTTTAGCTAGTACAACCATTACCTCCTCTTTCTTGCCCTGTCTAGGGGAGCCCCTCCCATCCCATAAAGACCCTGGCTAGCCCAAACTGTGTCCTTTCCCCTTTCTACTATCCAAATAGTGAAGTAGAATCTGGGGAAGTAAAGGGAAAGAGACAATTAGGCCTTGACCCTTGTAGAAGAGTTCAGTTAGGCCTCAGTGATGGGGGGGGGGGGTGGCGCTGCATCCCCAAAGGCTGGTCCATACCAGTCCAGGACAAAGCAGCAGAAAACTTGGGGAAAGAAACTATACCTCTCCAGTCCTCCCTCCAAAAAAAAAAAATGCCCTAGTCAAGCTTCAGGCCAGAAGCAAAGTATGAACCTGAGGCTGCTTTAGACCTGTGCTAATTTTACTTTCAACTTCACATGGTAGGAGTGGGGTAAGGGGACAAGATCCCTTCATCCTCCCTTAGAAGAGTCACTTCTTTGACTCTCATGTCTACAAACATATGCCTCCCATACTATGTCACTGCTTCTTTCACCAAGCTTTGACAACCCCTGCTTCTAATCCTGGTGCCCAAGCCGACGTTCCCCTCGTGCCTCTGCCCCAATAGCCCAGGATCCAGTTGCAGCTCCGGCTACAGTCTTAGAAAGCTGACCAATCTCTTGGTGCAGCCAATTCCCTCCTTCCTCCTCCTTTCACTGACATATCCTACTTCTTCTTTAGTCTCTCTTTGCTCCTGGTCTAGAACTTTCTCCTTCTTGCAATTCTGAATAAATAAATAAAATCAGACCTTGAAATTCTTGTACCCAGGAGACCCAGGGTAAAGTGACTACCCCTTTTGGACCCAGCCTGGCCCCTCTTTCTTCCTGACTGGCCTTCTGCCTCAGGTCCAACAGGCTGAGGAGGTCCTGTCCCTCTACTGCTTCCTTTGGGCTCAAATGGACATACAAGGGCCATGTGGGGTCCCACCCCACCTCCCCACAGGAATGCTGGTTCCCCAGCTCCCATTCCACCTGGGAAGTGGGGACTGGTCATTTCCAACTTCAATAAATAAATAAGTTTGCACACACTGCGTTTTAGTAAAGCTTTGCAACAAATAACCTTTTAAGACGACAAAAGTGCTCTCTCCATGCAGCCTGGCCCCCCAAGAGGCACTGTGGCCTTTCATCCAGCAATGACTGCTGGTTGGTTGGGGACGGATTCCTGGGAGGATGCCACTGAAGTCCTCTCCCCTGACCTCAGAGCCCAGGCGAGGCTCTGAGGACAGGTCTTAGGACTCAGGGCCTGGGAAGGACCACCAGGCTCCAAGACCTTCGTGTAGAGAAGATGAGCAAAAGTGCACTTGATGCTCCCATCACACAAAAGTACCCCCACCCGCAGTGGTGGCTCCCCTCAGGGACACTCACTGGGTCCTCTGACTCCCTCAAGGGGAGAACTACAGCCCAAGGAGGAAAATCAGATGTAGGGGGAGGGGAGGGAGAACTAAAGAAAGGGGAAATAAATTAGGTGGCTTTGGGGACAAAATCAGATCATTGGGGGAGATTCCCTGGGAGGGTGGAGAGTCCCTTCTGGGAAATCTTAGAAAGGATGATGTGGGGGAGAGGGAGATGGGTCTGGGGCTTTGAGTATCTCCAAGCATGTAGGAAAGGAAAGCTGGAATTAGTCCTGGGAGCCCAGTTTAGGGATCCCAGCCTGGTTGCACACAGGCTCCTCTCCACATCCAAGGACACCCATGCAGCAGCCAAGCTTCTCCAGGAGTCTTAACCCTTTTCAGGTGACTCCCGTCATCCTCCCTGGCACTCCCCCTCTACTCCCTGAGCCCCTTGACTTATCCTTGGGCCTGGGGAGCTTCCTGTTGCTTCCTGTCAGAAATCCAGGGGGGTGAAGTCCCCAAAGTCACAGTCAAAGAGTTCCCTGATGCCTTCTCCTTCCTCCAGACCAAAGTGATAGTCCTGGCCCTGAGGAGGGGAGAGGCTGATGAACTCGTCTGGCAGGAGGCTGGAGAAATCCTCCTTCACCTGTTCCAGGAGGCTGTCCACAGACACTAATGGGGACAGACGTCCATCTTCTGCCGAGGCTCTGAGGGATGCTGGGCTTGCCCGGGACAGGAGGTGTTCTGGGGGCAGAAGAAGCAGGGGTTCATATTATAGGATGTCCAGGGTGAGGAAGTGGTAAGGCTGCCACTACCCTCCCCTCTACTCTGGCCTGACTGAGAGAAGTGTGACCCATAGAAATTGCAAATTCTCTTCCCTCTCCAATCCTATTCAGCCTCCAGCCCCTATCCCCCCCCATTCTCCCCAAGGCAGAGGAGCTAAAAGAGTAGCCTTCATTTTGGTACTGTTGGCTGGTTGCGGAGGTCCCTGTCTGAAACAACTTCACCAGGAAAGATGAGAGGAAAAGAAATCCCAGAGAGTGGGGAAGGAGGATTTGTATTCTGTTTCCCCCACCTCACCTGGTACCTCCTAAAGGCCCCTCAGACCCCTGGACTACACACCTTGCTCACTGGTGAGAAGGGGCAAGCTGCCATCCTGTGTGGAGGCTGCGAGGGGGCTGGGGGGCGGTGGGGGTGGCTGGGGGGGAGGTGTGGGCTCCAGACTGAGGCCAGTCTCCTCGGGAGTCGCTTTGAAGGGACTCTTCACAGGACTGCATGCATCAGAGCTTTCCTCAGGACACAGGAACACGTCTATGGGACCTCGGCTGCTTTTCAGGGAGATCTGGAATGCCTGTAATTAGATTAGGAAGTAATGTCATTAGAGGCCCATGAACAGACCCTTCTCCCTGTGCTGGTTCCACAAGAGCAAAACAGTCTCAAAAAGAGCTGGGGGAGAGATGAGATGGAAAAAGCAGAGGGGCAACTTTAAAAACCACCTTGTCCAAATATAGACATGAAAGACTGCTCTGAGCCCTTTCCAGTTTGATGGTGCCCACCTTGAAGAGGAGACTGCAATGACTTAGGAAGAATACCAGTGCAGGCTGACCAGATCTGGTCTTTGCCTGGTCTCTAGGTCCCTGCGCCACCTTGGCCAGCTCATCCCAGACCAGAGCTGGTAAGGAGGTAAGAGTTTAGGATCTTGAAAGTAGAGATTTATCTTTCACAACATGACTAATTTCACAACATTTTACATAACTGCATATATATAATCTATATCGAATTGCCTAATGCCTTGTGGGGGCAAGGGAAGGAGGAAGAAAATTTGAAACTCAAAACTTTATATAAAAAATGAGTATTAGAAATTTTCCTTACATATAATTTTAAAAAAATAAATTACTATCTACAAGGGGAAAAAAGGAGTGGAGATTATCTAGGGGTAGAAAGGGGTCCCATCAGATTGGGCATGAAAGATCAGGGCTTTACCTCTGCGGGATCTGCTGCCTGCAGCTGTGTCTCAGGTGGGGCCTTAATCACCATCACCATCTGCTCTGCAGGGTCTGCTATACTGCGTAGGTCTTGGCAGGTCACATAGGCTAAGGTGCACTTGAAAGTCAAGGATCACGACATCTATTTCAAGCAAAGAAAATTCCCTACCAGGGTCTCCTAACCCTCTGGAGAAGCCTTCCAGAAAAGATGATCTGTTTGTGACCCAAACTTCTCCATCTACAGCCCCACAATCAAGCATACAAGTCAGGGCAGGAGAAAAGACTCTTAGAGAGAAACTTAAGAGATACAGGTGGCTCTAAAACTCTCTAGGCATTCAACCTTGGCAAAGCCACAAAACCCCTACAAGCTTCTTTCTCTTCTGAAAAATGGTGATCCTAACTCCTGTCCTACCTTCCTCACAAGGATGCTCTAAGACTCCAAAAAAATATCAGATATTTGAGCACTTAATGAGTAGCTTGGGGGAACATACATAATAGATATCATTTTAAATCACTTGACAAAGTTTTCTCAATTCTTGTGGATAAGATAGAGAGATATGGGCTATATGATAATAGATATGTTAGGAACTGGCTGGCTAATCAAACATAAACCAGAAGAAGGGTATATGTCCATGGGACTCTTCTGTTCCACAATGACTTGGATGATGTACGTGCTACAATTTGAGAATAACGTTATTTTATAAGGAAAGTTTAAAGTCTGAATGACATAAGAATCCAATTTCATCCTAACAGGTCATAGCAATGGAATTGAATAAAAATGATTATAAAGTCCTGCACTTGGGTGACTACCGAAGTATGGAATTAGAGAAGCACAGCAAAACAGAAATGTGTGGGGGAGGAAGACCTTGAGAATTAAAAGCATTGTATATGATGGGAAGGCAAAAACAAAATCTAATGCAATTTATCTTAAGTTTATGGGCATGGTTATCCAGAACCTAAGAGGTGAGAGTCCTACTACACTGGGGGCTTCTCAAGTCAGTCTAGACATGAATCATTTCTGGAAACCACATTTAGAAGTAATTTTGACAAATTGGGAGTACATCTAGAAGATGGAGACAAGGAGGAGAAAAATGGAGGCCAGGCTCTAAGAGGATCAGTTGAAAAAACTAGCCTGGAAGAAATCACACTTGGGAAGGGTCATTTAATAGTTGTTTAATCATTTCATTTCAGTTGTGCCTGACTCTTCCTGAACCCATTTGGGGTTTTCTTGCCAGAGTTATTGGAGTAGTTTACCATTTCCTTCTCTAGCTCATTTGACAGATGAAGAAACTTGAGGTAAACAGCATTAAGTGACTTGCCCAGGGTCACACAGCTGATAGGTGTCTGAGAGCAGATATGAACCCAGGAAGATACATCTTCCTGACTTCAGGTCTGGTACTGCCTTAGTCATATAATTGTTCCCTTCACATAACTAAAGATAGTGTCTGGTAGCCAAGACTTCCCAGAAGGCCAAACTATGATTAATGGTTGGAGATTATGGGGAAGATTTGAGTTCACTATCAGGAAGCAACAAGAACTATTCAACTATGGAAGGAGCTTTCTCATGAGATGCTAAGCTCATCAAAACTGGAAATACAAGGGTGGCTAAGTGGCGCAGTGGATAGAGCACCGGCCCTGTAGTCAGGAGTCCCTGAGTTCAAATCCAGCCTCAGACATTTAATAATTACCTAGCTGTGTGGCCTTGCAAGTCACTTAACCCCAATGCCTTGCAAAAACTTTTAAAAAAAACTGGAAATACAGAAGCAGAGACTGGAGGACTACTTGGCAAGGATGCTACATGGTGAGGTTCACACTTCAGGCAGGGGCTAATGTCTAAGGATGCCAGATAATATCTAGGGAGCTCCCTTCTAGATCTGGAGTTTTTGATTCTGATTATGAAGAATCAAAAAACCACCACCAGGTCCCTACAACTCCCACTGCCTGCTTGTTTCCCCACAAGGATATTGCTGATTGTCGGCATCTTCAGTGAGCAGTTTGAGCTGAACGGTGCACATCTGGATCAAGTCATCCAACTGTCTCTCAGCCTCCTGAAGATGATGCAAGTCCTTGGCTAGCATCTGGTGCTTGCTGGCGTTGACGGCTACAGAATGATTCCCCCTTGAAGCAGGGCAGGGAGAAGAGAAAGGTAGATCTGTGAGAGGGCCTTCCCTTTGCTCCCCCCCACCCCGTTTCGGGGAGCAGTAACTTTGGTTCTACACCTGAAGGAAGACAGTGGAGAGAGTAGAAGGTGGGACTTGGGGTTTCTTAAGCTCAAGGGACTCTGTCAATTCTCCATAACCATCTTCATCCAGTGTGGGCTTCTGAAGTTGATGAGTGCTACCCATCTGCCCCATTCTCTGGTCTGCCCGTTGCTCTTATTATTAAAGGTTAAAACTTGGGCTAGACCTCAAGACCCTCAGTCCTTGCCCTGCCCTGCCAGAGACTCAATGTGTGACCTGAGGCAAATCATTTTCCCTTTCTGGACTTCCCTTTCCTATCTAGAAAATGAAGAAGTTAGATTTTAATCTCTAAGATCCCTTTCTGCTCTGATTTTCTATTTTTGTTACTCCATCTCCCTCTCTCATTGTTGTTTTATTCACCATAATAATGAGCTAACATTTATATAGCACTATGTTATGCACTTTACAAATATCTCATTTAATTCTCACAGCTTTGAGAGGTAGATATGATTTTCATCCCCATTTTACAGTTGAAGAAACTGAGTCAAATAGAGGTTGAGTGACTTGCCCTGAGTCACACAGCTAAGAAGTGTCTGAAGCCACATTTGAACTCAGGTCTTCATGGTTTCAGATCTGGTCTCCTATCTACTGTTTCATGGCTCCCCTACCCCTCTGTTCTCCTGGCCTCCCCTTATTAAGGCATAGCCCTAGATTTTCTTGCCCCTCTATCCTTCCCTAATTATTGTGTGGCTGGGTACACAGTCTGGGTAAGGCAGTGGAGCCCAAACAAAGTTGTGCTGGGGGGGTGGAGGGATGGCAGGAGAACACCCAACCCCCCCCCAGCCCCACTTGGGACCTTGGCACCTACAGCCACTGGATGTGGTTCTTGGATTTCTTGGTGATAAGCTGGATGCCTTCGAGCACGTTGGTGATGTCATAGATGCGCCGTTTCTGCACCTTCAGTACCTCAGCTGCCCAGTTCAGGTCCACCACACCATCTGTGGACTGGTTCAGCAACTCCAGGAAGCGTTTGGTGGTCAGGTTCAATGAGGTCTCATATCGAGACTTCTCCCCTGGGGACTTGACACCTGTTGGCAGGAACCAAGGACCAAGGTTCAGTTCCCATATGCTCCAGAATGCCCCACCCTCAGACAATAGTAGGAGCAGGGAAGTTCCCTGAAGTATGATCTCCTGGGTCTGCAGGGCTGGAAAGTCACCAAGACCAGGATCCAAAGGGCAGCAAAGGACTGTCCCATTTCAAGGGCTCAGACACATTCTCCTTCTCTGTTCACAGATGCCTCAGGGCGTCACCCAGGCAGGAAAGCCCCCTATGTTGACACACCCTACCCAAGCTCTGCCACCAACCACAGAACTTCCTCCCAGGGCTGGGCAACCCAACCCATTCCCCGTCTGCCTCCCCTAGAGCCCAGACCTTAGACCAGGGAACTGGGGCCAGGAACCTTGTATTACCCTTTGTTGGACCCTACCTGGCTCTCCTGATCCAGGGCCCAGTCTACATAGGGATGAGGGGGTGGAAGAAAAGAGTCAAGTTTTCAAGACTCCCTCCCTCCCTCCATCTGCCTTTGACTCCTCGGAGCATCGGTCCAGGAAGGAGAACCAGGGCTTAGGAGAGAGGCCTCTTTCCACTCCCAACAGCACCCATTTATAGGGAATAGAAATAGAGAGAAGAAACCAGGGGCCCTGGTTGGCTCAAGTCTGGTGCGGGGACACTGGCTTCCCAGTGTCCTGAGCAGCCTACCCAGGGGGCCAGAAAGGGGAAGCTAGGCTGGAGAGTCTGCTGGGTAAGGAAGGCCCCTACCTTTGCCAGGGGGTCTGGGTCTGGCCCGGGTTGGCTGGCTGCCTTCAGCTATGTACTGATGGTCTGTTTCCAAGTCCAGTTTCCTTTTCACCTGCAACACAGGGGAGAGGAAAAAAGAGGCCTTATGAGGGACCCAAGGAGGCCCAGGAAGGGGGCTAGAAACCCAGGTCTTAAGGGATGGTGATAGGACTCCCCCAGACTTAGAAATAAAGCTGGCTCATCTCTCCTTTGATGGATAATCAATGATTTTCTCTCTGCTCCCAGAGAGAAAGATTTTGATGATGTTAAGAGTCCAGGGTACCCTAAGAACACACTAGACTAGGCCTGGACAGAACAGCAGGACCCCATCTATACTAGGCCCAGTCAGACCAGCCTGGGGTGACTCAGGAATCCCTGACAAAGCGGGATGGGCACAGGATGCAGCCCGAGCCCCTTCAGTCTTTTCACTCCTTCACTCCCCAACCCCTAAATGTGAAAGTGACTCTGGGACCCAATGTAAGAGGGGCCAGGGAAGAACACAGATAAGGACACCAAGAAACTTGTGTTTAGTAAGTGGAACTGTTTCAGGGGAAGGAATAGGAAAGGAAAGGGAAAAAAAGCAATCCCTGCCCTCAGGGAGTTCACAGTCTATGGGGAGAGATCCCTCTTTACCACAGAAAGAGGTGGGAGATGGGACATGAGACATTGGGGATATTACAACCCTTGGGGGGTGGGGCTTAGTATCCAGAAAGATATTGTAGGCCCATATCCCAAAAAGGTTTTTACTTAGCAGGAGGATGACAATCCTAGGGGGAAATGCATTGTGACCTTGCGCAAGTCATTTGCCTTTTCTGGGTCTATTTTCTCTTCTGTAAAATGAGGTCCCTTCCAGCTCTGACAATCTATGATTCTTGGCAGTATGGTATAACAGAATCTAAGGTCTCAAGTTCACGTCTCAGCTCTACTATTTGCTATATGACCATGGAAAAGTCACTTCACTCCTCTCTTGTCTTTAATTTACTAATCTGTAAAAACACTGCCCTAAATCTGATTCTGTTGGGGAGTTCTAGACAACAAAGTCGGGACCAGGTTTCCATGTCTCTTTGGGAACATATAGACACTTGCTCAAACAACAAAACACATTACCTCTGGACATTTCTCAGGCCCTACCTAAGCCATGACAGGAGGGGACTTGAAAGGAATTCTAGGATCCTATAATCAGAGGTGGAAGGGACCTTAGAGGTCAATCAGTCTACCTTTTTCATTTCATAAGGGAGGTAGATGATAGATGGCACAATGGATAGCCAGTCAGAAAGACCTGTCTCAGATACTTCCTACTACCTGAGTGTATCATGTAACTCTTCTCAGTCTCAGTTTCCTAATCTGTAAAATGGGGATGATAAGAACACCTACTTCACAGGGGTGTTATGAGGATTGAATGAGAAAATATGTAAAGTGTTTCAGAAACCTTAAAAGTGATCTAGGGGTGGCTAGGTGGTACACTGGATAAAGCACTGACCCTGGAGTCAGGAGTACCTGGGTTCAAATCCCGTCTCAGACACTTAATAATTACCTAGCTGTGTGGCCCTGGGCAAGCCACTTAACCCCATTTACCTTGCAAACAAAAACCTAAAAAAAAAAAAAGTGATCTAGAAAGGGGTGTCTAGGTGGTGCTGTGGATAGAGCACCAGCCCTGGAGTCAGGAGGACCTGAGTTCAAATCTGACCTCAGACCCCACTGTCTTGCAAAAAACAAATAAATAAATAAAAGTGGGGGGGTGATCTAGAAATACACTATTATTGTTGTTGTTATTACTAAAATTAACATAATTATTACTATTATTATAGATGAAGAAACAAATTCCATGGGTTAAGTGACTTGCCCAGGGTCACAAAGAACATTTCCCAAGGATCCTGGCCATCGTTCTTTTTCAGGAAGATTTTTCTGATTCCAATGCCTCACAGCCCTTCCTCCTTCAAGCCCCCATAGCTCTGACATTCCAAGTACTTCATTCTGGTCAGGTCCATGTCTAATTCCTACTATTCTAGACAGAGCAAGAGACAGCCCAGACTCATGGATCTAGACAGAAGTTGCCTAATCCAGTCCCCTAATTTTACTGTATGAATGAGTAAACTGAGGCCCAGAAAGGTGAATTCATTTCTCCATGGTGAGCCAGACAGTATCTGGCATCAGTTTGAATTCAGATCTTCTTACTACAGAATCAATTTCCTTTTTTATTACTAAACCAAGATGAAGAGTCAGATCTGGGTTCGAGTTATGCCTCCGATACTGATTCATTGTCATATAAACTCTCTGGGCCTCCATTTCATCATCTGTAAAATAAAGATAGGAATTTTTACCCTGTCTCCCTCAAAAGGGTGCTCTAAGGCTCCCCTAAGATAACAAAAGCCTCAAGTGGCAGACTAGGTTATACTAATAGGACACTTTGCGAATCTCTGAAGGATAAGGGAATCATCTTAGTGTCTCAGGAAGCTTGGAAGAGAAACAGAGCCAGGAAGTTCCTTAAATAGCACTTTTAGACATGAATGCCTAAATCCAGATATCCTTCTAGTGGAAACCCTTCCAAAGCCCTCCTCAGAGCCAATACAAGAAGGGACCCCACACAAGGATCTAAGCCACAGGTGGATATCTGCCCTGGAGCATGGGACCACCTCCCTAAACCACACTGTCTTTAATCTGTGAAATGGGAATATTCCCAAAGCCCAAGCCACCCCTATCTCAGAAGACATTCAAATGCCAGAACTGAGTCATTTTTCAGGTAATGGGGGACAGACAAGCAGATTTCAGCTTAACAGAAGGAAGGGATTTCTTAAAAAAATTAGCCCTACAGTGAAATGGGCTGCCCCCATTCCAGGCCCCTCATTACCTCATACTCAGACCCTGCCTATAGAGATTTACCAGATTAGGTCCTGTCAGTCACTCACTCTTCTCACAAATCTTCATGGGGCTTCAATCAGAACTCTGTCTATTCTAGCTCTAATCTGAGTATTCAACCATAGCTCCCCGTGTTCCGCTCCATATACTCTTCAATTCAACCAGACAGGATGATTTAAGACCCAAGTTTTCTCCATTCAGACTATATCTCACCCCTGGAAGTCCTTCCCTGCTCCCTCCCACTTTGCTTGTTGACCTACTTTCCTTCCTTTGAGAACCACTCCAAGGACCCCCAGACTTCAAGGCTCTCTCAGTTCCTGGACCACTCACAGTCTAGGCCCTATATATGTAAGCTAGACCAACTCCCTAGAGATACCAGTAATAATAATGATAACAATTCACATTTATATAGTGCTTTTAGATTTATAAATCACTTTATATACATTGGACCTGGAAATCAAAGAGACTTGTTGAAATACTGCCTCTAACATTTACTAGCTCTATACCCATGAACAATACAACTTGCTTAGCCTCAGTTTCCTTATCTGTAAAATGGGAGTAAATATTATGTGGCATAAGTTATCTCTGCAAAATTTACAGAAATATTAGTTATTGTTAAATATGGTTGATGATGATGATAACACTAAATCATAAGACTAAACAAAGAGAGAGGGCAATGAGATTCTGTAATCTGGGATGGTAAGAGAGCGTGGAAGAGAGCATTGGCCAGGGAGTCAATGCCTGCACATGCTCCCAGGGCTGACATTCCTCACCCACAGACACAGAACAGGTTTTCCCTCTGTGATGTGGTGATGGGAGGAGGCAGGGTAGGGCAGGGCAAGAGAGAATCTTGACTACTACACCAGCCACCCACCCACCCAGGATCCAAAATAAAAAATTATTAAGCATGGGTGGTGGGCATGTTCTCTTGATCAATCCATAATCCTCTATTCTAGACTTCATTCTAGTAGACACTTCTCTCAGAATGCATGTCCCCCTAAGCATAGGATCTAAGGCAATCGGGGCTCTTCTGCCTCAGGGCTCTAAGGCTCTTGAGTCTGGGTGCCTAGAAAATGGCATAATTCGGCTCTGGATGAATTCACCACAAAGGCCCTGAAGAGCAAAGGAACAGGGGAGGACAAGAAGGCAACATCCCTGAGCTCCAAATACAGGGGAGTCTCTCTTCTCCATCCCACCACACCCCCTCTACCATCCTAGTCTCATTCTCAGTCGGGAAGCAGAGAGATACCAAAATGGGGGTGGCCTCAAATAGTAGTGGCAGCTCCCCACACAAAGGCTAAGCACTGCCACCACCAGGAGGCCTAGTTTCTTCCCCTCTCCCCTTACTAGGCCCCCCAAAACAAAGGGGAGGGAGAAAAGGAGTGACGTCAGAGTACATCTAGAGAAGTCATGAGGCCCCAGTGCAACAGATAATACTAGGGAAGTGACCTGAAATAGCTAAGCAGTAGAAGTTAGATTAGAACCCAGCTCCTAAGCACAAATCTAGGGCTCTCTCCTCTATACTCTGTTGCCTCTCTGCCCCTGGAATGTAGATCCTTTCCCGGTTCAATAGGCGAAACAGGAAAAGCTGTGGAACCCACATGGCAGGGGCTGAGCTGGGCATGAGCTGGGTCAGCAGATCATTTGTGGGATCTCGTCTCCCTGACCTCCCCGGCTCCAGCTGAGCACCTAGGGCAGCCCAGGGAGGGGCTGCCATCTGATTTCAAGACCTTCCGTGATCTCTAATCCAAAAAAATCACAGCAGCTTCATTACCTGTCATACCACACACACACACACACACACACACACACACAAACACAGAGACACACACAGACACACACACATCACTGACCGGCTGCTAAGGAAAGGCCTAGATTTCAAGGAAGTTTTCTCAACATGTCTGGTAGACCTGCTGTGATTCCCTTTTCTCCGCATTCCCCCTAGGCCAAAACCTTTTTTTTTTCATTTTTCAGACAAATTCTGTTCGGGATTCTCTTCCTCCTACTGGGCTAGTGCAAAACCCAATAGCCTCACCCATGCCCCAGATACCCTTGGGGCAGTCCCTCGGAGGCCCTGGCTCCGACTCGACCACAGAACACGGCCCAGGAATCAACCTGAACAGCCAGTCCCAGACCCCCTTTCCCACACGGGTCTCTCTGGGGCAGGACCAGCCGCAGGGGTCCTAAGGCCCAGGAGCGGGGCCACCCCGAGGCCCGGTGCCTGCCTGCTGCAGGAGCGAGCCTTCCCTGGTCTCAGCCCAAGGGAACCAACCAGGTTCTACAGGTTCAGAAAGAGCCGGGGCGGGGGAGGGGAGGGGAGGGGAGGGGCGGCCGAGGGGCCGGGGGAGGGCAGGGCTTGCTCCCTCCCGCCCCGTCCAGCCCTGCCCCCGGCCCAGCCCGGTCACCCGTTCCCTCCCCCTCCCCCAGGGGGCCGGGGGCAGCCGAGCGAGTTGACTGAGCATTTCAGACGCTATGGCAACAAGCCCCTCGGAAATATGTGGGCAGGTGGAGAGGCCGGCAGATGGAGGGGGCGGCGGAGGGAGGGGATCAGCTGCCGCTCCGGGCGGCGCCCTCACCCCGATGGGGGAAGCGGCAGGAGCCATTCCCGCCTCGCGGAGGCCTCTCACAATCGGCGCGCCGCCGGGCCGGCCCGTGCCCGGGGGCAGAGAGGCGCCGGACCGCGGGCCGCCCGCGTCGGACCCCCGGCGGCCCCTCCCCTGCTCCCCCCGGCCCGGCCCTCGCAAGGAGCCCGCTCGTGCGGTGCCCCAGCCCCGTCACCTCCTCCGGCCGCCACCGGGGAGGCGGGTCACAACGCAGGACTTTGGCCGGGCTCGGGGCTGGGCCCCGGGGCCCCGCTCGGCAGCCGCGGCCGGGGCTCTCCCCCGGGCAGGGGAGCCGGTGCCTCAGAGGGCCGGGGCCCGCCGCCTGGGGGAGCTCCCGCCGCCGCCGCCCCCCGGCCGCCCTCCAGGCCGCGGCCTCCGGCCGGGCAAAGGCGCAGCGGCTCCCGGGCGCCGCGAGGCGGCCGCGGCCCCGCTCCGCCCGGAGGCTCGCTCTGGCGCAGACCCATCCGCCCGCCGCGGCGGACGGACGCCCCCCGCGTCCCCCGCCCCCACCCCGCGGAGCCGCCCTCCTGGGCGTGGGCTCTGCCTCGGAGAGCTGGCCGGCGCCCCCGCGGCTCGCCCCGGCCCCGGGGAGGCACGCTCGGGAGATGCCCGGGGCCGAGGCCCGGCGCCGGGGCGGGGGGGGGCGGGGAGTGCAGTAGTTACCGGAGGCCGGCCCAGGGCAGGCCTGGGTGCGCTGGCTCCGGGCCGGGGCGCCTGGGGCGTTGCGAACAGCAGCAGCTCGGCCTCTCGGGGGCCTTCGGCGGTGACGGGGACGGCGGCGGCGCCGAGCGGGCCTTCGTCCTGGGTGGAGATGATGACGATCTGCTGCTCCAGCAGCTGCAGCCCCCCGGCCCCCAGCAGGGCCTCCAGTTCCGCCACGCACGTGCCGCCCGCCCCGCCGCTGCCGTCCAGGGCCATGGCGGCTCGGCCGGCTCGCTCGCTCCCCGGGGCGCCGGCTCACATCCCAGGGACGGGGACTGGCCGGCGGGGCCGGGAGGGCCGGGGCGGGGCGCGGCCCAAGGCGGGGCGGGCTTCCGCGGCCGCCTCTCGGGGCCTATCCCCTGCCGGGGGCTTCGGCACTAAAGCCGGCTCCGGATCCCAGCTCCATAGCCCCCTGGCGCGGCCGGCCCCGCCGGGCTAGGGCTCCGGGCTCAGGGCCCCGGAGCGGGGCCGGGGCTCGAGCCGCTGGCAGCTCCGGCAGGGCCCTGGCCCATGCACGGCGCTGGACTCCGGGGCTCTGCGGCGATCGGATCCGCACGGCCGGACGGAGCCGAGGTGGGAGGCTGGAGCGCGGAGCAGGCGCCGGGGCCGGGGCCGGGGCCGGGAGCTTGTTTTGGTCTCTCCAGCTGATCCCCGCAAAGTCCCGGACACTTTTACGCGCCAAATCCTTTTTGCCGCGAAAGGGGCACGAGCCGGATAGCGGCGTTCCTATTGGCGGACCGTTCCGAGATTGATACAGAGAAGCGCCGGCGCCGAGCCGTGCCATTGGTTACGGCGCGCCGGCCCCGGCCTACGTATCCGAGGGGGGCGGTCAGCACGTCACCCACGGCCAATCACTGCCGAGAAAATGCGCAGGCTTTGTCCGGGAGGCGCGCCGCTGGGACGAGCGGACTCGGAAGCCTAGATGCAGCCGGGTTCGGCCCTGCCCGCCCCCGCCCCCGCCCCCGCCCCGGGGAAACCAGCTGGTGGGGGCCCCCCACAAGCCCCCCCAGGCCCAGATACTTCCTACACAAGCCCTTCGGCCCCGCAAGATAAGCCTCCGAGATCCCCGCCCCCCGCAAGCTGTGCGAAGCGCCTCCTCGGCGAGCCAGCATTGATGAAGCGCTTCCTAAACGCCCGGCAGGCGGCGGGGCCTGGAGTCCAGAAGACCCGAGTGTCAATCAGACTACTTGGCAGGTGTGAGAGCCCGGCCGAGTCACTTATCCCCCTTCTGTGGCTCAGTCGTGACTCCATCCTGGGCTTTTTCCCTTAGTAAAGAAGCTGGAGTGGTTTGCCCTCGTCTACTCTGAGCCAAACAGGGCTAAGTGACTTGCCCAGGGTCACACAACCTCTAGGTCTCTGAGGTCAGATTTGAACTCAGGAAGATGAATCTCACAGATTTCAGGCTGGCATTCTACTGCATCACCCAGCGGCCCCACTCGATCCCCTGTTTGCCTCAGTTCCCTATCTGTTACACGGGGACACACTGGAAAAGAAAATGGCAAATGAGATGTGCTTTGTCCATGGAGTCACAGTAGAGTGGAGTACAACTAACCAAAAGCATGTGCCAGGCAAGGGACTAAGTGCTGGAGAGTCAAAGAAAAACAGAAAACAGTTCGTGCCCTCAAAAGGAACAAAGAACTGCATGTACAAGATGCAAGGGTTGGGGAGGTGCTTGGAGGAAGTCAGAGGTAGGAGAAGGACTAGGAAAGACCTTTTGCAGAAAGTGAGATTTGAGCCTGCCATCTTTGGTCCCCTAGTCTTAAAAGGGGACTAAAGATGGCAGGAGTCAACAGGGAGGAAGGAAATTATTCAGGCATTGGGGCCCAGCTGTGATAAACATAAAAGGTGAAAAACATATGAACTCTGCAGGATTTTCTCCCACAGACCTTTCAATACAGAGATATTGACAACTCAACCCCAAAACAGCAGCACCCCACCATCCCAGGCTTGTCAACTGAGGCACCCTTCCATTCCACAAACCCACGGCCCAATCCAGAAACATCCTTTCCTAAACAGCCACAGAACCCTTGGCCCAGAGACTTCCCCCAGGAAAAGCTCAAACTTGGGGACCTAAAGACTACCTCATCCTAGATCCCAGAATCACAGACCATCCCCAAACTCTGAAACACCCCATATATGAACCCTCCCCCCAGTACAGAACCACTACTTCCACCATCACCACATAGACTTGTCTCATGGACTGTGAGTCCCCTTTGACCAGAGTGACAACTATCCCAATCCTTCCTTCTGTTCAACCTAGAAGTCCTCAATTTCCTGGATTTCCATTTCCTCTTTTAAAGATTAAAATATTAAGACAAACTAAAATATTTCCTATCTAGGTCAAGAATGGATTTCCCCCAGTTTCTGAAGGATCCTTTCTCCTTTCTTGCACTTTCCCTTCTTATCTCAAGTGATAGAGCCTGGGAGGAACTGAACTTCAGTTAATGTGGGATGAACTAGCCCTGGGAAGAAACCAGATTTTATTGGAGTCTTACAAGAATGATGAGAAATAAGTCTCCAGACTCTGTAGCTCCTTGCAAATACTTAGCTTTGGATTAGCAGCCTACCTACCTTACTTTCACGGAGATCATTACTAAGAAATGGGAGGTTTGGAAGTCTGAGTCTGGGTATGAATGGTCCATCCCCTCACCTACAGAACAAAAACAAACAGCACAACCTGCAGGCTGCCCAGACCTGTCCTCTTGGATGGAAAGTTCCCTCATTCTAGAAGAGGGAGAAAGGAGAATAGACATTTATGTAAGTGAGTCCTCCTACAAGCCAGACACTTTTACAAATATTCTTTCATTTGACCTTCACAACAACCCTAGGAGGGAGGAGTTAATATTATCCTCATTTTACATTTGAGGAAACTGAGGCAAACAGAAGCTAAGTGACTTGTCCAGGGTCATATAGCAAGTAAGTGCTGAGGTCACATTTGAGCTCAGGTCTTTCTGACTCCAGGATCAGCTTTCTATCCACTGTGCCCCATAGCTACCACCATCATTTTAGAGGTGACCTGGCAACATCTCTCTAGGTGAAAACAACCTAAAACAGTGAAGGCAGATCTCTGAGCCCAGGGAGTCAGAAAAGCCCAAGGATTAAGAAAGGCAGGGGCACTATGGCAGACCTAAACTTTATATTTCACGCAGGACGGAGCTTGGTCCACATTAGACACTTAACAAATGTTTGTTGAATGAATGAATATCATGAAGCAGTAGTGATGGCAAGGTTCCTTCTTGCTGAGAACAAAGACTATGGATCAGTTCTGGAAAGGAGCCTCTTGGAAAATGATCATAGTGAAGGGTCATCTCTGGGCTCCCTCCCACAACTCACCTTGGTCCAAGCTTGTTGAGACCCCAGGTAGGAGCTGAGAGATGCCTGGCCTCTCTAGTTTTATAATTTTTCCAAGTTCACAACTTGGATGTACCAGAAAAATCACAATTCCAACAAGCTAAGTGAGGATGTTATGTAGATGATTAATGGGAACAAAGAGATAGAGGAAGTCTTTTCTTTGAGGCAACCTCCACATCTCCACAGGCTTTTTCATATTAATTGGAGCTATTCAAGACTCAGGCCTCTTTCCAGGAGCCTATTGTTTCCCTTATCAATGAAAGTGCTTCTTTAATCTCAGTCACTAGTCCAATATACATTTATTAAGAGCTTATTGTATGTATTGCACAGTTCCAGGCCCTGGGGAGGGATACAAAGAAAGCCAAAAAATAGGTCCCTGTTCTCTAATTTGGGATTCATGAAAACAATTATGTACAAACAACATGTATATGAGATAATAGGAGATAATCAAAGGAGAGAAGGTACTAGCTTTTAGGGGGATGAGGAAAGTTTCCTTATTGAAATGAAATTTTTGCAAGTACTTTTCCCCTTCAGAAAGAGCACACCTATATACTGGTACCATTTCCACTCCTTGGTTTGGTTTTTCTCCCCGTCTCCTCCAGGGTGAGCTTGAGGTTGAACCTTCCCCCCAATTCTAGGCAGCCTATGAACAGGCTGGTCTGCCACATAAACTAAAGAAGGCTTCCAGGATGGAAACAGCCCTTTCCTTTGGACCACGTGCTAAGGATGTCCTGTCTCCAACCCAAAGAAGAAAAGCAGATTTGAAAAGAGACAAGCTGAATTGGAAACCTTTGAGTGAGAAGGGACCATTTTTTTACAGATGAAGGAAAAAGAGGACTGGTCTAAGGTCACATGGAAGCTCAGTGGCAGAGAGTAGCTTAAATACTATCTGTTAAAATCTACTGAAAAGATGTAATACTCCAAAGCCTTAGCCCTTTTGAGACTCTTGCTCTGGATCTATGGGCCTGATAGAGTTTCTGATGATGTTGATAATCATTCCCATGCTTGAGTATGTATGAATTGAACCTTGGATTGGAGATGCTTGAAATTATCTCACAGATTCAGACTGACAGAGCTTGAGGTAAACAAGACAATTCTAATGATGCCTTTTTTTCATAGTACACCATTATTTATTTATTTATTTATTTGCTTACTTATTTATTTATTTTTTAGGTTTTAGCAAGGCAATGGGGTTAAGTGGCTTGCCCAAGGCCACACAGCCAGGTGTCTGAGGTCAGATTTGAACTCAGGTACTCCTGACTCCAAGGCCATTGCTCTATCCACTGTGCCACCTAGCCGCCCCTACAGTATTAATTATTGAAGCCTGAGGCTGATCCAAAGCAAAACCTAAAGAGAGCGAAGTTGGTCTTTCTCTGTTCTGTGTCTGCTCTACCCATGTATTCAGGTCCTTCTGGGTACACCCAGAGTCTGGATCTGGAGCAGAACACACGTCCTGGTTTCCACTCCAGGCTTCCTGGCCCAACTATGAACATTTTTACAGCTTCAAGAGGGCCCTGCCTCATCCCTGTCCCTGATATCTGGGCCTTGTATGGCAACTCTAGTAAGAAGGCAGAGAACCAAGACAAGAAAACATCCCATATCATCTAGCCCAGTTTGATTCCTTAATTGCTTCCTGGGTTTGCTATATGAATGCTTTAATTTCTTGTATTTCATTTTGGCCTAATAGAATGAAATAAGCTCCTTGAAGGCAGGGAATTTTTCCATTTTTGATTTTTAGATGAACAATGACAAAAATAAATAAAGAAATGAAAATAGCATCACACAGAG
This sequence comes from Macrotis lagotis, assembly GCF_037893015.1. Lineage (NCBI taxonomy): Eukaryota > Metazoa > Chordata > Mammalia > Peramelemorphia > Peramelidae > Macrotis > Macrotis lagotis. The sequence goes on along the minus strand of NC_133658.1, from coordinate 358,421,862 downwards.
GCACATGGTGGAGAGTGTCAACAAGCTACAAGTTGCAACAGGATTGTCCTGGTGCCTTCACTATTCAGAGGCCATTGTTAAATTTTCAGTGTGAGAAGGCAGCTAGGTGGCTCAGTGGATAGAGCACCAGCCCTGGAGTCAGGAGAACCTGTCTTCAGATTTGACCTCAGGCACCTGATGTTTACTAGCTATATGACCCCGAGTCAGTTACTTAACTGATTGTCTCACCCACTCCCCACAAAAATTCAGTGTATGTACACTTTAGATATGTGATTGCTACAGATATGGATTTTATTTATTGTTCTGTTGACTGTCTAAACTTAAGAAAATGTTAATGATGCAGATTCATAATGCAGAATAAATACTGTTAATAATGCATATTATATATATATATATATATATATATATATATATATATATATAAAATCTTATAAAATATTTACCAGAACGCTCTTGTATGCAATCAAGACCCTGAAAGAAGAGAAGTAAAGATGTGATCAAGGAATTTTATAATAAGAAAATATGGGCTGGTTATGTGGTAAGGATGAGAGATGATCAACAGATAGTGAATATTCCATAGGTGTCCTCATGATATCAGGAGACATTGAAGGTTTCCAGAATGTGAGGGCATGAACATGTTTTTGTCCTGCTTTGTAACCACAGTGTTTAGCACATGTTGTTCTTGTTTAGTCATTTTTCAGTTGTGTCCCACTCTTCCTAACCTCTTTTGGGATTTTCTTGGACATAATACTAAAGGAGTTTGCCATTTTCTGCTTCAGCTCATTTTACAGATTAGGAAACTGAGACAAATAGTGACTTGTCCAGGGTCACACAGCTAGTGAGTGTCTGAGTTGTTCAGATCTGAACTCAGGAAGATGAATGAGTCTTTATGACTGAGCCCAGAGAGCTCTATACACAATTGTGCCACCTTCCTGCCCTGATTAGCATTTAGTAAGTGCTGGATAATACTTGCTGACTTCCCCATTTTGTGGAATTTTTGAGAGGACATAGATAATAATGGCACAAGATGGGCAAGTATGGATAACTTTTGATCTATATTTTTGGAAGATATATAAAATCAGTGAGATCATGGATCCATTTGAGTATTTCCAGTGGCAAGCACATGCATAGCTGAATTTAAGTTCACTTGAATCAATCCCTTAGGCTGCTCTGGCCTTTTATGGAATACAAGGGGATCTTGTAACCTGGGTAGTGCTTGGAAGGTCAGTTGATACGGGAGATATATTTGGGCCAAAGACTTTTTTCCACATGCTTCAAATCATACCACATGACCCTTCTCTGCCCCCAAAGAGAACTAACTCTACTGACAACAATCTTTTCCCCTTGCTCTTCCAGTATGTACAGTAAGAACACCTGCAGGTGCTAGCCACAGTGGGACTGTTATGCTGCCTTCTCAAGCATAACATCATAATATCTCAACTGCCTTCCTCCCTCCTGCCCATTTCTCCCATTGGAGAGTCCTTTCTGGGACCACCATTTTGAGATAAGCTGGCCATTCATCTTTCCTGCCCTCTTGTCTTTGCATCTGACTCTATGAACTTTACTAACCAAACTCTAGACCCATCTTCCCACCTTCCACATCTCCTATTCAGCTCCCTTTTATGTTGTCTTCTGAAGACAAAATGAAAACTCCTTAAGGGCAGAACTGTCTTTTTTTTTTTTTTAGGTTGTTGCAAGGCAGTGGGGTTAAGTGGCTTGCCCAAAGCCACACAGCTAGGTAATTAGAAAGTGTCTGAGGCTGGATTTAAACTCAGGTACTCCTGACTCCAGGGCCAGTGCTCTAGCCACTGTGCCACCTAGCCACCCCAGAACTGTCTTTTTTGTTGTAGAATTTGTATACAAACATTGCCTGGCACCTTGTAAGGGCTTAACAAATGCTTATTGTTTGCCTGGCTGTCATTTCCACCAGCCTATTAAAAAATACTTAATCTTCACTCCATCTTTATCAGTCTTTGTACCATCTCCAGCTCTCCTCTTCTCTTCCATCTATCTGGCCTGTGCTGCAAGGGTCACTTTCTGTAAACACTATGGTTAGTGTAGCTATTTTACCCCTTGTTTGTTCTCCCAATGGAAGCCTTAGGCAATGTTTGTTTTTGTTTTTTTGGCTTTTTCTATCAAAAGACTCTGGGGCAAAAATTAAGTTGAGCTTTTTTCCCCACTGGAGGACCCTCCACTAAGGTGACATTCAACTGGAGAAGAAATGCAAGAGACAGAGTAATGAAAAGCCACAATTTTATGACTATATGGAGGAGTAGCAAAGGGGGTTCTTGGAGAATTTTGAGTCTCAAATCTTCCACTTTGTGACCTCTGACAATTCAGGACCACCCTGAGTCTATTTCACCTCTGTATAAAGGCATAATAATCCCTTCCTGCCCTCCTCTCAAAATTTTGTGAAAATTAAATGGAATGATAGATGTGAAAGTATATGGGAACATAAGGATTGAAAACTACAAGGGGTGTTCCCTTCGATACTAAAGTTGGAACAATACAGAGATTAGTATCCGGCCCATGCAAAGATGACACACACATTTATAAAAGATACAAGGGCTCCTCATTTTGTACAACAGGAAAGTGAAGATACCCAAGGTTATATGATTTCTCTTTGACTAGTGTGGTCCTCTTCAATATTGAATGTGAGTTAAACTATGAAAAAGTACTCAATTCATTTGCTTTTAAAAAAATAACAAAAATAGCATAATTTTCTTCAATAAACTCAATAAATGCAATTACTAAGATTGGTTCCATTAGGTTAGGAAGAAAGAAGGGGATACATGTGTGTCTGGGGAGGCCTTTCTCACAACAAAGGGTCACCCTCCTCACAATGAGGAAAAAGTAATAGATGGGCAGCCCCTCCCTCTGTTTCCCTACCAACATGGTTAGGAGGAGCCTTCTTTGATTGAAGATCCATTCATTCTCTGTTCTGCCATCTTCAACCATTGTGCAATGGGATCTTTATAAGGAGATGTTTGGCTCCAACTGGGGTCTTCTTCTTCCACTCAGAATGTTGTGAGAGGTAGTGGGTGGGTAGAGGAGGTATAACACAATGGGAGAGTTAGAAGTGGGGGCCTGGTGAGGCAGGCATGGAAGAAGAGATAGAAAGACCTCCAACATGCCCCATCCCATCACCTGGCCTCTCTGGATTTCATCAACCACAAATTACATCCTGGCTCTGCCTCAGTGGAAATAGATCCAGAATTGGAAGGGGCCGGGGGAGAAAGGAAAGGGGAGGGAAGAGGTCCCTCCAGGGTACCTCATGGAAGGCGCCATTCCAAAGGTCTCCTATTCCCAACCATAGAGCCTATGTGCCTCTCAGAGGATGATATCATTGTTGACTCATTCCTATGATGGAGGTTCTTTGTGTTGTGGCTTTCCCTGAGACTGAATTTGAGTATTGTATCCCCTAACATCATTTTCTCCTAAATCATGTTTTCATTGATTTCTTTTTCGCTATTCCAAATATTTTAATAAGAGTTCTCTGCAAGGCATTTAGAACACCAATTTGTGAGGATAAACTCCATTGGAGAGAGAGAATACAGAACGCAGGTAAACAGTGGAGCTGAGGAATTTTCTTGATTTTGGGCAGGAGCTGAGAGTCCACTGCTTTCTGATCAGCCTTGCACTGCTCTGTAATCTCATATTTCTCTTTCTCTGTGTCAAAAATCTCTCCTTCTTGGTGTCTGGGTTTACAGAGCCTCTTCTTCTTAAAGTAAGCATCAGTAAGATGATTTGGAATTTTTACACCAGAAAGGTTAACCCTAGTAGAGGTGGCAATGACAAGTTTCTGATGGGTCCTTCGTAGAGGAACACGATTGATGGTCAGAGGTCCAGTCACCAGTAGCAAACCACTAGCCAGCTGCTTCAGGAAAACCACGCACTTGCCCCTGTGTCGGCCAGTGAGCAGAATCAGAACTGTGCCTGGGGTGATGCTACAGCGAAGTTTCCTCACATGCTGGCTGAAGGGTTTTTTTGCCATGACTTAGGAGTTTCCTCGGCACATCTTCAGTAGGGTAATACCTGGGCATTTTGCAAATCTTTACCACTCGGTTTCCTCCATTTTTATCACCACCAACTGGCTTTGAGATAGTAGCAGGCACCCTGTCTTTCTTTTTTCCTTTCAATCCCGGTTTCTGGTGCAGCATATTTCCGCTTGTACATGGCTCTGTGGGAATACATTACAGACCTGGAGTATCTGCCGATCCCTTGGGCCAAGACTGGGTTTAGACTGCAATGCTTTCGAGGTTTTTTCACCACCTTTTCAGCCCCATCTTCCTTTTTGGCCTTCCTTTCCTTTTTTTCCTTTCTGACCTTCTTTTCCTTTGGAGGCTTTGGGGGGGGTTGTCCACCATCTTGAGAGAAGGGGAAAGAGCTATTGCATGATTTATTAGTGAGTTTTAGGAACTCCTGTTAGACTTGAACTGCTTGTATTTACAGAGCTTAGCTTATGCCTATAGCTGTGGAAGACATAATAGATTTACTCATATCCTCAAAAAAAGTGACAAATAGAAACCCATTCAAAGGATGGTACGGAACTCAAAGACCATGCCACTTGAGGACTGGTTGAAAAATGAAGGTTTCTTAGCCTAAGAAGTAGACAGTTTCACTATGCAATAGAGAAGGGAAGAGGAATGGGTGGAGGAAGAGCATCCCTATTTTCAAATATTTTAAGGGGAAATCATATGGAAGAGGGAGTAGATAGATATTCTTTGTGGGAAAGGATGAATGATTGAATGATTAAATAAATATTTGTCAGGTTCTTACAATATACCAAATACTCTGTAGAGTTTATAATGAAAATTACTGTGCTTTAAAAAATGACCAATATGAAGAGAAAAAAGGAAGCATGCTTAAAGGATTACTGTGAAATGATACAGAATGAAATAAGCAGGGTTAAGAAAAACAATATACACAAAAACTAAATTATTACTATAATGCAAACAGAAAGAACCACCACAATACAATCAAAAGTGCATGTTGCAGGGTGGGGGGGCTGGGTGGTGTACCATCCCTGGAGTCAAGAGTACCTGGGTTCAAATCGGGTCTCAGACACTTAATAATTACCTAGCTGTGTGGCCTTGGGCAAGCCACTTAACCCCATTTGCCTTGCAAAAACCTAAAAAAAAAAGTGAATGTTGCAAAGGAGAGATAGGAGAAAACATTCCTATCTTACCACTCTGCAAAGGTGGGAGATCCTGTACCATTTGTCTTCAGACTTTTTCGATGATTTGATCAGTTTTACTGAATTTTTTGTCTTTTTTTTTTTAATTTAAAAACAATAGTTATATGGGATGGCTTTCTGGGAGGAGGAGAAGATACTAGGGGAAAGATCTCACCCAAAGCTAAGGGAGAACATTCTAACAAGCAGAGATGTCCAATAGTAGGACAGATTATCTCATGAAGTAGTAAGTTCCCTGCTATTGGAGGTCTAGCTGTGGATGGATAATTAGCTGTTAGAGCAGTTACAAGTGTAGAGGAGATTCATCTGAGTGGTAGATGGCTTAAGTAGGTGACTCTTTAGTCCCTTCCAAGTCTGGGATTCCATGAATATATGTGTTTAACTTCAGAGAAAGGGATATCTGGCTTAGTCAGCAGTTGTTTGTTTGTTTCAAGGAGGTTATTTTATGGAGGCTTAGATTGAGGACCTGAGAGAAATAAGGTAAAAAATGGAAAATAGGGGCTAGAATATTTAAATACTTAAATGTCAAGTGAAGGAGTTTGGCCCTGGATGGCTTTCAAAAAATGATTCTTTACTGTGATCCAGAGATCCTTGGGAATCCTTCAGACCTTTCAGGGGGTCTATAAAATGATATATCAATTATTTTTTCAAAATAATACTAAGGGTGTTTTCATTTCTACTGCATTAGGTATCTATTGATACAAACACATAAACAAAACTCTTTGGAGGGGGGAGGGGGAAGGGAGTAAAAAGATTCCTGACACCAGAGCTTCTGATGACTGTTGCTGCAGAGTAGGAGTCATTGGAGAGTCTTGACTTGGGCTGCCTCCTCCCAGACCACCAAAAGCAATCCCCAAGTGTTTATAGCCTTGTTGTTCTCCCTAGTTCCTCTTTCAAATACTCCCAGGCTATTTCTGTCCATTCCAAAGGATCAGATGAATGGTGGATCTAGTTTTGTAAGGGGCCAGTTTCTCAACTTGAGCTAATGAGTCTTCTGCCAACCTACCATATTTTCAGGTGTTCTCATTAAGAAATTATATTCCAATCTGAAACATAACAAACCTGTATTAGTATTCATGGAATATAACACTATTCAAAGAGGTACCTGGTTACTCTACTATCTCAAAGGAAAGACATAACGTGTCTTGGTGGTTGTAAGTTTTTGAAAGCTTGTCCTGTGAAGGTTTCTCAAGACTAAATTTACCCACTATGCCCTCTGCTCCACCATATGACTATCTCTTGTCCTTCCAGCAAGGGGTACAGTTTATGTGAACTTTTTTTTTAGGTTTTTGCAAGGCAAATGGGGTTAAAGTGGCTTGCCGGTGCTTTATCCACTGCGCCACCTAGCCTCCTCTGATGTGAACTTCTAAATAACTTTTCATCACCCAAAGAAATAAGTCCCAGTCATTCTACTCATGCCCCAGTAACAGACTTTTGTGGCTATTTTCTCACTTCGGGTTCATGCACCCATACCACAGACATTCTGACATTAGAATGTTCTTATGAAATTAGAAGTTGGAAATTCTGAATGGCTGTGTAATCACAGGCAAGTCATTTGAGTCTTAGAACACACTTTTCTTGAAAATTCAACATAAAGTCATTTTCTACATTGTTTTTTCCCTGAACTCTTCAGTTACTTGTGCCTCTTCCCCCAAATAATTGTGTGGTCTGCGTGTGTGTGTGTGTGTGTGTGTGTGCGCGCACGCGCACGTACACTTGTGGATATATTATCTGCCCTATGTGCAAGGCCTGCCCCAATCACAGAGGACAAATATAAATAAGACAATTCCAGCCCTCAAGAAGCTTACATTCTAGTAAAAGAAGACAAATAGGAGGATACAGGGACAATAGCCAATGTTTCTATTAGGAGGTGATGACCAGAATATCATTTTCTTGATGGTTAAGAGTTGTCTTACTTTTATCTTTATATCTTATGAATCTTGCACAAAGTCTGGCCCAAAGTAAATGCTGGAGAAATGATTGAATATGTTTCCCAATCTGTAAAATGGACATGATACCTGGCAACTGTCCTCAGAGTTGGGGGCAGAATGATGAAATCATTCAAATGGTCTGTGCAGAGTACCAGGGATAGGATCTAAATAGGATATCAAATTGTATAAAAGAACAGGCTCAGCCACCAAGATTCCTATGAGATAATGAATATCTGAGCCATTATACAATAATGGACTTTTAGACAATAGAGAAAAGAGTTAGAGAAGCAACCTTGAGTCTAAGTGAGTAGGACCAGAACCCAGATTTGGGGAGGGGAGAAGTTGGAAGAAAGCAAGACAAAAGTAGAAAGATAAAGGGGAGGAGGAAATAGGGACACTCTGACTCTATCTCTGTCTCTGTCTCTCTCTCTCTCTCTCTCTCACACACACACACACACACACACACACACACACACACACACAGAGGATGCCTAGATTAGTACAGTATGGACAGCTGCCTCAAAGAGCAGCTGGAGCAGTCGGGCAAGGTCCTTTTTAACAATGTAGGCAGGATGTTCCTCACCGTCTGTTAGCAGACTTCTTTCACCCTGACCCTCTGGACACCAATCTCTAGCCCAGGGAAATTCTCCTTTACTGCAGAAGAGAAAAAGCAAAGCTTTTGTCTTCCTGCCTTTTGTACTAAGGCACCAGACAGGACAAAGAACAGCAATTGTGGATGATGCAGGCTGTCCTTGGGGAGAATCTTGTGAAGAAGTCAAAGTTCACCAACTGCAAGTGGTCCAGGGCAGAGTTTATTTCATAAACACTTTTTCTGTATAGTTGCCCCTTATGCCAGCTGATACCAGGAAGCCTTAATGGCAATTCACCTGCCCTGTGTGCTCCCAAGAAAGGTGACTTCCAACACAGTATAAAGTCGTTAAATCATTATTTATTTCCCCCTTCCAAAGATCATACATTTTTATTTTTCAAATCTTTTAAAAAAATTTAATATCCATAAATGAAAAATAATTCAACATTAGAAAAGTCTGTTTGCTATGCATTATACACAATATTAAAGGCACCTCTTACAGTTAAACAGTATAGGTTACATCTTTATTGAGATCCAGTAGCAGTTCTGATCTGTTCATCCCAAAATTAGGCTTCTCAAAAGTCATATAGAATTCTCTTGGTCAAAAGCTTAAAAGTAATCATTTATCACCTATGGAAGCAATTCATTATCTCAATTCTCCATTTACTTTATTTTCCAATATGAAGGACTTCAAAGGTGTCCTAGGTGACACAGGGGATAGAGAGCTGAACCTGGAGTCAGGAGGATCTGAGTTCAAATTTGGCCTCAAAAACTTATTAGCTGTGTGCCTCAGTTTCTTATTTATAAAATGAGAAGGAAATGGCAAAACACTACAATATCTGTGCCAAGAAATCCCAAATGAGGTCACAAGAGAGGGTGATATGACTGAACAGCAACAAAGGTCATCTAATCCAAGCTGGAAGCAGACATTCTCTCTATGACAGCTGTGAAAAGTGGTTATATCCAACCTCTTCTTGAAGGACCCCTAGAGAAAAGGAATTCCCTAACTTGTCAAGCAGTCTTTCTACTTTTATACAGAATTACTAAGAAGTGTTTCCTAATATGGAATGATCTGTACCTCTTTAAGCTTTCCCATTTCTCTTGGTTCAGCCTTATGAAAGAAATTGAATCTATTTCTCAGGTGAAGAAAGTTCCCTCTCCCTTTTCCCCATTCTCTCCCCACCCCAGCCTCTTCTTTAGGCTAAATATCCTAGCCCTATATAGAATAGCTTCAAATTTCTTCATCACCCTAAGTCACCTTCTTCTGCAGGTCAGAGAAGAAAATCCCTGAAGAGATGCAGAACTTGAGTTTTTTTTCTAAATTATCCAGCATATGTGGAGTGTGAGAAGAAGCCCTGGCCTGGCTGATCAGAGACCTGTATTATAATCCTAACTATGCCATGGGATTGATGTTGGGCAAGCAACATCTTGCTTTTTCTAAATTCTCTAGCCCCACCTTCTCAGACAATGTAAAATAATGATGTTAAACTAGGTCTTTGTATGAGATAGCAGAAAAAAATGTTCCATTTGGAGTTGGTAAGGGCTAACTATTTCTGTGATCACAGACAAGTCTCTTCACCTTCTCTAGGTCCCTTTGGCAAAATGAGGATAAGAGTGCTTATAGTACCCAACTCAAGGGATTAAGGGTCAAATGGTATAGTGATTGAAAAAAGGAAGTGTGTGAACATTTAAAGAGCAAGAGAAATAACAGCTTTATTTTGAATATAGACCTTTTCCTATGAGAGGCAACTTCCTTATTCTTCATTACTGAGAACATCAGAATGATGAAAAATGCTTTTCTAGGGGAGGAAGGATAATCTGCACATCAAGGAGCAAATCTGCATTTCTCAACAGCTAAATTTCTTCCCTGAAGCATAGGAGAGGAAACCACCCACTGTGCAACAAGAAGCAACCTTCTAAACCAGGAAAAAAGCTGCATCAAGGAGGAAATAGCCTAGTTAAGAAACTGTATAAACAATATGCTTAAAGGCTTACCTTGATTTTTTTTTTCAGAAAGAAGAAAAATGTTTCTACTGGAATCTAAGCAAGTAAAATTTTGGTGGGAAAATCCATGCTGCCTCCCCAGTTCAATTTCATTATTGGAGTTTGCAAGAGAAGAGGTAGAAGGGAGGAGTTCCCAAAGGAGGAAGAAATAAGCTTTACATAAATGACAAACAGGACATGAATTTGTAAAAAACCCACAGATAGGGTAGTGAGCTCTAACAGGCAGATTATTTCTAGGCCACTTCTTCATTACACACAGCCATTGTTCAGCCCTCTCATGGCCTATAGGATTTGCTGAGCTGCCCTAAACTAGCCCCAGAAGCTGGTCTGGTGGAAGGATGAGAACATGTTCCCATGACTCCCCCGGGAGCACACAACAATGATCTACCCACAGACAGCTGGGAAACTCAGAGCCCTTGAAGAGCCTGACTAATGGCTGGCCCTGGCCTGATGAGCAGAGCTTGCTGAGGGAATCTGTGGGGCTCAGAAGGGGAATGGCTGTTAAACAAGGGCAGGAGGCGTGCATGCAGACGCTCCCAGGGAGAAACAAGACCAAAGCCCATTCCCTGGAGCTGGGGCAGAAGGGAGGGTCAGGAAGGTTGGGAAGGAAACCAGCCAGGCCCTGCTGACCCAGGCCAGGCCTCTGGGAGCATGACTTCTTCCCACTGTATGCACTAGCAGCAGGTGCTGGGCAGAAGCCTAGCTGGAAGAGGACTTAACTTTATTTAGCTCAAACCCTTCACTTTATAGACAAGAAGTGACTTGCCCAGGGTCACCCAAGTAGTCAGTATATAAAAGTATTAGATCTAACTCCTCTGACTCCAAATTCAGTTCTCTTTCCCCCTACGTAGACCATGATGGTCTAGGATGGCTGGAGTAGGTGACCAGCAAGAATGGCCTCACTTTGACTTCCACTTCAACCACCTCTGAGGATGCCCTCCAGTGGTGCCTGATGGGTTGCAAAATGCCCCACAGGACTCAGACCACATTTTCTGAACCCACACTTTGGATACATGTTTTGAACTAAGTTTTTGTTTAGAAACTTTTCTTTTCATTGAAATGAGGACTATACTATAAGACAGACTTCATAGGTCCACATCTCCTTTTCACTCAGCCTTCAGTCTTACACTTAGTCTACTTGGTTAACTCTTACTTAATCCACCTGGCCAGGGAGGACAGCCATCCACAGGTGATACAATTGTCCAAAGCAACCAAGTGATTGATAGCAGCCCCACAAAAAAGGAAATGAAAAAAAGAGTCTATATGCTGACCTTCCTCTCCTCCCCCCACCAGTTTATACCTTGATTTCTCAAAACTAGATTCTCTCATATATCAGAGCTATATGGGTTAAGTGGCTTGCCCAAGGCCACACCACTAGGCCAGATTTGAACTCAGGTACTCCTGACTCCAGGGCCAGTGCTCTATCCACCACTCCAGAGCTATATACATTTTTTTTAAGGTTTTTGCACAGCAAATGGGGTTAAGTGGCTTGCCCAAGGCCACATAACTAGGTAATTATTAAGTGTCTGAGACTGGATTTGAACCCAGGTACTCCTGACTCCAGGGCCGGTGCTTTATCCACTACACCACCTAGCTGGCCCTGCTATATACGTTCTTAATGGGCATTATGATCATGGAGAAATGAAAAGTGAATGAGGTAATATATAGGTAGCATTTTATAAATCTTAATACATTATAGAAGTGTGATCTTATTATTAATATATGGGAAGCACGTAGAAAATCTTGATACACTATATGTGTGTGATCTAATTTTATTATTATTATTATTATTATTATTATTATTATTATTATTGCCCATTTGGACAGACAATTTTTCTGCCTAATTTATCTAAAGAAAATATTTCTACATAGTGACTCTTAAATAACCCACAGAACTTACTGGAAAAAAAGTAAGAATTTCCAAAGAAATCTAAAATGTCTGAGTGTCTCTCCTACTTCTTTGTCATAGTTGCGTTTTTGTTTTGGACACTGAGGGCTGGGGGATACAATTAGGAGAAATGGAGAAGACACAGATTTCTAAACAAAAAGAAAGAGCTCATTATAATTCTATAGTTAATTTTGTTGTAGTTAATTAAAATAATTGTATTGCCTATGGACACTATAACTTTCTACTTTCTCCATGGTAAAACTCCTGAAGGATGCTTTTAATACTGTTAAGAAAGTCCATTCAATAGGAGATAATTTTTACAAAAAAATGACTCTTTGTCATCAGATTAAAGAAATCTATTTTACCATTCAACAGAGGGAAGAGGATTAGACACTTGCATACAGCAGTGAAGATTTCATTTAAATCAAAATGCCCTCTACCGGAAGCATGGAGTATTTTTTGCTGCAAAACAAGAATTAAAATAAGTTCATAGACTCATAGATCTAAAGTTGGAAAGGACCGCAATAATATGGCATAAATCTCTATTTTTCAATTAAAGAAATTGAGGTCAAAAGGAATCTTTTTTATAAAAATCAAATATAATTTGCCAAAGAGAATAAAGCACTTTTGAAAACTATGAGCCAATGGTGATTTTTAGATAAGACATTGGATGATTTTCTACTCCAGGAAAGAGTCCAAATCTCAATCCTGATTCTTTGCAACATTTACCCACGGAAGAGGAACCTGCCCAATGAAAGCCCAGATGGAAACAGAGAAAACATCTATTTCAAACCAAGCCTGAATTGAAGAGATTTCCATTGGAAACAACCTCAAATAGACTTTCCTATCATCTGAAAAGGCACCAACTATGACTGATTTTTCATTTAATGCTTTAAATTCTTTTAAGTGCCTAAGAATCAATTATGTAAGATCTCTGAGACAGGAAAAATATGATGATACAGTGCCTGGCATAAATTCAGTTTTTAATTTATAACTGCAAATTTGATGATTGATAATGATTTTCTCTACTAGCACCATTAAAATTGTGTTGGGAGGCAGCATAGCACATTAGAAAGTTGGTCTTGGAGTCAGAAAAACCTCCCTGACAAAACCTGGCCATAAGACCACTTAATCTCTTAGTACCCTCTATAAATTCCAAATTAGTTCCCAATCAGCCTGGGTGGAAAAAGTTTCCACAACACAAGTTTCTTGCATGTATAAACCACAACAAACAACAACAACAATAATAATGACTTTATATTAAAATAACTTTACTAAGACTGACAAAATATTTTCACATATATATCTTGGGTGAGTTCTATAATACTCCTGGGAGGACACATATTAATCCCATTTACCAAATGAGTTAAGTGAAATTCAGAAATAGGAAGTGACTTCTCAAAGTCACAGAACTAGAAACAGAGCTCAAAACCGAACCCCTTCTAAAGGCCTAAAAAGTCAGAGAGGCCCAAAGTAACAGAAGCTAAAGGGGAAAAGGGGAGGAGGGAAGACAGAGTAAAGCTGTTGTAGTTTAAACGTCAATTATACAAAGAGCCATGTGAAAGCTGCCTAGAAACAAGGGAAATTTCTCTTCCTCTTCGGCATTCTAACCTGAGACTATAAGGGATGCTTCAGAAAAAATTTCACAGGGGGGGTACATAGAAAATCAGGTTAGAGGCTGGATCACCATTTGTCAGGGAAGTTACGGAGGGTGTTCTGTTGGAAGAGTAAGCTAAATGTCTTCTAAGACCTTCTCCAAATCTGAGCTTCTATAGTAAAATTATTTGAAGTAATGGAAAGATGTGTCCTCTGCACATAATTACCTTTAAATAAAGTTGTGTTTTTTGTTGGGGTTTTTTTAACGAAAAAGATTTGTATTCCACTGATGGTCGAAATAGCTCCCTGTCATTACATATAAATACCTTGATTTAAAAAAAAAAGCAACAAAAAACAGATCTTTACTTTGTAAAATGGATATTAATGAAATTAAACAAGAATGAACCTTAGAGAGTGAAATAAATCATCTCTACCCTCTATGGGAAATTTCTGTTGATAAAAAGAAAAACTAGTAGAAAAAAATGGCAGTAGACAGCATAGTCTTTGTTTAAAAAAATTGCCAAAAAATTAATTCAAGAGATGAAAAAAGCCAATCTGAAAAAAACTTTATGATAAAACAACAACAAAAACATTTATTTTTACATTGGCTATACCAGAGGATATCATCATCCAAGGTTCCTGAAGTCTGTGGATTATTTCCCAGAGCTGCTTTTATTATAAATAAGAAAATCAGAAATGTCATGCCACACATTGCTATCATCATAGAGGTATGTCATGGAGGACTGCAGAGATGGCTGAAGGGTGTGTCTGTGGTATTGAAAGAGCCAGAGGATGAGTCCCCAGATGACAGCAGAAAACAAAGGAAAGGGATCCTGTTTTGGTTCTGGGATGAAGCCTTTCTCAACTGCTAGCCGGGCCAGTCCAAACAGGGTTCGAGACAGCAGGTACATGTTTATCTGCAAAAAGGAGAATCTCAGTAGGAAACTGAATGATATCCTAGGATATGCCAGACTCCAAACTGCCCACACTCTTCACTGTCCCTCCCATTCCCAAACTCCTTTCAACCAAAAGGAAAATGTCTGGCAGACAGGGAGAAGTACCACATAATGGCACCACAGCATTTTAAAGGTAAGGAAGAGCCATGAGACTAGGGGATGAATCACCATTTTACTCTGTCACTTAATCAAATACTTCTCTCTCTGAATACAAAGTTGACCAGGAAAATCCTGTCTTGAGTGAGTTTGTAAGAGCTATTAGAACAGTATCCAGGCTGAATCTGGCTGGCAGGAGAGGAATGTAGGTGCAGGCAAACTTTAACCAAAATCAGTCTAATTTTAGGCCTTGATGGCAGCTCAAGCTAATGATTAATCATGGTGTGATGATGCTCAGACATGGGGGCAGGTGGGGAAGGAGAGCAGGGTTTCCATGGAACAATGCTAACCTCTAAGACCATAATCAAGAAGTCAAAACACAAATCTGAAAGAGACAAAGTGATGGTAAATCACTACCTGGGAAAAGAAGAGGGAGGTTTCATTTACCTGACTGTTGAGGTTATTATTTTCTCCAAAAACCAACCAGCCACCGACACAGGCCGCCAGGAAGGAATGAAACTGGAAGGGCTGTCCCTGGACATAGGACTGCAAGGCACATAAGCCCTTGTAGGTAAAAACAAAGTAAGCCAGGTTTCGGGAATGTGTGTATGTGGCCTGAACAATTGCCTTGAGCTTCTCCTTTAGGCTAAATGAATAAAGCAACACAAATGCACATACACATACACACACACACACACACACACACACACAAAGAGAATGAGGAACACTTTGATCAGAATGTAAATATGAAGACAAGAGAATATTTTCCTTTAGAATGCAATGGAAGCTATGCATGCAAGGATCAGGGGATTGGTTAATTTTCAAAAAATAATAATGAATTTTCCCAAGTACAAGATCACACTATGTTTAAGAGTCAGGAATGCTGCTGGAGATAAGCCATGCAGAAATACAAAATCAGAGAGTTCATACCTTCCGCTTCTGAAGAGAAACGTCATGACCAGAGCATGGGGTGCACGAATTTTAGCTCCATAGCTGGAAGGAAAAATATTAAGAAATAATTTGAGCTCTTTGATTAAATGAAAGAAGGGTCTTTAACACTAATAAACTAGCTTCTCTCTTAAACTCTCAGCAAGTCTATTCAACTCCATCAAGACATCTTTATTCACATGCTTCCAGATTATAACACATAGACTATTAGAGATGGAAGGGCCCTTTGAAGTCATTTAGTCCAACATCCTCACTAAAAAGGAAATCAAGGGGGCAGCTAGGTGGCACAGTGGATAGAACACCGGCCCTGGAGTCAGGAGGACCTGAGTTCAAGTTTGGCCTCAGATATTTAATACTTACCTAGCTGTGTGACCTTGGGCAAGTCACTTAACCCCATTGCCTTGCCAAAAAAAAAAAGGAAACTAAGATTTCTGGGGGATGATTCAAGATGGTGGAGTAGAGAAGCATTCAATTGAACTATCCCAACATTCCTCCCCCAAACAACTTTAAAATAACTCTTCAAATTGAATTCTGGAATGGTAGAGCCAACAAAAGGTCAGACTAAGACATCCTTCCCTCCCAAGACAACCCAGGAAGTCAAAATGAGAGATCTGTGATGGGGGGAGGAGGCTGGACCACAACCCACATGGATTAAAAACCAGTGGAGGGACTACAGTGGTGATTGTATAAGCAGGAGCAGCATCAGGAGCTTTCAAAGTTAGAAACAGTAAGGGAACCTGGCAACTGGAAAGAAACAAACTACAGGGTACCTGTTAGCACTGGATACAGGAGCAGGCTGCTTGACAACTCTTATTGCCTATAATCACTTCTGGGTCTTAGTTCAAGGATAGAAAGAAGCTTCCAATCAAGAGGGCATGGGGTAACCTGAGGGTAACAGTTTTAGGTCATGGTTCAAGGATGGAGAAGAACACTTCTGGTCAAGTTCTGTGGAACAATATCTTTGCAATTCCAAGGGATCAGGGCCCTTCTGGAAGGACCAAAAGAGCAGTGACCACACAACTCTCCAGATCACACCACCTTGAGCATCAAAAACTTCCAAACTCCCAGAACTAGACTTGAAAACAACAGTGCGAAAAAGGTTGAACTTAAATTAAGATGAAGTCCTTTCCCCTTCCATTGCCCCCACAATGAGAACAGAACTCAACATTAATGTAAAATTCTAAATCAAGAATTCTGGTAGAAAAAATAGCAAGCAACGAAAAAAAGAACCTGACCATAAAAAGTTACTTCAGTGACAGAGAAGATCATGACACAAACACAAAAACACAATAAAACTTAAATTGGTATAAGCAAAACCTCAAATAAAAAAAAGTGAAATTGGACACGACCAACAAGAATTACTAGAAGAGCTAAAAAGTGACTTTTTTTTATTTTTATGGGAGACAGAGAGTTTATTACACTTTTCAAAGTGTACTGAGTTCCAAGAACAAGTAGGGTTTGAAGACAGGGAAAAACTTTCAAAGGGAATAGCAAGAAAGGGAGGATGAACTGGGGAGGGCTTGGGGGGAGATGCTTTCTGCACAAGTATGATTTAGATAAATCATATCAGAACTGGTCAAGGATGGTTTGCTCATTATTTGGATAGCATAATTATATTAACATTGTTTGTGTACCTTGATGGGTCAGATGATTCTGGTCCATGTCTGGGGCATGATGACTTTAACATAAGACATAGGGATCTTTAGTGGACATAGAGGATATGGTATGGGAAAGATTTCTGATCAGATATAAAATTTGTGAGAAAGTTGTTGTTGATACAAGGATGGCATAGGCAGGCACAAAATAGCAAGGTTTTTTTTCAGGAATATTAGAAAAACAGCATTATACAAGATGGACTTTGTAGGGAATAAGTCATACAAATTTAACTTTTTGCTTTCTGTCCAGTATTTTCAATTCATCACCCCCCCCCAAACAGTTCAGTTCCAAATTCATTTGGGAGTTAGGACAGAGGTCTCATCTTCTATACTGGAAGGACTGGAAAAGGGCATAAAGATGTCCCTGCCTAGCAGGTCCCATTTGAGGAGGAGTTAAGATGCATCTTAAAATTGGCTGAGGCAGCATCTAGGGACTGTTAACTTCTGGGACTGTGTAGAGGATGGCATCCACATCCAGCTACTAGTTGGAGACGTTTGGCTTGTAGTCTGGAAGAGACAAATCTCACAAGAAGATTAAACAGACAAGGACTAAAACGAGATCATGAGAATAAAAAAGTGATTTTCAAAATCAAATAAGAGTAGCAGAGGAAAAATTAGAGCAATAAAAACAAAGGAAGAAAATTATGAAATGACAATTAACAATCTGGTAAAAGAGACACAAAAATACTCTAGAAAATAACACCTTAGAAATAGATCAGACGAAATGGAAGAAGAGTTATAAAAATTCACTGATGAGAATAACTCTTCAAACAGAAGAATGAGACAAATTGAAAAAAGAGGTACAAAAATTCACTAAAAAATGTAATTCCTTGGGAAGGAGTGAAGATGGCAACAGGAAAAGAGCCTTTCTTGGGTGCTCTCCTCCAAAATATTTCAAAAACCTTAAAATTATGACTCTAACTAAATTTTCAAGAGAGAAAACCCACAGAAGGATCCAGTGAGGCAATTCTCCAGCCCAAGGTAACCTGTAAAACAGTGGAAAAACTCTGTTCCCTGGGGTTGGAGGGGTGGCTGAGCCAGAGCAAAGGAACTTCAGCCTCCTGGGAATGGCCTCCGGGCACCTGGGAGCCACGGGCAGCAGAAGCACTGTGCTGATCTGCACTCCAGGGAGCACCAAGCACAACTTGGTAAATCAGCAGGGGGACCACTGCCAGTGCAAGCACGAAACCCAGGCCCTCAGTGTAGTTGTGGCATTCAGTGCAGCAGCAGCAGCCGGGATCCAAGAAATGGAAGCAGGCCCGTGGAGTTGCTCAGCAGGAGCCTCCAGGAAGCTACACCCTGAGTGTTCAGCCCACCAAAGGTAAGGGTGTGGAGGGAAACTGCTGAGCTCTGTCCTCTGTCCCTGGAACAGGACTCTGAAGCTCTGACCCCATTCAGACTCTGGTCACAGTCTAGGCCCCCCCCATTGGGCAGGGACACAGCCCCATGGCAGAGGGGTGAGCTTGTGGTCATTCACAGACCAGTCAGAGCCTCACACACTGAGGTCCTTGTGGGGGTATCCCAATAATACTCAAAAGCACAGGAAGCACCCCAAAACCAGGCACAGGCTGGATAAATGAGTAAACAGAAAAAAAAGGAACCTGACCATAGAAGATTACTTTGGTCCCATGGAGGACCAAAATACTCAATCTGAAGGTAATAAAGTCCAAGTTTCTGCATCTAAAGACTCCAAGAAATATAGAAGTTGGGCTCAGGCTATAACAGAGCTCAAAAAAGATTTTGAAAATCAAGTAAGGGAGATAGGAAAAAAAAAACACATCAAAACGAAGTCAGCAGCTTAGTCAAGGAGATCCAAAAAAAATTCTGAAGAAAATAGCATGTTAAAAACCAGCTCAGGTTAACTGGATAAAACAGTTCAAAAAGTTATTGAGGAGAAGAATGCTTTAAAAAGAAGAATTGGTCAGATGGAAAAGGAAATAAGAAAGCTCTCTGAGGAAAACAAATCCTTCAGATGTAAAAATGGAACTAAAGGAAGCTGATGTCTTTGAGAGAAATCAAGATACAATACTTGAACACTAAAAAAATGAAAAATTAGAAGAAAATGTGAAACATCTCATTGAAAAAACAACTAATCTGGAAAACAGATTCAGGAAAGATAATTTTTTTTTATTTTTTATGTTTTTTTAGGTTTTTGCAAGGCAAACGGGGTTAAGTGGCTTGCCCAAGGCCACACAGCTAGGTAATTATTAAGTGTCTGAGACTGGATTTGAACCCAGGTACTCCTGACTCCAGGGCCGGTGCTTTATCCACTACACCACCTAGCCGCCCCAGGAAAGATAATTTAAAAATTATTGGGACACCTGAAAGTCATAATCAGGAAAAGAACCTTGACCTCATTTTTAAAGAAATCCTATAAGAAAATTGCCCTGAGGGCAAAATAGAAATTGAAACAATCCACTGATCTCCCCCAGAAAGAGATCCAAAAAAAAACCAACCCCCAGGAATATCATAGCCAAGTTCCAGAGCTCCCAAATCAAAGAGAAAATATTACAAACATCCAGAAGAACACAATTCAAATATCATGGAGCTGCAGTCAGGATTGCCCAGGACTTAGCAGCAACTACATTAAGGGCTCAGAGGGCTTGGAATATAATATTCTGGAAGGCAAAAGAGCTTGGAATGCAACCAAGAATCAACTACCCAGCAAAACTGAATATCCTCTTCCAGGGGAAAAGATGGACTTTCAATGAAACAGGGGAACTTCAAATATTCCTTTGAAATGATCAGAGCTGAACAGAAAGTTTGACCTTCAAATATAGGACTCAGGTGAAGCATAGAGAGTGGAGGAGAAGGGTAAAATATGAGGGACTTAATGATGATGAACTGCATGTATTCCTGCATAGAAAAATGACACTGATAATACTCATATGAACCTTCTCATTTAATAGAGCAGGTAGAAGGAGCTTTTATAGATGAAGCACAGGAGAGAGCCGAATTTGTAGATTAATATATTGTAAAAATGGAGTCAATGGCTAAAAGGGAAATGTACTGGGAGTAAGAGAAAGGAGAGGTGGAATAGGCTAAGATATTTCATATAAAAGTTTTTTTTCTTTTGCAATGAGCTTTTGCAATGCTATGGAAGGGGGAAGGTGAGTGGGAATGAGGGAACCTTCATTCTTATCAGAAATAGCTGAGAGAGGAAACAGCATATACACTCAATAAGGTTTAGACATCTAGAGGAAAAAAGAGGGAATAGGGGATGGGGGTGATAGAGGAGAGGATAGATTATAGGAGAGAATAGTCAGATATAACACATTTTCTTTTTTACTTTTTGCAATGTACTTGGATCTGGGACCATGGGGTCAGGTGGCTGCTGGATCTCTGGGGTGGGATGTGGGCTTGGGGTCTCTTGGCCCCAGGGCCAGTGCTCTGTCCACTGCATCACTTGCCTGTCCCACAGTACATGTTTGAAGAGGGATAGAGTGAAAGGAGAGAGAAAATATAATAGATGGTAGTGGGGAGGAATGGATGGTGGGAATTACAATCAGCAACAGCAACTGTGGAAAAATATGGAACTTCTATGATGGACTTATAATAAAGAATGTGATCCACTTGAGACAGCTGATGATAAGACTGAAACACACTTTTTTCTCTCTTTGTTTTGCTTTATTTCTCATGAGGTTTTATATTTTTATGGGAGAGGGGGTATTATGGTATTATGTTTACTCTGAAACAAGAACATTTTAGTAATGTGTGAATAAAAAATAAATAAAATCTTAAGAAAAAAGATTAACATAGCCAGCCTCCCCTGCCAAATATAATTCCTTAAAAATTAGAATTGTGTAAATTGAAGTTAATGACTCTGAGGCAACAAAAAAGCAATAAAAATCAAATAGAAGAAAATGTGAAATATCTCACCTGAAAATAAATCAAGGAGAGATAATTTAGGAATTATTGAGGGGTAGCTAGTTGGTGCAGTGAATAGAGCACCGGCCTTGGAGTCAGGAGTACCTGGGTTCAAATCTGACTTCAGACACTTAATAATTACCTAGCCATGTGGCCTTGGGCAAGACACTTAACCCCATTGCCTTGAAAAATCTAAAAAAAAGAATTATTGGAAAAATTATTGGATTTCTTGAAAGCCATGATCATAGAAAGATTCTAGACATCATATTTCAAGCAATTATTAAGGAAAACAGTTCCACTATCCTCAAACCAAAGGTAAAACATAACTTGAAAGAATCTACTGATCACCATATGAAAGAGGTGTCAAATGAAAATTTCTTGGAAATGACAGAAAAATTCCAGAGCTGCCAGGTCTTCAAGTAGAAAAATCAAACAATTCAAATTTTGTGGAGTCATAGTCAGACTCACTCAAGATTTAGTAGCTACCATGTTTAAGGAGCAAAGGGTTTAGAATATAATATTACAGAAGGCAGAAGAGTTAGAATTACAACCAAGATAGAATAATCCTTCAAGGAATAAATTTACATTTAATGAAACAGAAAGCTATTAAGCATTTCTCAGGAAAAGAACAGAGTTAAAGAGAAAATATGACTTTCAAATACAAGAC
Source organism: Macrotis lagotis (assembly GCF_037893015.1). Classification (NCBI taxonomy): domain Eukaryota; kingdom Metazoa; phylum Chordata; class Mammalia; order Peramelemorphia; family Peramelidae; genus Macrotis; species Macrotis lagotis. Next base: position 358,400,471 of record NC_133658.1, on the reverse strand, counting down.
TCAAGAGAAGCATTAAAAAGGTAAACATGAAAAAGAAATCATAAGGGACTCAAATGAGGCTAAACTCTTTGCTTTTCTATATCAGAACATGATACATGTATCTTCTAAGAACTATATCATTATTAGGACAGTTAGAAGGATTCTGCATCGAAAGTGGGTATGGGAATAAGTTGATACATTGGGATGATGGAAAAAAAAATGAAGGGATGAGAAAGAGGGATACCATGGGAGAAGGGAGAAAGAAAAGAGAAGACAAATGGGGAAAACTGTCTCACAAAAACGTGTGTGCAAGGAAATTTTTACAGCGGAGGGGGAAATAGGAGGGGGCAATGACTAAACTTCATTCACATTTAAGTTGGTTCAGAAAGGAAAAAAAATAAATATACACACTCAGTTGATAAAAGAAATATATCATATCCCACAAAGAAAAGGATAAAGGGGCAGAGGGAGAAAAAATGATAAAATGGAGGTCAGATAAAAGAAGACTGTGGTCTGAAGCAAAACAGACTTGAGAGGAGGGACAGGATAAAAAGAGAGAAAAAAATGGAAGAAAACAAGATGGAGGGAACTGCACCAGTTAGTAATCATAATTGTGGATGTGAATGGGATGAATTCACCCAAAAACCAGTAGCTGATTAGAAATCAGAATTCAATTATGTTTACAAGAAACATACCCAAAACACAAACACACACACACACACACACACACACACACACACACACACACAAACACACAGTAAAAATAGGAGTCTGGAACAGAATCTATTATGCTTCAGCTGAGGTACAAAAAGTAAGGGTAGGGCAGCTAGGTGGTGCAGTGGATAGAGCACCAGCATGCAGTCAAATCCGTACTCAGATGCTTAATAATTAGCTAGCTGTATGGCCCTGGGCAAGCCACTTAACCCCATTGCCTTGCAAAAAAAAAAAACTAAACTAAACTAAAAAAAAAAGCAAGGGTAGCAATCATGATGTCAGACAAAGCAAAGGCAAAAACAGATCTAATTAAAAGAGATTTGGGGGAATCTAGATTTTGCTAAAATATACAAAAGACAATGCATATTTTTACCAAATGGCATAGAATCCAAATTCTTAGAGAAAAAGTTAAATGAGCTAGAGGAAGAAATGGACAGTAAAACTATATTGGGAGGGATCTGAACTTTTCTCTCACATTTAGATAAGTCTAATGATAAAATAAATAAGAATGAAGACGAGATGAATAGAATCTTTAAAAAGTTAGATATAACAGACTTCTGGAAAAAACTCATGAGAAAAGAAAGGAGGATGTCTTTTTCCTCAGCTATACATCATACCTACACACAAACTGACCATGAATTAGGGCATTAAAAACCTTACAACCAAATGCAGAAAAGCAGAAACATTAAATGTACCCTTTTCAGATCAAAATGCAATAAAAGCTATGTTTAATAATGGGTCTTGGAAGCATAGATTAAAAAATAACTGAAAACTAAATAAGCTAATCCTAAAGAGTCAGTGGGTCAAAGAAGAAATCATAGAAAAAAAATCAAATTTTTCATTAAAGAGAATAACAACAATAAGCCAACATTCCAAAATTTGTGGGATGCCACCACAGCGGCAGTTAGGGGAAATTTTATCTCTCTAAACACTCCAACTAATAAAATAGAGAAGGAACAGATTAATGGATTGTGTATGCAATTAATTAGAAAAAGAACAAAGTAAAAATCCCCAATTAAATATCAAAACGGAAATCCTGAAAATCAAAGGAAAGTTTGATAAAAATGAAAGTAAACAAAAACATTGAACTAAGAAAGGAAACTTGGAGTAGGTTTTATGAAAACAAAAAACCCAACAGTAAAAATAAATAAAATATTGGTTAATTTGATTAAAAAATAAATTACTATTACCAAAAATGAAGATGAAATTAAACTAATTATTAGGAGTAGGTAAAACTAACACTCTAAGTGGAATGGATAAATATTTAAAAAAATATAAATTGGCCAGATTATCAGAAAAAAAATTGGATACTTAAAAAACTCTTAGAAAAGGAAAAGGGGCAGCTAGGTGGCACAGTGGATAGAACACCAACCCTGGAGTCAGGAGGACTTGAGTTCAAATCTGACCCCAGACACTTGATTACCTAGCTGTGTGACCTTGGGCAAGTCACTTAACCCTGTTGCCTTGCCAAAACAAAAACAAAAGAAAAGAAAAGGAAATTTAATAAGCTATCATTGAACTCTCTAAGCAAAAATTCCTAGGACCAGACTAATTTATAAATGAATTCTATTAAACATTAAAAGAACAATTAATTTCAATACAAATATATTTAGTATTTTTAATAAATTGGCAAAGAAGTTTTACAAATTCCTTTTATGACACAAATATGATTTTTATTCCTAAACCAGACAGAGCAAAAAAAAAAAAAGAGAAAGAAAACTATAGACCAATTTCTTTAATGAATACGTGAAAATTTTAAATAATATACTAACAAAGAAATTTCAACAATATATCACAAAGGTCATACCCTATGAGTAGGTGGGATTTATACCAGGAATACAGGAGCTTCAATATTAGAAAAATTATAAGCATAATCAATCATATCAAAAACAAAACAAGAATCATATTATTTATATCAATAGATGCAGAAAAAGCCTTTGACAAAATACAATACCCATTTCTCTTAAAAACACCAGAAAACATAGGAATCAATGATAAACTTCTTAAAATGATAAATAGTATATATCTAAAACTAATGGCAGGGGCAGCAAGATGGCATTAGTTGATAGAATAGCTGCCCTGGAGTCAGGAGGCCCTGAGTCCAAATCCAGTTACAATAACTATGTGACCCTGGGCAAGTCACTTAACCCCAATTTCCATACACATGCATATATTTATATATGCATATATATACACACATATAGACACATACATACATACAAATATATGTATCCATAAACCAAGGCCAAGCATTAGCTTGTTTTTGATAAGGATAAACTTGAAGCCTTCCCAATAACAAGAAAAAGAAATTAAAGGAAAAAAAATAGGCAATGAGAAAACAAACTTATCACTCTCTTTAAATTTTATTTAATTAAGGCAATAGGGTTAATTGAGTTTCTCAAGGTCACACAGCTAGGTAATTATTAAGTGACTGAGGTCACATTTGATCTCAGGTCCTGTGTTCCTGCCACCTAGCTGCCCCAGTTCCTTAAAGATATAATGGTATACTTAGAGAACCCTAGAAAATTACCTAGTTGAAACAATCAACAACTTCAGAAATGTTGCAGGATTTAAAAATAAATCCAAAGAAATTATCTTTTCTATATACTACCAACAAAGTCCAACAGCAAGAAATAGAAAGTGGAATTCCATTTAAAATAACTGCAGACAATATAAAATATTTGGGAGTCTACCTGCCAAGACAAACCCAGGGTTTATATAAACACAATTATAAAACATTTTTCACACACACACACACACACAAAGACAGAGATCCAAACAATTAAAGAAATATTAATTGCTCTTGGGAAGGTCAAGTCAATATAATAAAAATGGCAGTTCTACCTAAATGAATTCATTTATTCACTGCCATACCAATAAACTACCAATAAAAGCTAGAAAAATAGTAACAAAATTCATTTGGAAGAACAAAAAGTTAAGACTACCAACTGAGTCAATGAAAAAAATATGAAAGAAGGTAGTCTAGCAGTATCAGATCTCAATTGTATTACAACGCAGTAGTCATCTATACAATCTGGTTCTGTCTAAAAATAGGTGAATCAGTGGAATAGATTAGGTACAAAATATACAATAGTAAATGGCCATAGTCAGCTAGTGTTTGATAAACTCAAAGATCCAAGCTTTCGGGGTAAGAACTCAACATCTGACAAAAAACACAGAGAAAACCAGAAAGAATGTGGCAGAAACTAGGTGGCTCAGTGGATAAATCACTGGTGTTGGAGTCAGGAACCAGAGTTCCAATTTGACTTCAGACAACTGACATGAACTTGGAAAGTCACTTAATCCTGGTTGTCTCATATCCAGGTCCATCTCTAGTCGTCCTGACTCATATCTACCCACTAGATCTGTGCCTCTGGAGAAGAAAGTGAGGCTAGTGACTTAGCACAGCCTTCCTCACTCAAATCCAGTTCATATGCTTGTCATGACATTAGCTCCCTGATATCATGGTCTTCTTCAAGAATGAAGGACAAACATTAATTATAGACCAAGTAAACTGTATACCAAGATAAAATAAAAATGGATAAATGATTTAGACATAAAGGGTGATAACATAAGCAAAATAGGGGAACATAGGAAAATGTACCTGTAAGATCTACAGATAAAGGAAGAGTTTATTACCAAATAAGAGATAGATGGGGTTAAGGAAGTAATATAGATCATTTTGATTATATCAAATTAAAAAGCTTTTGTTCAAACAAAATAAATGCAGAAACTAGAAGGCAAATAGGAAACTGGAGAAAAAAATGTACAACATTTCTCTACTAAGTCCTTATTTTTGAGATATATAGGAAAATAAACCAAATTTATAAAAAAAATAAGAGCAACTCTCTCATTCATAAATGGGAAAAGGAAATGAACAATTTTCAGAAAAAGGAAATCAAAGCTAGAGTCATGAAAAAGTGCTCTAAATCACTTCTGATTATAGAGAATTGAAAATCATAACAACTCCGAGATACCAGAAATTTAACAGATTGGCTAACATGGCCAAAAAAAAAGGAAAATGACAAATGCTAGAGGGAATATGGAAAAACTGGGTCACTAATGTACATTTGACAGAGTTGCAAAATGATCCAACCATTCTGGAGAACAATCTGAAACTATGCCTAAAGAGTTATAAAACTATGTATATTCTTTGACCTAGTAATACCACTAATAGGTCTGTATACTAAAGAGACCAAAGAAAACAAGAAATTCCCATTTGTTAAAAAAAATTATATCAGTTCTTTTTGTGGTGGCAAAGAATTAGAAACTGAAGGGATGCCTATCAATTGGGTAATAGCTAAACAAGTTGTGGTATATGACTGTGGTGGAATATTGTTGTGCTCTAAGAAATGACAAGCAGGATGGTTTCAGAAAAACCTGGGAAGACTTATATGAACTCATGCAAAGTGAAAGGAGTAGAACCAGAACACTGAATACAAAAAACAGTAATATTCTAATAATGATCAACTGTGAAAACATTTTGCTATTCTAATCAAGACAATTCCAAAGGATCCATGATGAAACACTGCTATCCACCTCCAGAGAGAGAACTGATGAACTCTGTGTGTAATTTTTTTCACTTTATTTTTATTGCTTTTTTTGTAAATGACATAACTAATATGGAAATAAGGTTTGTATAGAGAGAATTGCTCAAGGATAAACTTGAAAGAGCAAGATAGCCATGATTTTTCCTCACCTTCCCTCCCCTCTCTATTCTACACCCATCTTCCATAGGACTATATGCTAGTACCTTCTGTTTTCGTTTTGAACGGAAATCAAAAATTTCTTATAATGGGACAACTTCCCATCATAATTTCAGATCTCCTTCTGCTTTATCAGCTGAGTTTGGTAAATTCTACTTTCAATTCTAGCATTAGAAGCCCTTTAATGCTGGCTAAGAAAACAAAGTCAACAGAGAAATCTGAATGAACTTAAAGAACTATTCAATAGGAAAGCAAACATTATAGAATAGCTACAACCAAATCATGTTAGTGACTATCTAAGTATCTGATAGTAGACCTGAAAGGGGCAGAATAGACTAGGTGCAAAAGAGATAGCAGGAAATGATTATAGTAATCTGCTGTTTGATAAACCCAAAGAATCCAGCTTTTGGGATAAAAACTCTCTTTTTGATAAAAAAAAAAACTGCTGGGAAAATTAGAAGTTAGTATGGCAGAAACTTGGATTACACCAACATCTCACACCCTATACCAAGATAAGATCAAAATGGATATAGGATTTAGACATAGACAATATTATAAGCAAACTAGGAGATCAAGGAGTAGTTTAACTGTCAGATCTATGGAAAGGGAAGCAGTTTATGAAGGAAGAGATGGAGAACATCTAAAAAGAAACTAGATAATTTTGACTATATTAAATTAAAAAGCTTTTGCACAAACAAAACCATTGTAACCAAGATCAAAAGAAATGTAGTAAACTGAGAAACAGTTTTTACAACTAGTATTTCTGACAAAGGACTCATTTCTAAAATATATAGAGAACTGAGTCAAATTTATAAAAAAAAAAGCCATCCCCCAATTGACAAATGGTCAAAGGATATGCAAAGGCAATTTACAGCTGAGTAAATCAAAGCATTCCATAGTCATATGAAAAATTGCTCTAAATCACTAATTATTAAAGAAATGCAAATCAAAGCATCTCTGAGGTACCAACTCATACCTCTCAGACTGGCTAATATGACCAGGAAAGACAATGATCAATGTTGGAAGGGATGTGGGAAGTCTGAGACACTAATGCATGTTGGTGGAGCTGTGAACTCATCCAACCTTTCTGGAGAGTAATATGGAATTACACCCAAAGGGCAACAAAAATGTGCATACCCTTTAATCCAGAAATACTACTACTGGGTCTATGCCCTGAAAAGATCATGACAAAGGGTAAAAACATCACTTGCACAAAAATATTCATAGCAGCTCTTTTTGTGGTGGCAAAGAATTGGAAATTGGGAAATGGCTGAACAAATTGTGGTATATATACATTATATGTACATTATGTGGTATATGTACATTATATGATCAACCTTGATGAACTTGCTCATTTCATCAGTGCAACAATCAGGGACAATTTTGGCTTATCTGTGATAGAGAATACCATCTGTATCCAAAGAAAGAATTGTGGAGTTTAACCAAAGACCAAAGACTATTATCTTTAATTTTTTATTTGTTTTTTTTTTTTGCAAGGCAAATGGGGTTAAGTGGCTTGCCCAAGACCAAACAGCTAGGTAATTATTAAGTGTCTGAGGCTGGATTTGAACTCAGGTACTCCTGACTCCAGGGCAGGTGCTCTATCCACTGCATCACCTAGCCCCCCCTTACCTTTAATTTTTTTAAATTTTTTAAATATTTTATTTTTCCAACATTTCCAATAGCAATACCTTTCATTTTTTTTAAAAAAAGTTATCTTATTATGTAATTTTGCTTTCTCTTATATTTTATTTTTTCCTTAAGGATATGATTTCTCTCTCAACATATTCAACTTTGTTCAAAGTATAGCATGGAAACAATGTAAAGATTATTAGACTACCTTCTGTGGGGGTGGGGAGGGAGGAGGGAAGTGAGATTGGGGGAAAAATATAAAATTCCAAAAACAATAAAAAAAGACAAAGGGGTAATTTGAAAAGAAGGTGGAGAACCCTACCCTTTCCTATCTCAGAAGTAGATGTCCCCCTAAATAGTCAAGCTTTCATTAACAACTCTCCAAGGATCTGTTATTCAGGAATTCAACTACAATCTTGAAATTTATTTTTTTTATATTGCCTATATCATCCTTTAGGACAATGCTCCTGATAACTAGGGATTATCCTCTTCACTATTTGAGAAAACATCTTTTGTATCCATCTTAGTCTGAACACTCAAATTTATATAACATTGGAACATATATATGTTTATGTTTGTATGTTTGTGTGTGTGTGTGTGTGTGTGTGTGTGTGTGTGTGTGTAGAACAGTGGTGTCAAACTCAAATAGAAACAGCAGCTACTCTTTTTGTAGTGGCAAAGAACTAGAAAATGAGGAGAAATCCCAACTGGGGAATGTCTGAACAAGTTATGGTATATGAATGTTAAGGAGTACTATTGTTCTATAAGAAATCATAAATGGTCAGACTCTAGAGAAGCAGGGAAGGATTACACAAACTGATGCTAAATGAAGGAAGCAGAATCAAGAGAACATTGCACACATTAACCACAACATCATGCATTGATCAATTATGACAGAAGCAGCTCTTCTCAGCAGCTCAGAGATACAACCTTGGGAGATCAGTTATGGACAATGCCATTCACATTTAGATGGGAAAAAAAACCATAACCAGAAAAATCACAGAATCTGAATAAACACTATGTTCACTTTAAAAAATTTTCTCTTACTTTTTTCCTTCCTATTCCATGGTTCTCTTTCTTTTCCCTTAATCCTAATTCCTCATACACAAAATGACTAATATGGAAACATATTAAACACAAATGTACATGTATAATGTTCACTACAGTGCCACAGAGGAGAAGGGGTTGAGAAGGGAGGTTGGAAGAAAATTGTGTAAATCATAAATATGCAAGTGGATGAATGCTGAAAAACATTCATAACATGTAACTGAAAAATAAAGTTAAGGGGGCAGCTAGGTGGCACAGTGGATAGAGCACCTGTCCTGGAGTCAGGAGTACCTGGGTTCAAATCCAGGCTCTGACACTTAATAATTACCTAGCTGTGTGGCCTTGGGCAAGCCACTTAACCCCATTTGCCTTGCAAAAATCCTAAAAAAAAAAAAGAAAGAAAAAAAGACAATGGTCTTTTTATTGGCTTATAGTTTTTCCCTTCCATAATTCATCTTTCCACACAGCTACCAAATTAACATTCCTAAAACACAGTTCTGGCTGTCACAATACAGCTCAAAAATCTTCTCTGCCTCCCTGTTGTCTCTAGAATAAAATACAAAATTCTTATTCTATTATTTAAAAGATCCATAACATGGTTTTCAAATTTATTTCGGATTATTTCCCTTAACACATGTTTATATTCCAGGATAACAATTTTTCTTCAAGCTTTTCCTCTAAACCAGAGGAATGCTCAACCTGGGACCTGTGGATTTGTTTTTCTTTTTTTTTTTGCAAGGCAATGGAGTTAAATGACTTGCCCAAGGTCACACAGCTAGGTAATTGTTAAGTGTCTTCGAGTCCAAATTTGAATTTAAGTCCTGACTCCAGGGTCAATGCTCTATCCACTCCACCACTTAGCTTCTACTTGTGTACTTGTTTCTAAAAAAAAAAAAAAAAAAAAAAAGATAATTGTATTTCAATTTAATTGATTTCCATTGTGACCTTGTGTATTTTGTTTTAGGCATTCAAAAATAATATTCTGAGAAGGGATCCATGTTTCAGACTGTCAAAGGAATATGCTAGTGTCTAATAACTGACTTTCTGAAAAATGTATTGACACACAAGTTTAAACTGTATCATTAACATTTTTCCTATCACTTTTTAAAGTCCAGACAATAAACAAAACAATTAATCAAGTCTTGATTTGTGGCATTTGTCAATTTCCAAGGTCTAAAACCTCACACGGAAAAGATAATTTAACAATCAACTCTCAGGGACCAAACAAGTCAGCTTCAATTTGTCTCAGGGTCTCTATCCCCCCCCAAAAAAAATTAAGAGCCCCAGCTACAAATTATCTTTTACTTATTACTTCCATGCAAACTGGATCCCTCCAAAAAGAATATAATCTCCTTGAGAAAAGAGACTATTTCCTTTTTGTTGTTATTTTGGTCTCACATAATAGGTACTCAATGAATATTTGTTGAATTAGGCTGTGAGCTCACTGCCCATAAGGCATTTAATTTTGTTTATGGACAACTCTAATTATTCGAAATGCCTGGCACTGGGATGAAATTGCTTTTCTGTAACTTCTATCTATTGATTTCTCATACCTGAATTGTAATATCAAGCAGAGCAAGAAGAATCATTCTACCACATGAACCTTTGAAGACAATACTCTTGCTACTCTTGTCTTATCTTTTCTAGACTAAGTATTCTGTTGATAAGATTAAGTCTGAGATGCATTCAAATATCATACTATACAATTCCTTCCACCAATCCTCATTTAACCTGTTGCCTCCAAAACTAGACAAAATGCTCCACATGTGGTTTGGCCCAGGGTAGAAGATAGTGAGACTACAATTCCCTTGATTCTGCTGCTTTTATTAATTTTATGAATTTCATCTAACAATAATTTTTTTTGGCTAATCACACTTTTGATTCACACTGAACCTACCCTCAGCTACAACTCCCAATTTATTCCAAGCCTGTGTAACAAAATAACATCCTGAGCATAGTTCAGCCTCCAAATAGCACACTTCCAAAAACAAACACAAAATTCACTCAATTCACTTGTTTTTTCAAGTACTCTATTTTCTGCCAATCCCCCCTCAATCAATCTTAGTTCATTACTCTTAAGAAAGTGATTTCCCAAATCACAAGCAGAAACATGCTGCATTATGCAATATGAATACATATTACTTAAGAACAGAACATGCTTGAAGTAGAATCTGTGACCTCTCTTCTATTTTCATTGCACTCTGAAATAAGTTCCATTTCTACTCAGGTCTGGACATTAACCACTGACTTGTGTAGAAAAAGAAAGTGAGGGTACTAAGGAACTTAGAAGTCTATGAGCATCTGCTGAAGGAATTGAAAATATTTAGGCTGAAAAGGAGAAGATTTAGGAGACCTCCAATGGCTGTCTCTAAATAATTGAAAGAGTACCATGCCCAGAGGAAAGTATATTGCTTCACTGTGGCTCCAGGACAGAGCTAGAAGTAATGGATTACAGAGATTGAGTTCACCTCAGGAAAAACTGTCTCCCAACGGAATGAGTTGCCTCATAAGACAGTGAGTTCCTTGCCACTCTAAGTGCTCAGGTCAAAGGTGGAGAGCCCATCACCTGAATATGTGATGGAAGAGATTTCAGCTTCAGATAGGAGGATGGATTAGATGCACTCCCAAGACTCCACCCCAAACTGGGATTTTATTACTCTAACTACAATATTGTTCCTATTCTCATTCTAGGTTATGCCAGGAAGTAGGAAAAAAACACTTTGGAATCTACTTAAATCTGGCCTCAGACACTTAATAATTACCTAGCTGTGTGACTTTGGGTAAGTCATAACCCCATTGCCTTGCAAAAAAAAAAAAAAGGAATTTGGAATCCAAAGACCCAAGTTTAAATTCAGCTGCTGTGGTTACTGTTTGACTTTAAGAAAGTCCCGTTACCTCCTCAGTTTGTTCATCTATGAAATGAGTATTGGATTAAATGATCTGTATTCCACTCAGCTCTAAATCGAGATCTATGCATGATCTCTTAAAGATTCTCTGGCATAAAGAACCTTTGGAAGAGGATAACCTAATTAAGATCATTCGAAGAAACTGGTGATATTGAGCTTGGAGAAGACTTGAAAGGATATGACAAGTGAAGGGCTGTCAGGAGGAAGAGGACGTTTTGTTCTCTTCGGTTCCAAAATGGGAGTGAGGGTGGGGATGCTAGGGAGAAAGAAGCAACAAAGAGGTGGATCTCCCAAAGACGTAGAGGACTCCAGAAACTAGATGGGCTGCTTCTGTAGGCAGTGGCTTCTCTTTCACTAGAAATCTTCCAGAAAACGCTCCATGAGCACGTGCTGAATGTGTCCTAGAGAAGACTCCACGCTTAATCCAGGTGTAAACTGGATTGGGTTTGTAGCCAGCCCACCCCAGCCCGCCGCGAGGGCAGCAGGACAGGGCTCTCCCCCTCCTCCCAGCGCCCGCACCTGGCCCTGACCCTGAGGGCTCCGGCCCTGCACCCCCAGGGCCCGCCGCTCCGCCCGCCCCAGGCCTCAGTCCGCCTCCCGACCCTCGGCGACCCGGGCCCCCGGCTCACACGGCTCCGTTGCGGAAGCCCTTGAGCACGGCCAGCGCCGTGTGGTAGCGCCGCTTGCGCAGCACCGTGTTGATGGTGTAGAGCAAGATCTCGAGCTTCGGCGGGAGGCCCATGGCCGCCACAGGGAGAGTCGGGAAGCACCTCCCCAGCGAAGCAGGAGCGGCTCCCCGCTGCGCTTCCGGGGGCCGCCGAGACACATGCTTTCATAGGGCAGAGGATACGTCATTCAGGAGAAGGTGGCCAATCAGAATCATGAACCTGCTCCAAAAGCAGGGTTTCCTTAGAATTATTGGCTCCTTGGAACAGAAGTAACATCTACAACCAATCACAAGGCGGGTTCCGCCCCCTCTGGCTTAAAGTTAGGAAAAAATCCAGGATTTCTCTCAGAGCTTGGTTTTCTTTAGAGACTGACCTTTATACTCCTGTCCGAATTTGAAAGGATTTGGCCAAGAAACGATAGAAATTGATTCAGGTTTGCCCTTTGATCCAGCAATACCACCAGACGGTCTATACCCTGAAGAGATGATGAAAAAAAGGGGGAAAACATCACTTGTACAAAAATATTCATAGCAGTCCTGTTTGTGGTGGCAAAGAACTGGAAATTAAGTGAATGCCCTTCAGTTGGGGAATGGCTTAGCAAACTATGGTATATGTATGTCATGGAACACTGTTATTCCATTAGAAACCAGGAGGGATGGGAATTCAGAGAAGTCTGGAGGTATTTGTATGAACTGATGCTGAGCAAGATGAACAGAACCAGAAAAACACTGTACACCCTAACAGCAACATGGGAGTGATGTTCAACCTTGAAGGACTTTCTCATCCCATCAGTGCAACAATCAGGCACAGTTTTGGGTATCTGCGATGGAGCATATCATCTGTATCCGGAGAAAGAATTGTGGAGTGTGAACAAAGACCAAAGACTATTACCTTTAATTTAAAAAAAAAAAAGTTATCTTGTTATGTAATTTTGCTATCTCTTATACTTAATTTTTTTCCCTTAAGTATATGATTTCTCTCATCACATTCAACTTAGATCAATGTATACCATGGAAACAATGTAAAGACGATGGGGGTGGGGGGAGGGAAGCAAGATTAGGAGAAAAATTGTAAAACTCAAAAATAAATAAAATCTTTCTCAAATAAAAAAAGTGAATTCATTCCAAATGGAGATTCTTTCGTTCTTTGTATTTGTATTACCATCTAATATAGTGGGTGTTTAATAAATGATTGATTGATGATATATTTTAAAAAAAAGAAATTGATTCAGATTTGAAAACAGTAACAACATAGGTTTAGAGTTCAGAGGTCATGGAAAGTAACAAACCCCTTCTTTTACAGCTGAGGAAACAGAACTAGAGATGTTATTCCCAGTCACATAGGCAATAAGAAGCAGAACTAGAATTTTAAAAGAAGTTAAACTAGAATTTAAACTGACTTTAAAGATTCATTCCCTAACAGATAAATGGATTTGAAAAGTATATCAAAAATATGAACAGGTAGTAATCAAAAAGGAAACACAAATTGTCAATAACCCCCAAAATACTGTTTCAGGCTTTCTAACTGTGAGAGAAAAATTCAAAAAAATCAAAAAAAAAAACCTCTCAGAAAATCTGGTATGCCACCTTAAATTATATTTAATGGTAAAGATAGTTAAGATAGGTAAAACATTCTGGGTTATCAGGTTATATGAAACTGCTTGAGGAAGCAATGAATGGTGCAAGCATTTTGAGAAACAGAATAGTAACACATAATTAAGTTATGAAATTGTGCTTCTTCTTTGACCTAGTGATCATGCTCTTAGAATAATACCCTAAGGAAAGGCTAACAGTACAAAGCTCCTTTATTTGTAATAGCAACAAGTTGGGAGACAAATCTCATCTATTGTTACTTTCCCTCACCATTTCTGGAACCACTGACTACTTCCTGGTTTGAGATGTTGTTTTCTGGATATATTTGAAGCACATGAATCCAATAAAATACTTAATATATAAGGGTAGATACTGATTTAGTCCATGATCAAATAGCTCAAGTAGCAATAACTCAAGTAGCAATTTACTATACTTTGATACCATTGTCAGGTGACAGTGATTAATTGAAAGTGTGAAATAAGTGCTACAAGTCAATGTAAGTTATAGCAATAAGAGAAAAAGAAATTAAAGGAATTAGAATAGGCAATGAGAAAACAAAAGCATATTTTTGCAATAGATATGATGTTAAACTTGGAAAATTCTAGAGAATTAACTAAAAATGGCTTAAATTATTAATACTAATAGCTTAGGGAAAGTTGCAGGATACAAAATAATCCCACAAAAAAAAAATTTCTATATATGACAAAGTCCAGCAGTGATAAATTCCATTTAAATTAACTGTATACAATATAAATACTTGGGAGTCTACCTGCCAAGACAAACCTGGGAACTATATGAAGTATAAAATACTTTTGACAAAAATAAAGTCAGATCTAAACAATTAGAAAAAATTAATTTCTCATGGGTGAAAGGCAAGCCAATATAATAAAAATGACAATTCTACCTAAATTATATATTCGGTGCCATACCAATCAAACTATAAAAAAATTATTTCACCAAACTAGGAAAAATAATAGCAAAATTCATTGGGAAGAGCAAAACCTCAAGCATATAAAGGGAATAAATGAAAAAAAAATGCAAAAGTGGTCTAGATATACCAAATCTCAAACTGTTTTAAAAAGTGTCAATTATTAAAACAAACTGGTCCTGACAAGGAAATAAAGGGTAGGTCAGTGAAATAAATAGGTACAAATTATATTATAATAAATGAGCCTAGTAATCTAGTAAATAATAAATCCAAAGATCCAGGTTTTTGAAACAAAACTCATTATTTGGCAAAAACCAATGAGGAAACTGGAAAATGGTATGGTATGGTAGAAACAAGGTATAAATCACTGTATACCAAGATAAAATAGAGGGTATATAATTTACACATAAAGGTTGATATCATAAACAAATGAAGAGCATGAAATAATTTAACTGTCAGATTTATGGACAAAGGAAAAATTTAGAACAAAGAAGATATAGAATTACTGAATGTAAAATAGATAATTTTGATCATATAAAATTAAAAAGGTTTTGTACAAAAAAACAAATGCAACCAAAATTGTAAGGAAAGCAGAAAACTGAGGAAATACATAGAGAAATGATCAAATTCAGAAAAATGCAATTGATAAATAGTCAAAGGAAAGTAATAGGCTGTTTTTTTAGACAAAGAAATCAAAGCTATCTAAAGTCATTTAAAAAATACTCTAAATCACTATCGATCAGAGAAATGCAAATTAAAACAACTCTGAGGTGTCAGTTCACACCTATCAGATTGGCTAATATGATAAAAAAAAGGAAAATGTTGGATGTTGAAGGGGATGTGGGAAAATTGGGTCACTAATGCATTGATCAAAGCATCCCATAGATCAATTTGGAACTATGTCTAAGTTATAAAATTGCACACTTTAATTGTTTTTTGAATTTTACAATTTTTCTCCCCAATCTCACTTCCCTTCCCCCATCCCCCACAGAAGGCAGTCTGATAGTCTTTACATTGTTTCCATGCTATTCACTGATCAAAATTGAATGTGTTGAGAGAGAAATCATATCTTTAAGGAAAAAATAAAATATAAGAGATTGCAAAATCACATAATGATACCTTTTTTTAAAAAAAAAAATAAAGGTAATTAAAATTAAAGTCTTTGTTTAAATTCCACAGTTCTTTCTTTGGATACATATGATGTTCTCCATCACAGATATCCCAAAATTGACCCTGATTGTTACACTGATGAAATGAGCAAGTTCATCAAGGTTGATTATCACCCCCATGTTGCTATTATGGTGCACAATTTCTTCTGGTTCTGCTCATCTTGCTCTACATCAGTTCATGCAAATCATTCCAGGTTTCTCTGAATTCCCACCCCTCCTGGTCTCCAATAGAACAACAATGTTCCATAACATGTATATATACCACAATTTGTTCACCCATTTCCCAAATGATGGACATTCACTCAATTTCTAATTCTTTGCTACCACAAACAGAGCTGCTATGAATATTTTTGTACAGTGATGTTTTTACCCTTTTTCACAATCTCTTCAAGGTATGGAACCAGTAGTGGTATTGTTGGATCAAAGGGTAGGCACATTTTTATTGCCTTTGGAGCATAATTCCAAATTATCTCCAGAAAGTTTGGATGAGTTCACAGCTCCACCAACAATGCATTAGTGTCCCAGATTTCCCACATCCCTTCCAATATTGATCATTGTCCTTTCTGATCATATTGGCCAGTCTGAGAGGTGTGAGGTGGTATCTCTGAGTCAAATTTGACTCAGTTCTCTATATATTTTAGAAATGAGTCCTTTGCTAGAAATACTAGTTGTAAAAATTATTTTCCAATTTACTACATTTCTTTTGATCTTGGTTAAAGTGATTTTGTTTGGGCAAAAGCTTTTTAATTTAATATAATCAAAATTATCTAGTTTGGGGTTTTTTTTTTTTAGTTTTTGCAAGGCAATGGAGTTAAGTGATTTGCCCAAGATCACATAGCTAGGTAATTATTTTTTATTTTATTTGTTTTCCAGTTATATACAATAGTAGTATCTACCTATCATTTTTTGTAAGATTTTGAATTTTACAATTTTCCCCCCACCCTCCCTTTCCTCCAACCCCCCCCCCCCAGAAGGCTGTCTGGTAGTCTTTACATTGTTTCCATGCTATACATTGATGTAAATTGAATGTGTTATAAGAGTAAACAAAAAACCCTCCCTCCCCACCAAGAAAATGAGAAACCTCAAGAATAGAGAGAGAGAAAAAAAATGTACTTCAGTCTGTGTTCAGATTCCAATGGCTCTGTTTCTGGGGTGAGTTGCTTTCTTTATCATAAGTCCACTAGAGAAGTTGCTTCAATATTTTTCCAACAGTTGCTATTACTAGCTGTACCTCCACTCTGTTCCTCCCCACTCTCATTTATTCTATTCTCTCTCTCCTTTCATCCTGGCCCTGTCCAAAAGTGTGTTGTATCTCTCCCTCGATCTCGATCTTCCCTCTCTTCTATCACCTATTCCCCCCTTCCCTCCCGCCATTCCCCCTTATCCCATCCCTTCCTTGTCATTTTTCTCTAGGGTAAGATAGATTTCCTCACCCTATTAAGTATGTATGTTATTTCCTCTCTGAGCCATTTCTGATGAGAATGAAGGCTCTCATTCTCCCTTGCCTTCCCCCTTTCAACTCCATTTTATTTATTTTTTTGATTTAAATTTATTTTTATTAAAGATATTATTTGAGTTTTACATTTTCCCCCCCAATCTTGCTTCCCCCCCCCCCACAGAATGCACTCTGTCAGTCTTTACTTTGTTTCCATGTTGTACCTTGATCCAAATTGGGTGTGATGAGAGAGAAATCATATCCTTAAAGAGAACAGAATTCTCAGAGGTAACAAGTTCAGACAATAAGATATCTGTTTTGTTTTTTTTTTACTAAATTAAAGGGAATAGTCCTTGTACTTTGTCCTTGTACTCCACAGCTCCTTATCTGGATACAGATGGCACTCTCCTTTGCAGACAGCCCAAAATTGTTCCCGATTGTTGCACTGATGGAATGAGAAAGTCCTTCAAGGTTGAACATCACTCCCATGTTGCTGTTAGGGTGTACAGTGTTTTTCTGGTTCTGCTCATCTCACTCAGCATCAATTCATGCAAATCCCTCCAGGTTTCCCTGAAATCCCGTCCCTCATGGTTTCTAATAGAACAATAGTGTTCCATGACGTACATATACCACAGTTTGCTAAGCCATTCCCCGACTGAAGGACATTTACTGGATTTCCAATTCTTTGCCACCACAAACAGGGCTGCTATAAATATTTTTGTACAAGTAATGTTTTTACCCTTTTTCCTCATCCCTTCAGGGTATAGACCCAGTAGTGGTATTGCTGGGTCAAAAGGTATGTACATTTTTGTTGCCCTTTGGGCATAGTTCCAAATAGCTCTCCAGATGGGTTGGATGAGTTCACATCCACTCAATTTTAAAAAGCTTTTTCTTGACTCTTATGTGAAATTTCTTATAGCTAGGTGAATTCATGTCCTCCTGACTCCAGGCTGGTGCTCTATCCACTGTACCACCTAGCTGCCCCCTTTATTTTTTTTAAATGATGTTCTCCATCTCTTCCTTGGTCATAAACTGCTTTCCTATCCCTAGATCTGACAGGTAAACTATCCCTTGATCTCCTAGTTTGCTTATAATATTGTCTTTTATTTCTAAAGCCTTGTTCATACTCTCTGATCTAGCAATGCTACTGCTAGTTCTATATCCCAAAGACATACCCCAAAAAGGGAAAGGACTTATTTGTACGAAAATATTTATTGTAACTTTTTTGTGATGGCTAAGAATTGGAAATCAAAAGGATACCCATCAATTGTGGAATGGTTAGATGAGCTGTGGTATATAATTGCAGTAGACTATTATTGTACTTTAAGAAATGAAAGGCAGTATGATTTGAGAAAAACCTGAAAAGACTTACATGAACTGATGCATAGTAAAGTGAACAGAACTAAGAGAATAGTCAGAGCAATATCCAGTGAAGAACTATGAATGACTTATGATTTAATGATCTAAGACAAAGATCTCAAAATGAAGCTTACTATCCTCCAGAGAAAGAACTGATACTGACTGAATACAGATTGAAAATTCTATTTTTCACTTTTGTTTTTTCTTCTATTAGTTTTCTTGTAAAAAATGACTAATATAGAAATGTTTTACAGAATTGCATATTTATTATGCAATTATATATGCAAAAATGTGCACATATAATTTGTATCTGATTACTTACCACCTCAGAGAGGCAAGGAGGAAATTGGAACTTAAAACTTTAAATAAAAGTGTTTAAAAATCGGGAAAAAAAAATCAACATAGCAGTCTTTGAGCTGAAGCCTGCCATACAATAAAGATTTTGTTTGGATTGGTTGATGGTCATCATACCATGATGATCTTGTATAAAAGCCACCAAGTTAGTTTGGAATTGAGTAGGAGTCCCTTGGAGGGACTGGGGAGGAAATGATATCTTACCTGAGATACTGGCCTAGATTTCTTCCATACCTTTGGTCAGAGCAGGACCTTGTGAAATTCAAAAGATCTATAGGATTCTGAATTTAATCTCCTGATCATGTTAATTTTAAGAATATTTGCAGGACAGCTGGCATATTATCTGATTCAAGACTCTAGCCAGAGTCCAGTAGAAAAGCTGAATTATGCCTGGGGGAACATCTTGAGAAACTCATCATCTTTGAGGATATATAACTTATTCCTCTGTCACAAATTCACATTTCTCTGGACTCTATGTACTTGGGCTAGAGAGTATTTTATCCCCTCTTTAGGGGGAAATGTTTTGCATCAACTAAACTATCATAATAAATGCATGTTTCTAAAATCTAGTCACTTTAGCTTTCTTTCTTTCTCTCTCTCTCTCTCTCTCTCTCTCTCTCAATGTCTCCTTTCCTGCTCCCTGTAATCATGATCACATTTTCTTACCTCACTTGACTCTAAGGATCCTTGAAACCACTGTCCTATATTTCTTTCCTCTTTCACTAATGATGCTTGTCCTTCATTCTTGAAGAAGACCACAACATTAGGGACATGATGCCATGACAAGCATGTGAATTGGATTTGAGTGAGGGGATGCTGTGCTAAGTCACCAGCCTCACTTTCTCTTCCAGAGCCATCTGGGTCCACTGGTTAGATATGAAACAGGATGACTGGAGATGGGCCTGAATGGGAGACAACCAGGGTTAAGTGACTTGCCCAAGGGAACTGTCAAGTATCTGAGGCTGGATTTGAACTCCTGTCCTCCTGACTCCAGTGCTCTATCCACTGAAGACCTAGCCCCTTTCACTACTATGTTTGATTTATCTATCTTCATTGAATGCATAGTTTTCTTCCACTCCATACTGCAATGTCCCTTCCTAGCTTATTAAAAATCTCTTAATGGCTAAATGTAATGATGTTTTTCTAGTCTTCATCATCCATTATTACTTGGCAGCCTTTCACACTATTGATCACCCCTTTAAGGTCCCCAGCCTGAGAGGTCCCTGAGATCATGGAATAATACAGCTAGCATTTATATAACAATTCCTAAGTGAAAGGCATTATGCTAAGCATTTACAGTTATCATTTAATAGCCCTACAGATAGGCACTATTATTATCTCTATTTTACAGTTAAGGAGACTGAGTCAACAACTTGACTTGAGTCAATAGAAGTTAAGTTACTTATTCAGGGTCAGCTAGTAAATGGCTAAGACTAGATTTGAACTCATCTTCTTCAATCCCAATAGCCACTGAAACACCTAGTTGTCTCAATAAAGCAGCAGAAGAACCAAAAGGGAAAAAAACTGAGCCAAGATACTCTCCCAAGAAGTTCCTAGAAAGTTAGGAAGTAGACTGAATGAATGTGCAAACAGAAAAAGAATTTCATCATAAAGTATTATAATGAAAGGGATACTCAAGACACAAAATCAGAAGTAGACAATGTCTCTAAAACATTTACAAGAAAAGTTTCAAAGAAAAATGCAACTTCTTTAAAGGATCAACTAGAATTCCTGGAAGAAATAAAACAACAATTTTTATAAAAAGCTAAATAATGA
This sequence comes from Macrotis lagotis, assembly GCF_037893015.1. Lineage (NCBI taxonomy): Eukaryota > Metazoa > Chordata > Mammalia > Peramelemorphia > Peramelidae > Macrotis > Macrotis lagotis. The sequence goes on along the minus strand of NC_133658.1, from coordinate 358,380,206 downwards.
TTTTTAAAAACCGAATGAAAGGGGAAGCTAAGTGGTGCAGTGGATAGAGCACTGGTCCCGGAGTCAGGAAGATCTGGGTTCATATCCAACCTCAAACATTTAATAATTACTTAGTGTATGATGTTGGGCACATCACTTTAACCCTATTGCCTTAAATAAATAAAATTTATAAAAAAATAAAAGCACTAGAGGAAAAGTTGATAAAATAAATGAGTTAGGGAAGAAAAATTTAATAAGCATCAGACAACTTGACACAGCCATGAACTGTCAAAAAACAAATCTAGATAACAAATTTCACGAAATCATAAAAAAAAAAATAACCGAACTCTTAGAAGTCATCTCCTCTCTCTCTCTACTCTTCTTACACCTTACTCCCAAACATGTAGTCTTTTATTCATCAACACTAGTCTCCTGGTTGTTTTCATAAGCAAGACATTCTGTCTCTCTCAGCTCCTTGCACTCTCTCTGGTTGTCCCCTGTACTTGGAATGCTCTTCTTCTTCCAGTTCAGCTTCTGACCTCTGTGACTTAGTTTAAGTCACAATTAAAAGTCCACCTCCTACAAGAAGTCTTCTCTAGTCCCTCTTAATTCTAGTGATCCCTTCTGCTAATTAATTCTTATTTATTAGGTATGTAGCTTGCTTTGTATATATCTCTATTTGTCTCCCCCATCAGATTGTAAACTTTTTTGAGGACAAGGGCTGTCTTTTGCTTCTTTTTATATCTCTGGTACTTAGCACAGTGCCTGGTATAATAAACATTAATAAGTGTTTATTGAATTTATTGAACCAGAAGGCAAAGTAGAAATAGAAAGAATCCACCTGAAAGAAATCCCCAAATGAAAACTCTTAGAAACATCATAGCCATAAGTCAGAGCTTACAAATCAGAGAAAAAAATATTACAAACAACCAGAAAGAAAGAAATGAAGGAAGGAGTCACTTCAGGTTCAAACAAGAGCACATAGCTTAGAACACAATATTCCAGAAGACAAAAAAAAAACTTGCAACCAAGAATATTTTACCCAGTAAAACTGAAAATTTTCAGATGGGAAAAATGAACCTTTAATAAAATAGAGCACTCTCCAGAATTCCTAATGAAAATATCAGCACTAAATAAATAATCTGAAATTCAAACACAGGAGAAAAGATAAATGTAAAAAAGTTATTATGAGTGAGCAATCATATGGGACTAAATAAAGGATCAGATGTTCACATTAAAACATGGGGAGAGGAGAGATGTATCTCCTCAGCACTCAACATCAGGGATCATAGAGGGAGTTTAATTAGATGGAATTACTTGGAGTGGTTCTGTTTGATGATCTTAAAAGAATGGAAAGGGAAGAGATTTGAAGAGGAATACACAGCTAAGGGAGGATAGGAGAAAAGAATGGGAAAAATTAGGTCATATAATTGGTTAACCAAATAGGAATCCTATACAAACAGGGAAGAAATAGTTCAGTGAATGACACTTGAAACTCTCATCTGAACAGTCAACAGAAGGGAAGAATACATACACATACAATTTGAGTATAAAAAATACATTTCACTCATTAAGGAAACAGAAGGTAAAAAGGAAATGAGGGAATTAGAGAAAGTGGAGATTAAGGGAAGAATGAGTCTTAAAGAAAAGAAACTAGCAATAAGGGCAGATTTCAGAAAGGGGCTTAAAAAAAAGAAAGATTCACATGACTAATGTGGAAATAAGTTAAACATGATTGTACATGAAGAACTATCAGATTGCTCTTTTGTGGAGGGGGTATGGAAGGTGGGAGAAAAATTTGGAACTCAAAATCATATTTAAGATAAATGTTGAAAACTTATGAAAAAATTAAAAGAAGAGTAGAACCTATTCTTTGGTTTGGGGAAAGGTTAAAAAAATTTAAAAGATTAGGGAAACAGAAGCAGATTATACCAAACCTAGTGCTGGGCTTCTTTTTTCCCCTATATTACTTTATAAAGGGGGGAAGAAAACAACGAGACAGAAAAATATAAGAGTATAGTTTGGAGAGAAATAGAAAATCACATTCTTTTTTTCTTTTTTTTAGGAAGATTTTATTTATTTTGAATTTTATAATTTTCCACCTAATCTTGCTTCCCCCCACCCTCCACAGAAGGCAGTCTGTTAGTCTTTACATTGTTTCCATGGTATATATTGATCTAAGTTGAATGTGATGAGAGAGAAATCATATCCTTAAGGAAGAAAAATAAAGTATAAGAGATAACACAATGATATAATAATATAACAGTTTTTTAAATTGGAGGTAATAGTCTTTGGTCTTTGTTCAAACTCCACAAGTCTTTCTCTGGATACAGATGGTATTTTCCATTGTAGATACCCCCAAATTGTCCCTGATTATTGCACTGATGAAATGAGCAAGTCCATTAAGATTGATCATTACCCCTGGAGTCAGGAGGAACTGAGTTCAAATTTGACCTCAGACACTTAATTACCTAGCTGTGTGGCCTTGAGCAAACCACTTAATCCCATTGCCTTGCAAAAACTAAAAAAATGAAAAGGCTAAAAAATTGAAGAAAATGTATAGTAACTTCTAGGGAAAATGAATGACCTGAAAAACAGATCCAGAAGAGATAAACAACAAATCATTGGACTACTAGAAAGCCTGGACCAACAAAAGAACCTGGAAAACATCATGCAAGAAATTATAAGGGAAACCTGCCCCAATGTACTAGAACAAGATAACAAGATAACAATTGAAAGAATTCACAGAACCCCTCCAGAAAGAGACCCCAGGATTAAAACTCCAAAGCCATTAAGAGTTAAATTCCAGAACCCTCAAATAAAAGAGAGAATATTGAAAGCAGCAAAAAAGAAAACAATTCCAATACAAAAAGAATACAATCAGACTAATACAGGACCTTTCAGCCTCAACAATGAAGAATCAGAAGACCTGAAATAAGATATTTCAGGAAGCTAAAGCCCTGGGATTACACCCTGGAATGTACTACCCTGCAAAATTCAACATATTCTGCCAGGAAAAAGATGAATGTTCAATTAAATACAGGACTTCCGGAATTTCCTGACAGAAAAACCAGAACTGAACAGAGAATTCAATTGCCAAATACATGACTGAAGAGTTACATAAAAAAAGGTAAATGAAAAAGGGGACTGAAAAAACAAAATTGTTTTAAACAACTGTAGGTCCCTAAAAGGGAAGATGTAACAATTCTAATTCTTTAGAACTTTACTTCTCAAAGAAAATATTAGAGGGTAGAATATAATTGAAGAGAATGAACCTAAAGGATCTAGGTATAATTGGGTCTTGTCTTTCAATTGAAGAGGTCCAAGATCACATTACTAGTTTGAGATGAGAGGCCCTGAAAAAAAAAGTGGAGGTGTTAACTTTAGCTTAAGTGTCTCATTATACTTTGACTCACTTTAATCACACAGTGCTTAGCACCTTGTCTAATGCGAGTATCATAAACTGTGTGGACCTGAGACAGTGTCTTTGTTACTTTCAATAATTTGTTTTTATTTATTTATTTATTTTTTAGGTTTTTGCAAGGTAAATGGGGTTAAGTGACTTGCCCAAGGCCATGCAGCTAGGTAATTATTAAGTGTCTGAGACCAGATTTGAACCCAGGTACTCCTGACTCCAGGGCCGGTGCTTTATCCACTGTGCCACCTAGCCGCCCCTCTTTCAATCATTTGTAAGATTCTCAGGTGAGACCTCCAGAGCCCCCCAGTACTTAGAGAGCTTTAAGCTTCATAAATTATGAAGACCTGAGACAGTGTCTCTGTTACTTACAATCATTTCTAAAGTTCTCATTGAGACCTCCAGAGACTCCCAATACTTGGAGATCTTCAAGATTCCTATAGTTAATTGGATTAGCTTCCTGTTCTTCATTTAACATGGGGTTAAATACTCTGGGTGGGGAGGGGGGGTAAAGGAGGAGAGATAATAGGCCTTGGTTCATTTAACAAGGTGTTAAGTACGGTGGGTGGGGGGATGGAAAGTGTGAAAGAAAATAGGCCTGGGGGGAGGGGTATAAATAGTTCAAGAAATGATATGGCTTTGGATCATACTTTGACTTGTGAGAAGGATTATGTGTACTTGAAACTCCCTAAGAAAAAGTCTTCAGGTCCAGGTGGATTTACAAGTGAATTCTATCAAACATTTAAGGAACAATTAATTCCTATTCTACATAAACTATTTTAAAAAATAGGAGAGAAAAGAGTCCTGCCAAACTCCTTTTATGACACCAACATGGTGTTGATACTTAAACCAGGAAGAACCAAAACAAAGAAAATTATAGACCAATCTCTCTAATGAATATTGATGCAAAAATCTTAAATAAAAATTTTAGCATTGAGACTACAGCAAGTTGTTACTAGGTTAATACACCATGATCAGGTTGGATTTATGCCAGGCAGGCAGGGATGGTTCAACATTAGGAAAACACTCAACATAATTAAACATATAAATATAAACATATAAACATAAACAGTAAAACCAACAGAAATCAGCCAAGAATGAGCTACCCAGCAAGGCTGAATGTCCTCTTCTAGGGGAAAATAATGGACTTTCAATGAACCAGGGGAATTTCAAAGGTTCCTGTTGGAATGGCCAGAGCTGAACAGAAAGTTTGATCTTCAGATACATGACTCGGGTGAAGCATAGAGAGTGGAGGAGAAGGGGAAAATATGAGGGATTTAATGTTGATGAACTGCATGCATTCCTGCATAGAAAAATGACACTGATAATACTCATATGAACCTTCTCAGTTAATAGAGCAGGTAGAGAGAGCTTTTATAGTTGAAGCACAGGAGAAAGCTGAATTTGAAGATAAAATATGGTGTAAAAATGGAGTCAATAGAAAAAAAGGGAAATGTAATGGGAGAAAGTAAAAGGAGAGGGGGAATAGGCCAAGATATTTCATATAATAAGATTTTTATTACAATGAGCTATTGCAATGATATGGAAGGGGGGGGAGGCAAGGGGGAATTAGGGAATCTTTGCTCTCATCAGAGATGGCTAGGAGAGGAAACAACATATATACTCAATGGGGTATAGACATCTGGAGTAAGAAGGAAAGAAGGGGGACAAGGGGAAGGGGGAGGTGTGAGTGATGGAGGAGAGGATGGACCATGGGGGGAGAGTGGTCAGATATAACACATTTTCTTTTTTACTTCTTGCAAGGGGCTGGGATTGGATGGCCTGCCCAGGACCATAGGGCCAGGTGGATGCTGGACCTATGGGGTGGTATGGGGGCTCAGGGCCTCTTGGCCCCAGGACCAGGGATCTGTCTGCTGCGCCACTCAGCTACCCTGCAGCAGAGTCAGAGTGAAAGGAGAGAGAAAATATAGTACATGGTAGTGGAGAAATACAAAAGTAGGGAGTTGCGATCAACAATGGCAACGGTGGGAAAATATGGAAGTAATTTTTGTGATGGACTTACCATAAAGAATGTGATCCACCCGTGACAGAGTTGTTGGTATTGGAACAAAGACTGAAGCACATTTTTTATTATTATTATTGGGAGGAGGTGCAGGGCAAATGGGGCTGGGTGGCCTGCCTGGGGCTGCATAGCAGGGTGATCGTTGGTTGTCTGAGGCCGGATTTGGACCCGGGTGCTCCTGGTTCAATGCTCTGTCCACCACCCAGCCACCCCTACTATTATTACTATTTTATTTTATTTTGGGTCTTTTTTTCCTTTTTGGGGGGTTTTTGCAGGGTGGTAGGGTTCGGGTGGCTTGCATGTCACACGGCTGGGTGATTGTTGGGTCTACGGGGCCGGATGTGGGCTCTGGTGCTCGTGGCTCCAGGGCTGGTGCTCCGTCCATTGCGTTACCTGGCCATACCTACAATTATTACTATTATTTTTTTAATTTTAATTTTTTTCTCTCCCCTTTACTTTATCGCTTAAGCAAGTCTATATTTATGGGGGGAAGGGGGTATTTTATTTACTCTTAAACAAGAATATTTTATTAATGTAAAAAAACACTATTTGTACAAAATGAGAATAAATATTAAAAAAAATTCTATGTAATTGGAAAAAATATTAAATTAAATTAAAATTAAAAAATAAAATTAAAAATAAAAAAACACTAGAAAGTGGGGTGGCTAGGTGGCGTAGTGGATAAAGCACCAGCCCTGGAGTCAGGAGTACCTGGGTTCAAATCCGGTCTCAGACACTTAATAATGACCTAGCTGTGTGGCCTTGGGCAAGCCACTTAACCCCATTTGCCTTGGAAAAAATCTAAAAAAAAATAAAGTTGTAAAAACACTAGAAAGTTTAGATATAAATGGAGTTTTCCCTTAAAATAATAAATAGTATCTATCCAAAAACCATCAACAAATATTATGTATAATGGGAATAAACTCAGAGCATTTCCAGTAAATTCAGGGGTGAAACAAGAATGCCTATTATCATCGTTATTATTCAATATAGTATTGGAAATGCTAGCAGTAACAATGAGAAGAAAAAGAAATTGAAGGAATCGGAATTCGCAATGAGGAAACAAAACTTTCACTCTGCAGCTGATATGATGATATACCTAGAGAACCTGAGAAAATCTAAAAAAAAAAATCCTTGAAACAGTTAACAAATTCAGCAAAGTAGCAGGATATAAACTAAATCCACATAAATCAGCAGCATTTCTAGTCCAAGAACAAGAGATAGAAAGAGAAATTCCATTTAAAATAACTGTAGGTATGGGGTGGCTAGGTAGCTAGGTGGCTAGGTGGCGTAGTGGATAAAGCACCAGCCTTGGAGTCAGGAGTACCTGGGTTCAAATCCGGTCTCAGACACTTAATAATTATCTAGCTGTGTGGTCTTGGGCAAACCACTTAACCCCATTGCCTTGCAAAAACTAAAATAAAGACATATTTTAAAAAAATAACTGTAGACAACATTAAATATTTGGGAATCTACCTCCCAAGAAAAACCCAGAAATTGTATGAATACAATTATAAAACTCTCCTCACCCAAATAAAGTCAGATCTAAATAATTGGAAAAATGTCAAATGCTCATAGTTAGGTCAAGCTAATAAAAGAAAAAATGACAACTCTACCCAAATTAAATTACTTATCCAGTACCATACTAATCAAACTACCAAATAACTACCTTACCTAACTAGGAAAAAATAGTAACAAAATTAATTTGGAGCAACAAAAGGACAAGAATAGTAAGGGAACTGATGGAAAAAAAAATGTAAACAAAGGTGACCTAGCTCTACCAAATCTCAAACTATACCATAAAGCAGCAGTCATCAAAATTGCCTGATACTAGTTAAGAAATAGAGTAATGGATCAGTGGATTAGGATAGATTCAAAAGAAATTACAGTAAATGACTACAGCAATCTATTATTTGACAAAACCAAAAACATCAGCCTCTGGGATAAGAACTCACTATTTGACAAAAATTGTTGGGAAAATTGGAAAATAATATGGCAAAAACTAGGCATATACCAAAATAAGGTCAAAAATGGGTGCAGGATTTAGACATAAAGAGCTATATCATAGATAAATTAATAGACCAAAAATACTCTACCTATCTGATCAATGGAAAAGGGATAAATTTATGATCAAACAAGAATTAGAGCACATTATAAACTGCGAAATGAATGATTTTAACTATATCCAACTAAAAGGGTTTTGTACTAATAAAATCAATGCTGCCAAAATTAGAAGCAAAGCATAAAGTTGGGAAACAATCTTCACAACCAGGAGTTCTGATAAAGGTCTTATTTTTAAAACATATAGCAAATTACATCAAATTTATAAGGTCACAAATCATTCCCCAATTGATAAATGGTCAAAGGCTATATGACTAGACAGTTTTCAAATGAAGAAATTAAAGCAATATATAATCATATGAAAAAACACTCCAAATCACTATTAATTAGAGAAATGCAAATTAAAATAACAATGAGGTATCATCTCACACCTATTAGATTAGGCCAGATGAGAAAAAAGGAAAGATGATCAACACTGGAGAGGATGTGGGAGGATTGGGATATTGATGCATTGCTAGTGGAGTTGTGAACAGATCCAACCTTTCTGGAGCGCAATATATATAGAACTATGCCCAAAGAGCAATAAAATTTTGACCCAGCAATTCTAATTCTAGGACTATATCCAGAAGAAATTGTAAAAAATGGGAAAGGTTCAACATGTTCCAAACTATTCATAGCAGCTCTTTCTGTAGTGGCAAAGAATTGGATATTGAGGGGGTGCTCATCAATTGGGGAATGGTTAAATAAGTTTGGTACATGAATACTGTGGAATAATGTTTCTATAAGAAACTATAAATGGTTATACTCTAGAGGAGCATGGAATGAGTTACGGAACCAGTGACCCCAAATAGTCACTGACAAAGTACTGCTGGCTACTGGTCACTCCTTCCCCCTCAAAAGAACAGTCTAAAGGGGTGAAATAAAGTTTCACTCCCACCCCACTCAAAATCCTAGGCAACTATTTTTCTTTGACTGATTACCAAAAAATTTGGGGGCTCAAAGACCAACTGGGTTGTCCTCAGAAATCTCCATCATTAACCTGGTCCACCCTGAAGCCCAGGATCCTATATATTCAGGTTCACTGTTCACCCTGTAATTCTCAGTTGTTTTTTGCCTTGAATACTATAAAAATACAAAAGAAAAGGTAGTCTACTACTCCTAAGTCACTGACAAAATGACCTACACTTGAAATTTATGTATTGCAGGTTCCTTGTCATGCTTCTTTGCCACAGTAGCCTGGCATAATGCCTGAACATGCTTTTCTGGCATCTAGCCTGTCAATTTCTTAAATTTAAAATTTTTTAAATGCCCAGAATGAAATTAATCATCTTTTAATAATTTTTGCTCAGATATCATTGTATTTCTTTTTTCTCACTCTCCCCAAAGAAAAAAAATAAAATGCTGGTAACATAATTTTAGAGAAATTCCCATATTGGCAATGTCCAAAAATGTATGTCTCATTCTTCCTGTTAGACCTTCACCTTAGTAAGAAGAGTGGGATAGTGAGTTCTTTTTTTATATGCAATATATATTTTATGAAAAAATATATATATTTTCTGAGGTTTATTTTTGAATTTTACAATTTTTCCCCCCAATCTTGCTTCCCTCTCCTCAAGCCCCATGTTTCCATGCTATGAGAGAGAGATCACATTTTTTCCTTAAGGAAAAAATAAAGTTTAAGAGATAACACAATTACATAATAAGATAACTTTTTTTTAATTGGAGGTAATAGTCTTTGTTCAAACACCATAAGTCTTTCTCTGGATAGAGATGATATTCTCCATAACAGATACCCTAAAATTGTCCATGATTGTTGCACTGATGAAATGAGCAAGTCCATTAAGATTGATCGTTACCCCCATGTTGCTGTTAGGGTATACAATGTTCTTCTGGTTCTACTCATCTCACTCAGTATCAGTTCATGCAAATCCTTTCAGGCTTCTCTGAATTCCCATCCCTCCTGGTTTCTAATAGAACAATAGAATAATAACATACAAATATCACAATTTGTTCAGCCATTCCCCAATTGATGGACATTCACTTGATTTCAAATTCTTTGCCACAACAAAGAGCTGCTATGAATATTTTTATACAAGTGATGTTTTTACCCTTTTCATCATCTTTTCAGGGTATAGATCCAGTAGTGGTATTGTTGGATCAGAGAGTATGCATATTTTTGTTGCCCTTTGGCCGAAATTCTAAATTGCTCTCCAGAAAGTTTGGATTTGTTCACAGCTCCACCAACAATGCATTAATATCCCAGATTTCCTACATCCCTTCCAACATTGATCATTGTCCTTTCTGGTCATAGTGACCAGTCTGAGAGGTGAGAGATGTTACCTCAGAGATGCTTTAATTTTCATTTCTCTAATCAATAAAGATTTACAATAATATTTCATATGATTATGGATTGCTTTGACTACCTCATCTGTAAATTGCCTCTGCATATCCTTTGACCATTTGTCAATTGGGGAATGGCTTTTTTTTTTATAAATTTGACTCCGTTCTCTATATATTTTAGAAACAATGAGTCCTTTGTCAAAAATACTAGTTGTAAAAATTATTTCCCAATTTACTACATTTCTTTTGATCTTGGTTAGTGGTTTTGTTTGTGCAAAAGATTTTTAATTTAATGTAATCAAAATTATCTAGTTTGTTTTTAATAATGTTCTCCATCTCTTTCTTAGTCATAAACTGCTTCCCTTTCCATAGGTCTTCTAGTTTGCTTATAATATTGTCTTTTATGTCTAAATCCTGTACCCATTTTGGTCTTATCTTGGTATAGGGTGTGAGATGTTGATCTAATACTAACTTCCAATTTTCCCAACAGTTTTTATCAGAGAGTTTTTATCCCAGAAGCTGGACTCTTTGGGTTCATCAAACAGCAGATTACTATAATAATTTCCTGCTATCTCTTTTGTACCTAGTCTATTACACTGATGGATAGTGAATGCTTTAGGGAGATTTAGAAAGATTGCCTAGTATTGTTAAGACCCCTCCCCATCCAGGAGAAGCTAAGTAGTGCAGGTGATAGAGCACCAGTAGTCAGGAGGACCTGAGTTCAAATCCCACCTCAGACACTTAACACTTATTTAACTGTGTGACCTTGGGCAAGTCATGTAACCCAATTGACTTGCAAAAAAATGACTAAATAAATTTTTTGAAAAAGACCCCGGGGACAGCTAGGTTGCACAGTGGATAGAGTACCAGCCCTGGAGTCAGGAGGACCTGAGTTCAAATCCAGCCTCAGACACTTAATAATTACCTAGCTATGTGACTTTCGGCAAGTCACTTACCCCCATTACCTTGCAAAAAAGTGAAACAAAAAACCCCCAAAAAACAAAAAAGATCCCATCTAAAGTTATGTAACAGAAATTTGTAGTGGACCCACACAGAAGGACTGTGTGACTTCTACCTTTGTTCAGCAGCATATTATAGGAATGATAGTTGATGGGAGTTATTCAAGGCTGAGTCTTCTCAAGGTACAGTGGCCAATATAATAAAGCAACCAGGGACTCCAGAAAATTAGATGGTATAGAATTGAACTAGTTCACCAAAAGGTCAAAGCAAGGAAAAAAGAAGGGAGTAGTTAGCCCAGGAGTGATGGTCAGTATAGAACTGAAGGTTTAGTAGATAGAGTTTAGTAGATTATGGTTAGATAAGGAGATTTCATAATTCTATAATATGGAGATGGTATATTTAAGAGTGATGATAAGATCAAGGGTATGACTATCTTTGCCTGTGATTGAAATAGAGTTGGAGGAGTTGGTTATAGGAAGTCAGTAAGTTGAAGAACTGAGTAGTTAGGGTGATTAAGGGAGAGTCAATGAATATAGATATAGATATGAATATACATATAGATGTATAGGCTTGAATATAGATATGGTTGTAGATATAGATATGAATGTAGATATGATATAGATATAGATATGAATATAGATGTAGACATGGATATAGATCTAAACATAGATATGAATATAGATATAGATATGGTTATAACTATTGAAATAGATATATAGATATAGTTGATATAGATATAGATATTGAAGTTCCCTGGTAAGAGAAAGAAGTTGGGGAGGAGAGAAAAATTATGAATCAGGTATTGAACTCATTGAGGAAGAAAGGGGAGTGACCTGGAGGGTCCATAGATAATAACTAGCAGAATTTTGAGTGGGTGATAGATATGGATTGCTTATATAAATCTTAGTTCCCAGACTGCCACCTGGCAAGCATTGCCATAGAGACTCCAGAAATGTCTAATGGATTCTGCCTCAGAATTCACCAGTTTGCAAATAGTTTTTCAAAGATTTTGAAGATTTGTAGGAGACAGAAGCCAGAAGAGATTGCTTATTTCCCCACATAGAAGGAAGTATAGTAGAGTCAAACAAAATCTAATTTCTTAATGCTTTCTCCCTGACCCTTCCTCCAGCCTTCCTCTGGAGGGCTCCTGTTATTGGACAGTAGTAATAGAACTGCTGAGACACTTCCTTTTCTATTTGCAGTCAGGAGAAAAAAAAATCAGAGGAGAATTAAAGATATGATGCACCCAGTTGCTAACTGGCAATGGTCAGTTCTCACTTTATGTTGTTCATTTCCTAATTAGACCCCCCTCTCATATTCTCATGTGTGTTCCTCTGTATAATTAAATTTTTATATTTTTAAATTTTTATTTATATATTTTTAATATTTTTAAAATTTTGAGTTTCAAATTTTCTCCCTCCCTCTTGGATCTTCCCCAGTCACTGAGAAGGCAAGCAATTTGATTTCAATTATTCAGGAGAAATCATGCAAAACACATTTCCAAATTAACCATATTTTTAAAAAGCAAATTAAAGTATCATTTTCTCACTTTTCATACTTTAGTTAGTACTCAGAGATTATCAGTTCTCTCTCTGGAAACTGATAGCATTTTTTTTATCATAGTCCTTTGGAATTGTCTTGGATCATTGCATTGATCAGAGTAACCAAGACTCTCACAGTTGATCATCATTACAATATTGCTATTACTGTGCAATATGATCTTCCAGTTTTTCTCACTCACTTCACTTTGTATTAGTTCAAATAAGTCCTACCATGTTATTTCCTTCAAATCCAACAGAACAATACATAATACAACCATAGAATAAAAGTCTTGTTCCTCCAACTGAATGGAGAAGTATTGTACATGATAGGGGCTGAACATCCAAATCAGACCACAAATACATTTGAATATACAAACATCAAAGACATAGTCTCAATGGAGTGGAGATGTTTACCTACACTTACTCAGGGAGAAGTCATAAAGTTGGTCCTGGTCACAATCTTTAGATATTCCTTTCCTCCTTCTGTGCCTGGGCTAAACAAATTTGTATTTTTTCTTTGAAGAAGCCATTTCTGGGGAGGATGGTTGGATAAGGGGCTCATTTCTGGTTGAGCTACTGTATATGGAGTTAGAGTAGATAGAAGAGAAGAGAAGCACAGCTATTCTTTCCCACTTTATAGGAGGTAGGGATTGGTCTCAAAAGAAGGATTTCTTTACAGCACTCCTTAGAGGATAGGACTTAGAGTCAGATTTGCAGCTTATGTTCCATGTTTCTAGCACTCTGGGTGAGGGTGCTGGCAGAGGCTCAATAAAATGAGAAAATTATCCTACAGGCCTATGATTTTTCTCTCCTAAGCATTTTCCTCTTGAGCTTTTTTTTTTCAACCTCTTCTATCCATAATAACTATGTTACCAGTAGAAGGATGACCTATCCAGGTATCTGGTGAAATTATTGCCAGAGTAGAGGTGCTTGGAAATTACCCTGTTAGAGAATTTTTTTAAAAAGCAAGAAAATTAGAACGAGCAGAAAAAAAAATTAGAATAAGCAGATGGAAACAGAACCATAGTTAAGAGGCTGAGGAAAAATAATCCTACAAGCACAAACACAGCCAAGAGAAAGGAGTTTGAAAAATTTTATCTTTTATGTTGTCTGTTGGTAGCTATTGTAAGATAGTGCTATTGCTGTTTTCCATGGGTCCCTAAAATTATACAGTATTGTATGCTAACCAAAAAGTATAATTTAAGTCTTATTCATTATATCCATTACTGAAATAAAATAAATTCTCAGTTTGAAACTAAATTTAAAGATAGATTCATAAATGTTATGTGAAATATCCTTGAAAATAATCCATGTGTAGAGCACCTGAAGTCAGAAAAACCTGAGTTCAAATTTGACCTCAGACATTTGACACTTACTAATTGTGTGATCCTGGGCAAGTCATTTAACCTTGACTGCCTTGTCTCTAATCCCTCCCACCTCAAATAATAATCGATGTCGCAGTTACAATTGAATGAGAAATCTTGCATTTTAATTGATCCAACCATTTTGAAGAACAATTTGGAACTTTGCCCAAATGGCATTGACCCAGCAATCTATGTCTTTCCCAAAGAGAGCAAAGAAAAAGAAAGGACCTATACCTGCAAAATATTTATAGCTGATCTTTTTATGGTGAAAAAGAATTGGAAACTGAGGGAATGTCCATTAATTGGGGAATGACTGAACAAGTTGTGGTATATGATTGTGATGGAATACCATTATACTATGAGAAATGTCAAACAGGATAGCTTCAGAAAAAACATGGAAAGACTTATAGGAACTGATGCACGGTGAAGTGTATAAAACCAGGAGAATATAGTAAATAGTAAAAGCAATATTGTAAGAATAATCAACATGGGGGGGGCAGTGAATAGAGCACTGGTCCTGGAGTCAGGAGGACCTGAGTTCAAATCCAGACTTAGATGTTTAATAATTACCTAGCTGTGTGACCTTGGGTAAGTCACTTAAACCCCATTGCCTTGCAAAAAAACCAAAACAAAAAAAAGAATAATCAACACTAGTTGATCAGCTACTCTAATCCATACAATTATCTAAGACAATTCCAAAGGACTCATGATAAAAAATGCTAACCACATCCAGAGAGATAACTGATGAATTTTGACTATAAATTAAAACCTATCTTTTCATTTACTTTTTCTTGTTTTTTTAACATGAATATGGAAATATATTTTGCATGCATATGTATAAATAATATCATGTTGCTTGCCTTTCCAATGGATAGAAAAGAGTCTGGAGAAAGGGAAAGAATTTGGAACTCAAAATTTTAAAAAATTAATGTCAAAATAAATAAAGTATATATATATATATATATATATTAAAAATAACTAATTTTTCAGTTAAAGATATATAACTAAGAACAGGACCAGATACCAATTTCTTCATCATGATTTTATTATAGTCAAGTGAAAATGTTGCTTTGCAGTATACTTCAAAAACTGACATTTTCATTGCTTTTTTAAAAAAAGATGAATATTCTCTTTGATTTTAATATCCAAATGAGTATAATTATCAGAATAAATTGTTAAATCTTTAACCTGAAGATAATTCTGCTAGACTTTCTTCTTCAGGATCCCCAAAAACATTAGGTGGTTTACCAATGAAATCATATTTTAGTTATTTATACATCTATATACAATTCAAATTTTCCCAAAACTAGATACCTCTGATAGACAGTAATGACTGAATATGCAAGAAGTGTTCACAGCACTGAACACTGACAAATACTGTTTTGTGGGGCTTCTCATTTTCAAGTCTGATTCATATAAGAATTTAGAAAATGAAAATAACATTATATAATTGACTTGTCTGTACTAACAATGTTTTTTTTTTTTAAGAAAAAATAGGTCAGTTTGATGACAAATTGAAGATAGTGGTTATTAGCACCTTGGAAATTCAAATTCAATTCATCTACCGCTGATATCCATATACATCACGTACATGGTGATATTAAAATTAAGTAAACTTTGAAAGTCATTCTTCCTCTTGAAAATACTTAAATTTAAATCTTTTAATTTATTCTGGAGGAAACGCTTAGAAAGTATGCTTTCCCCTTTCAATCATAGATGTAAAAAACTCCCATGAGCAGCTAGGTGGCGCAGTGGACAGAGCACCAGTCCAGGATTCAGGAAGATTCATTTTCCTCTGTCTAAATCCGGCCTTAAATACTAGCTGTGTTATCCTGGGCAAATCACTTAACCTTGTTTGCCTCAGCTTCCTCATATGTAAATGGAGAAGGAGATGGCAAACTACTCCAGTATGTCTGCCTAGAAAATCCCAAATGGGGTCAGGAAGAGTCAGACACAACTGAAGCCATTAAACAAAAAAGGCTACTATATTAGCTATCTGAAATTTATAAAGATTTATATATTTTATCAATATCAAAAGTATCTTGCAATGATCTATCCTAAATTACCAAGCGTGGGTCCCTGCCACAGATTGTATTTGCTTTCTGAGAACTTACCCAGCTAAATATGGAGAGATTTATCACTAGTTTTAACTCTTGATGACAAATTTTTTGGCCACAGCAATCCATGGATCTATATTATTTATGAGAACTTAATATAGATGGAGTGCTCACAGTAAAATGACAGAAAAAATTTATTAATAGTTGAATTTTTTTCTCTCAGTCTCTAAGGATGCCAACTTTGCTCATCATAAAATACTATTTATCTTTTCATTTGTGACAGTCATTTTAGCTTATTCATAAGATGTGAAAGCCAAGCCCACCTATACAATCAGTGGAGAAACAATGAATTATAAAGGCAGAGAAAGAGAAACAGCTTTTATTGACAATGGGATTTGCATCTTCCCTCTATCATAAAGGCAGTTAGACTAGTTCAGAACTTGCATCAGGGATACTTCTGAAACTGTTGACCTGATTATGACTGCTTGTCTGTACTTGCATTAGCAGTTGAGATAGATTATTATTTTGTGAAATGTTGTCTGATTTTTGAATTGAGAAATTCTCAAGACTGAGTGACCTATGGAAATTGTTGTTTGGATTTTTGTGTGAATTAAGTTCTCTCTCTAAAGTCTGGGTCAAAGAAGCTAAAATTCCCCCTGCAAGTTGGGGAAGAGAGGCACTCACTAGTATTTGCCACAGGCAATCTCTAGTGCTCATTATCATTAACCTTGTCTAAATATACAAATTTGTAGGAATACTTCTTACCAAATATTACTGCCAGAGTCAGGAGAACATAGGACACAATTATCAGCAACACTCTATAATGATCAACTATGAAAAACTTAGTTCTTCTCAGCAATACAATGATCCAAGACAATTAATTCCAAAGAACTCATAATGAAAAATTCTGTCCACTTCTAGAGAAATAACTGATAGACTCTAAATGCTATCTCAATTTACAATTTTATTATTTATATAATTTGTAATTTTTTAAGCTGTTTACTTTGTTATAGTTTATAATGTTCTTTTCTTTTGGCCTGTTTCTTCTTTCACCATATGACTAATATGGAAATATGTTCTACATGATTGCACATACATAACCTTTATCAAATAGCTTATTGTCTTAGGTGAGGCTCAATTATTTTTTTAAATGAATGATAAAATCAAATTCTATTAAAAAATATTACTTCCAGATGGCTAAAGTTCCCTTAGAGTGTTTTAATGGTATCAAACTCAAGTTGAAATGAACCATGTGCTACATATTGACTTAGAAAAGTACAAATTAACAATATCTCTGTTGTATTGTGTTTTTATTTATTTTGCTAAAGATTTCAAATTACATTTTAATTTGGTTTTAACACTTTTGAGGCCAATGGGCTATTAATTTGATCCCTCTGCTCTAGAATGCTATAAGTTTAATAAAAAGGGCATGGGATAGCTTTCTAGGAGGAGAAGGAGTAGGAAAACTAAGAGAAATTACAATGATGCAGAAAAATGCATCATTAAAATTTTTTTAAAAATAAAGTCAAAAATGATAAAAGGATATGCAAAGACAATTTACAGATGAGATCAAAGCAATCCATAGTCATATGAAAAATTGCTCTAAATTGTTACTTATTAGAGAAATGCAAATTAAAGCTTCTCTGAGATACCACCTCACTCCTCTCAGACTGGCCAATATGACCAGAAAGGATAATGATCATTGTAGGAAGGGTTGTGGGAAATCTGGGGAAACTATTACATTCTTGGTGGAGCTGTGAACTCATCCAACCTTTCTGGAGAGAAATTTGGAACTATGCCCAAAGGGCAACAAAAATGTGCATACCCTTTGATCCAGCAATACCACTACTGGGTCTATACCTTGAAGAGATTATGAAAAAGGGGAAAAAAACATCACTTGTACAAAAATATTCAAAGCAGTCCTGTTTGTGGTGGCAAAGAATGGAAATCAAGTAAATATCCTTTAATTGGGGAATGGCTTAGCAAACTGTGGTATATGTATGTCATGGAACACTATTGTTCTAATAGGAACCAGGAGGGATGGGAATTCAGGGAAGCCTGGAAGGATTTGCATGAACTGATGCTGAGTGAGATGAGCAGAACCAGAAAAACACTATACACCCTAACAGCAACATGGGGGCAATGATCAACCTTGATGGATTTGCTCATTCCATCCGTGTAACAATCGGGGGCAATTTGGGGCTGTCTGCAATGGAGAAAATCATCTGTATCCAGAGAAAGAGCTGTGGAGTTTGAACAAAGTCCAAGGACTATTTCCTTTAATTTAGGGAAAAAAAACTATCTTATTGTCTGATGTTGCTATCTCTTATACTTTATGTTTCTTCCTTAAGGATATGATTTCTCTCTCATCATACTCAATTTGGATCAATGTGTACCATGGAAACAATGTAAAGACTGGCAAATTGCCTTCTGTGGGGGGGTGGGGGAGGGAAGTAAGATTAGGGGAAAAATTGTAAAACTCAAAATACATAAAGTCTTTAATTTAAAAAATAAAAAATAAAGTCAACTGGGTTTGCTTATGCATTATCATTTGGTCAATTAAAGAAGAATCTACTTACCTTTGAGATATAACCTGTAGTGATATTTTGAGTTTATTTTGGCATATGACATGAGGAGTTGGTCTAATTTCTGCCAGACTGCTATCAAGTTTTCCCAATAGTATTTATATAGTGAATCCTTCCCTCAGTAACTTGGGTCTTTGGATTTATCAAAATTATGCCAGTTTGTTTCTCCATATTATTTACGGAATCTGTTCTACTGATTGATCAAATTTTTTTTAACCAATGTCAAATTGTTTTAATGATTACTGCTTTGTAATACAAAGATTTGAGATCTGATACTTCTAGGTTCCTTCCATTTCTACTTGTCTCAATAAGATTCTTGATCTTTCAATTCTCTATTAATTTTTCTCTAGATCTAAAAATAATCCTTTGATAGTTTGATTGATTTTGCTCTGCTTTTCTTGATTAGTCTAATTTACTGCCTCTAGGACAAAAATATAGCAGGGAGAGAATGAAGGGGGTGTGATATTGAAAGACTGTGAAGAAGGGAGACACAGAAAGGGAATATTGTATAATTGGGGAAATTCCATATCCACACCCCAAACTCAGTACTTGTGCAGGTGGTTGAAACAATAGCCTATGCGTTTCTCTAGCACCCTAAGGTCCTACTAAACTATCCTGCTGGGGAAATAACTTTCTGAGTTCTAACATAAGACAAATCCGAAATAGGTCAATGGATGAACACAGCCCTGAATGTCCTAGAAGCGTCAAGAAGTAGCTTCTTAAGTATAAAAGATGGGAGGGGAAGAGGAGTCACAAAGACAGGTTTCAAAATTAAATAAAGTAAACAAAATGAAAAATTAGCATGAGGCTGTAACTTTGTGGCCTTATGTTTTTGTTTCTTTTTACTTTTCCCTTAATAAAAGTTTTACTATTAGGAAAAAAAAAAGAAAGCTCCATTTAACTCTAGTTTGTTTCCTTCGGTAATTAGACTTGTGTAGAAAGAAGAGATTCTCAGACTAGATTTGAAATCCCAACATGGCCAGTATGTAGAGGATGACTGGCAGAAGATCTCCATACCTATGTAACTAATTCTGGAAAGATCACCAGCAAAAGTTTGAGTAAGGGGTGATTAACTTTTTGTGCTCTGGAACTCTGGAATATTATCTATTATGCAATCACAGATGGGTTATAACCTTCATCAGTAGAGAAAATAGTTATAAGAAATCAGTGATCTTTGAATTAACAAGAAAGGGGGGAAGAGAAAGGAGGGAAAATACATGGATAGAAGAGCAGACAGAGTATCCTTGGTGTGGCCATAGGGTCCTCTTCAGAAGGACCTAACAGCTGCCAATAGACCCTTGACTTTAGCATCTTAAATATCTGAAACTCTTGGTTCTGAGGTCTAGGGTAGGAAGGAAGATCTGGTCTAAGGAAATCAGATTCTTAAATTTGCTGAAGACCACAAAGCTTTAGACTAGGAAAGGGTTTAGGTTAAATGTAGTTCTAAATCAGAACAAGATTAACATTGGTACCAGGGTCTCAATTCTCTAAGCATCTCTCTTCTTGTCTCTGTCAGCACTGACTCATCCTACAATTCCTTCTTTCAAGGGCCAGCAGGTGGCTCTAGGAAAACAAAGAAGAAAGGAATCATCCATGACCTTGATCCTGGATTTTGAATATTCTGCAGTGAGGGTCTATTACAGGCTTCTCATGGGTAGTGGAGTCAGGTTATTGCTGGAGGGGTTTTAGTTAAGATTTCTGGGATTATTTAGGGAAAAGAGGCATCAAATGAGAAAAGGAAGGTCTGAAGGAATAGGAGTTTTTGGTAACACAGGAAGGGATAGGCAAAATATCAAAGCAAGTGTATATGAAGGGGAAAGGTCCCTGGGGAAGAGTGTATCTGTATGTATATTTGTATATGTGTGCATATACTATATAAGTATTTCTATATATCTATTGATGTATATATAAGTATTTCTGAACTCAGTGGGATATTGTTGCTGCTGGGATTTTGGGGGTCACCAATTAAAGACAGAATTTGGGGTAGCAGAGAAATTGAGGTCCACTGAAAAGGATGAAAGAATTGACCAGCACTCACTTGCTCTCTCTCTCTCTCTCTCTCTCTCTCTCTCTCTCTCTCTCTCTCTCGCCTGATCAGCTCCCTTTGACTGACTGCCTTTCCTTATCTCCCTCTTTCTGTCTCAGCCTTTGTCTATCAAGCAACTATGCCTAGTCTTTAGGTTTTTATTTATTTTTTTTTAATTTTCATCCATTTGTACATGTATATTTCCAAGTTGCAAAATTTCCCTCTGCCCTTCCTTCTCAAATCCCTCCTCTCAGTAGGGAACAGTCAGGTTAGCATTTTACATATATATATTGTTAAACATATTTACAAATTAGTAATTTTTGCAATGAAGAATTAGGATTAAGGGGAAAAGATACATAAGAGATAATTTTTATTAAGTGTTCATCAGATTTGGTAGGGGTGTTTTGTTTTCTGTGTGTTTTGTTTTGTTTTTCTTCCTCTGGTTGGGCATAATATAGACCATTACCAGTCTAATACAGTTGTCTTAGTTCTCTGGACTGTTGAGAGGAGTTGCTTCCATCAAGATTGTTCATCTCATAATGTTATTGATGTATTATTGTTCTCTTGACTCTACTCCCCTCACTCTGAATCAGTAACTCATTCCATGCTTCTCTAGTCTATTTATTGTTTCTTATAGTATTCATGTACCATAACTTGTTCACCATGCCCCAATTGATGGGCATCCCCTCAATTTCCAATTCTTTGCCACTATAAAAAAGAGCTGCTATGATTATTTTGGAACACATAGGACTTTTCCCATTTTTTTTTCTTCTGGATATAGTCCTAGAATTGGAATTGCTGGGTCAAAGGATATGAACAGTTTTATTACTCTTTGGGCATAGTTCCATATTGCTCTTCAAAAAGGTTGTTCACAACTCCACCAGCAATGCATCCATGTCCCAATTCCTCCTACATCCTCTCCAATATTGATCATCCTCCCTTTTTCTCATCTGGGCTAATCTATTAGGTGTGAGGTTGATACCTCATTGTTTTAATTTGCATTTCTCTAATCAATAATAATTTGGAGCATTTTTTCATATGAATATATATAGCTTTAAAATTTCTTCATTTGAAGAATTTTTGAATTCCTTTGACCTTTTATTAATTGGGGCCTCCTAGCCTTTTGTAATTCACCCTGTCCAAAAGTGCACGTTGACCCTCCAGGAGGAAAAGTTTTTTTTAAACTGTTTACTTTGTTATATTTCATAAAATAATCCTGAGTCATTTTAACATCCCAGAGAGTGTGCAAATGAATTCTTTTGCTTTTCAGTGGCCCCCAAATGTTATCCTTATCTGGTTGCCCCAAATCCCATAGTCAACAATATGATTGGGAAGGATGAAAGTTTGGGAAGTTAAATAAATGTGGAAGATTTTAGTGTTGTCTCAAGAATCATCAAGGAGGGGCAGCTAGGTGGAGCAGTGGATAGAGCACCGGCCCTGGAGTCAGGAAGACCTGAGTTCAAATGCGACCTCAGACACTTAATTACCTGGCTGTGTGGCCCCATTGCCTTGCAAAAAACATAAAAAAAAAAATGAACTAAGAATCATCAAGGAGAGGAGTTGGATTTCGTGGGGTTTCAGTGCAGAGGAATAAGGCGGAGGGTATCCAAGAGCAGGGGGAAGGGATGAAGGGAGTGTCAGGAATAAGATGCAGTGTGTTAGGGGGAAGGGGTGCGGGGACAAGTGCCCTGTTCGGGAAGGGGGTGTAATGTTTCTAGTTTCTTTGGATACAGGGGAGTGGGTGGGGTATGGACGTCATGGTGGGGGTGTGCTCGGATGTTCAAGTGTGTGCTGGGTGGAGAGCATGGGAGAAGTGACCCCCGGGAGCAGAGTGTGTACTGGGGGGCTCCACAGGGTGACGTAGGGGCGGCATGCCCCAGCCCGAGGGTACGCCGGGGGGCACACGAGGCGGAGTGGGCGCGTGTGGAAGCGCTGGAGCGGCTGGAGGGGGAGTGTGCTGGGGGGGCGGCTGCGAGAGAACGGCGCTGGACGCGGGCCTATGGGAAAGGGGTGCCAGGTCCGAGGCGACAGCACCTCGGGGGCGCCCCCTGCCGCTGGCGGGCCCTGCCTTCGCGCCCCGGGGCCTCCTGCCCGCCATCGGTCTGCCCTCTGCCGCCGCAGCTGCCGCCATTGTCCTCGCCGCCGCCGCCGCCGCCGCCGCCGCCGCCGCTCCCACAATGCTCGTCTAGCCCCGAGCCCTCGGCGGCGGCGGCGGCGGCGGCTCCAAGATGGCGCAGACGATCTTCGAGGCGCTGGAAGGTGAGCGGCGCGGGCCGGGCCGGGCGGCCGGCGGGCGGGCGGGCGCGCGGGCCGCGGCGGTGGCTGCAGGGCGCGGAGGGGCGGCGCGCGGCCCCGGGGAGCGGCGGGCGGGGGTGGCTGTTCCGCGCCGCGCGCCGCCCCTCCCTCCGCGCCGCCGCCGCCGAGGGCTGGGGCCAGGGAGCCCCAGGAGTGGGGCGGCGGGGCCGGGTGCCTGGAACAGCCACGACGGAGGGCCTGCAGGGCGGGAGGAGGGCTGCGGCCTGGAAGAGCCGCTCGCAGGCCGGGCCCGGGAGGGGCGGCCGGGGAGGCCTTGGCCGCTTTGCGCATCCGCGTCTCCCGAGAGCACGCCGGAGACCCATTGGGCCGGCCTCGTCCGGATTCCGGGGGCCGCCCTCCGCCCCGCCGCCAGGCCGGGCCAGGCCTTGGGAGCTCCCGGGCCCGGGCCCGGATACTGGCTCTAGTGCGCACAAACGGGCGCAGGCCCGGCCCCTGGGGAGGCGACGAGCGCCCCCCCCCCCCCCCACGGTGACACAGCCCGCCAGGGACCCCCGAGATGGGCTCACACAGGAAAACATTCATTTTAACTGATGCCCTTTATTTCATTTCTGAATAGACCTCCAGCTCCTCTCCTGCCTAAACACTGTATATGTGTTTATACCTGTATGTATATCATATATTACATGTAGACTGTATTGTGTCTGTATATATATACATATATGTATACACATACATATACACACTATATCCACAAAGCTAGAAAAAGGAACACTTAGCTGCTCCAAATAGGAAACTGAGCCATAGTATATTACACCCCCCCAAGTAATTTTCTTAAATTTTCTGCAGGCCAGACAAAGTCATCCTACTTAACAGTTCCTGTTTATTGTTTTATCTTGTTAACATGATTGTTATCTTGTATATTTGATCCTGCATCATTTCAAAGGAGTATTCCTTGGCATCTCAGAAAAAATCATATTCTTTCTCTTTTACAGATAGCAATGTTTTCTTCTGTTCATGATCTGTACTTTATTTGGCTAGTTGAGGGCAATTGTGTTGTTTCTTTGTGACCACAAAAAATATCACAGACCTTTCTCTCTTTTGACTCCCTGCTTTGAGGGGATTTTTTTTTGGGGGGGTCAAAGATTATGGACATTTTATTCACAATATGGACATAATATTCACAATTACAGATTGTTTTCCTGAGTAGTTGGACCAAGCAACTCCAACAGTGTACTTCTGGAAGGCTCTCCAAGACTATTTACATCTCATCTTGGGCAGTTTGCCAGCCTCAACATTGTTTTTCTTATTATTTGAGGTTTGAAGTAATCTTTAATATATCAGCTTCTTCATTTTTCAGATGAGGAAACAAATCTAGACCTGGGAAGTGACTTAATCCAAGTTCGGGGTCTAGATTTGAGTCTAGTTTACTACATAGAAGCATAGTACTTGGTTTCAAAACCCATATCTGAGAATTTATCTTCTGTATTATATTGGGAAAGTTACTTTTCTTTAGGCCCTTGAATCATCATTTTTAAAATGAGGAGATTGGACTAGATCATCCTTCAGTCCCTTTCAGTTCCAAATCTCTTATCTCCAATTTCAGCTGCTACATTTTATTTCTACCCTGTACTCTACTCTCCTTTTATTGGTTTCAATTTCTTCTTCTGTAAAATGAATCAGTTGGATTAGATAATCTCACAGGGCTTTTCCAGCTCTTAAAAGTCTTATGTTTGGGGCAACTAGATGGAGCAGTGGATAGAGCACAGGCCCTGGAGTCAGGAGCACCTGGGTTGAAATCTGCCCTCAGGCACTTTATAATTGCCTGGCCATGTGACCCTGGACAAGTCACTTAACCCCATTGCCTTAAATAAATAGAAAATTTTTTTTTATTTAGATTTTTCAAGGCAATGGGGTTAAGTGGCTTGCCCAAGGCCACAGGGCCAGGTAATTATTAAGTGTCTGAGGTCGGATTTGAACCCAGGTACTCCTGACTCCAGGGTCTGTGCTCTATTCACTGCACCACCTAGCCGCTCCAAATAAATAGAAATTTTTAAAAAATTTTAAAATGAGAATAAAAAAAGGGTGGGTGGAAGCAATCAGTGCTGCCTTGATAGGATTTAATAAAGGTAAATTGAGGCAAAAGATAGTTCTTAGTAAAGTGAGAATTTACCAATAAATAGAATCTCAACTTCCTAAGCAAAGCTGAGTCTAAATGAGGTGTACAGCTCTCTTTTGTAGTTTTGGATACTACAGGAAAAATAGGAAGGCTAGCATAAAAAATGGAAGAAAATATGATTGTATAGAAATTGGGGATGGGCTAGCAACAACTTTCTCCTTTCCTCTGAGAATAAATTTTCATTGTTTGAATCCAACTATAAATGCAATGACAGATAACAAACCAGACTTTGGATAACAAATCAGGAAAACATGAAGGATAATTTGGTGATGTAAAGGTGCTAGACCAGACTCCCTGGTGTCTACTTGACTTCTTCAAGGTAACAGATTTCCTTGACTTAAGAATAGAATAGAGGTTAATAAGAGAACTAGATTTCTAAGCTTTAACTCCTTACAAGACAGTTGAATTTCTAAACTAATTTCAGAGACAACGACTTGGACCAGGACTGTCCAAGATGCAGTTCAGTGTGTTTTTATGAGACTGCCTGTGACGAGTTACTAAATGCCTTAGCAAATGAAACTGAGCAACTACAGAGCTCTCACTAAAATGGCAAATCAAAATATGTTGTCTATTATTTTAATAACTTTTAAAAATGAGGTTGGACAGCTCTGACTTAGTTAACAGGACAAATGCAACTATAAATAGAATAAACTTAAAAAGATGCAATCTGATTATTTCAGTGCCTACAACATGTTATTCAAAAATGTCAAAAGACAACGCTTACTCTCAAGGCATAGTCTCGTGGTGAAGATAACCTGACAGTTTTATACAAATGAAATATTTAAAGGATAAATCAGAGATAACTTCAAAGATAAGGTGCTAAGACTAAAGAGGACTAGAAGCCTTCTTGCAGAAGAGGTGACTTCAGCTGAAACCTGAAGGAAGTCAGGAGGAGGAAATAAGAAAAGAATTCTAGCCATGGGAGATAGTGAAAATGCTCAGTCTGGAGATGGAATATCCAGTGTGAGGAATAGCAAGGAGGTCTTTGTCACTGAATCATAAACTAGTTGGAGGGGAATAAGGTGTTAGATGACTATACATGTAGGATCAGACTATAAAAACCAAATGGTCATACTTAAAAAGATAAATTTGTTAATTGAGTACATGGTGGACTGCAGTTGGAGAAGACTTGAGGTAGAGAGATCAACCAGAAAACTATTAAAATAGTTCAGACTGGAGATAACGAGGACATTCATTATGGTGAGAAAATTGTCTGGGAAGAAAAGAGGGCATATATGAGAGGTTTTGAAGGTGTGACAAGACTTGACAACTGATTGGATGTGGGGGTTAAAAGAGAATGTGGAATCAAGAATGACACTTAAGTTTTGGAAAAGAGTAATGGATGGTAGTAAGGATAATTGTAATAAGGTAGTTAGAAGGGATTATTTGGTGTTGAAAAAGAATTGGACTTGTTGAGTTTAAGGTATCTACCATATATCCATTTTGAGATGTCTAATGGGAAGTATTACAAGACCAGAGGTCAGGAAAGAGGTTAAAATTTGGCAACTAGATCTGAGAATCATCTGCATTGAGATATTAAATCTATAGGAGTTGATGAATTCACCATGTGAAATAGTATAAAGAGTAAGAGAAGAGGGCTCAAAACAGTCACAAGGGGCCTTCACTGTAAAGGGTGTGATCTGGATGAAGATCCACAAAGGAGACTGAGTAGGATTGATCAAACAATAAGGAAGAGAACCAGGGGAAAACAATTATCACCGAAACCTAGAGAGAAGAGAATATCAAGGTGGGAATGGCAGTGGATATCACAAAGGCTACAGAAAGGTCAAAAAGGATGAAGATTGGAAACAAAGCCATTTAATTGAGCAATTAAGAGATTAATTAGTGACTATGGAGAAACCAGTTTCATTTGAGAAAAGACATTAGTAGTGGTCCAAATATTCTCCCTCTTTGGTCTTTAAACATTTTGTTAAATCTTGCCAATTCTTTGTGATCTTATGGATCATATCACATCAGTATCATCCATCTGGTTTTCTTGTCAAAGGCACTGGAGTGGTTCAGTTACCTAAAGCCACAAAACTAGTGTCTGAGGTGGGATTTGAGTTCAGGTGCTCTATCCACTGAGCCATCTAGCCTCATAAACATTTACACATTCTTTAAAAACCCAACTATCCCATTAGGAAGCTCTCCTTGAGGTCCTCCCACCCCCATGCAACACTTTGTTTTTTATACCTTTCTAATGCAATAAGCTTTATTTTATCTTTGTCTCTCTTAGTGGCCTTTAGTATTTAGCACTAGACCTTTGCTGAATGAATGGAAATACCAGGAGAAATTTTTTTCATTAGCATTTTTAAATGTTATCTTTTGTTTTTATTTCATTTTCAAGTATATTGCTCCCTCCCATCCCCAGAGAGATATATCTGGTAAAGAAAAAAGAGAAAATGAGAGAAAAGAGGCAGTTCAGCAAAACTAACATAAGACTTTAAAGTATATAGTTTTCCCACCATCTGTAATCCCACTTCAGACAAGGCAGAAAGGTACATTTGCTTTCATCTTCTTGGAGTCTTGTGTTGATGATTATAATTATACTGTATTTGGAATTTGTGTGTGTTTGTTCCATTTATTTAAATTATTGTAAAAAATGTATATCATGTTTTCTCGGTCCTTCATACTTAACTTTACATGAATTTATATGTCTTCCCATGCTTCTCTTTATTCTTAATTATTTTTTCTTATGGCACAATAAAATTCCATTGCATTCATGTACCTCAATTTGTTTCTCCATTCCTTAATTGATTGTTTATATAGTTCCTCACCACTCCAATAATTGCTACAAGAAATATTTTATTTGTGAGACATTTCTGTCTTAGACTTTTAGTATTTTTGCCTGCTTCTGATCATTTTCATCACTTTTTTAGCATAATTTCAAATTGATTTCCAGAATGGTTGAATGAATTCACTGCTCCAAAAACCAGTTTATTAGTGTCCCTTTCTTTCTACAACCAACCCCCCCTCCCCACACACACATTGACTATTTTGGTATTTTTGTCAACTTTTCTAATTTCCTGGATTTGTTTGAGGTAAAATATCAAAGTTGTATCAATTTACATTTATCTTAGTGACTTAGTGAATTGGAGCATTCTTTCATATGTTTGTTTATAGTTTGTAGTTGTTTTCTTGAGTCCTATTTGTCTATATCCTTTGACCACTTAACTATTGGGAAGCTAGAAAACATTTTAGGAGAGATCACTCTTACTTGGGTAGGGACTATTTATGAAGTAAGAGGTAACTGAGCTGGTCTTAAAATAAAGGAAAGAACTTTAACTTCAGTTCTGCAAGTGTTCATTAAGATCTTTCCATGTGCCAGGCATTGCTAAATCTGATAACTCAAAAATGAAACAGTTTCTTTTGTCAATGAATTGACATTCTACTGGGATCTCAACAGATTTAGAGGGATACAGTGATGGCCCGGACAGAATCAAGCTTAAAAAGGGAGCTAGCTACTTTTATCCTAGTTGCTCTTTTCCCTTTCCTGTGCCTAGCATAGCAAAATATATGTAGTAATCATGATAGTAGTAAAAACTTCTGTTATAGTTTATGGCTTAATGGACCTCTGCTAAATTCCAAACTCCTGTGATATGGAGGTATCCCTGGGTTTTCTAAAGTTATGCCACTGAAGCACAAACTGAAACAAGCTCTTCAGAACTAGAAAGACTCCAGATGTGTGCCCAATGATAGACTGTTGTCCACAGATCAGCCTAGTTCTTTTCTGGAAGGCTCATCAACAGAGGGTTGACAACCAGGTGATGAGTTTTATTGGTCTTAGCTCTTGAAAGCATGAAGAGCCTAAAGTATGAAGAGGTTGTAATCTGCATCAGAGGAAGAATCCACATTGGTGAAATTCTGGATTCTCCTCACTCCCTGTAGTCCAAGCATGTAAAAGCAAGTATGGTCTCTGAAAAGCATTTATTGATTATTTATGTATTGCTATGCTAACACTTGGGATTACAAAGAAAGCTTGCCATCTCTTCTCAAAATGGTCCCTACTCTCAAGGGACTCACATGCTAGAAGAGAAAACAACACACAAATAACTGGACATAGAGGATATATACAGAGTATATGAAAAGTAATCACAAGGTACTAGTAGTGAAGAAGACCAGGAAGGTAGAATCTAAACTGAATGTTAAAGGAATCCAAGAAAACCAAGCAGGCAGAGTTGAGAAGGGAGAGCATTTCAGGCATCTTGGGCAGACAGGAAAAAAGCCATGCAGTCTTGAGATGAAGTGTTGCATTTAAGGTACAGTAATTAGGACAATGTGGCTGAACCATAAAGTATGCAGATGTAGAATATAAGACTAGGAAGGTAGGAAGTAGACTGGCTAGAAGTCTTTAAAAAAACAGGATTTTATATTTGATCCTGGGTTAATAGGGAGACATTGGAGTTTATTTTGTAGAGTGAAATCATGCCCTACCCAGCCTTAGATCATCTTAACCATCTTCCATATTTAAATACATATATGTGTAATATATATATATATATATATATATATATATATATATTTCTGTTTTGACTTTGTTTTTAAATTACCTTTGACAAATATATTTATTCCTCCATCTCTCCCCAGAAAGCTATCCTTTGTAACAATTTTTAAAAAGATATGAGAAAGGGGAGGCTAGGTGGCATAGTGGATAAAGCACTGGTCCTGGAGTCAGGAGTACCTGGGTTCAAATCCGGTCTTAGACACATAATAATTACCTAGCTGTGTGGCCTTGGGCAAGCCACATAAGCTTGTTTGCCTTGCAGAAACCTAAAAAAAAAAAAAAAAAAATGAGAAGACACTTCCCTCCCTTTTCTTTGTAAATGTGAAGGGTCACAGGTATATTTGGGTCTACCTCAAATTAACCTTAACTAATCTCAATTGGACCATCCCTTTAGCAGGGTAATCATTGTACTCTTCCCAAATCAATTTACCAACTCACTTTCTGCAGTAGTTTTCTCAAATCTCATTTCTCAAGCCTTCCATGGATTCCCCTCCCCCAGCCTCTTTGCTGAGGCCCTTCACCAAAAAACTTAAGGCCACTGCATTTGATGTTCTTCTTCCTCCTTTTCCTGTCTCTCATACATCTTCCCTTTTGCTATAGTCATATATAAAGAAATGACCCTGTTCTTTGCCAAGATCATTTTACATGCACCTTTGATCCTATCCCCTCCTGTCTTTCCAAGTTTGTCCACATTGTCATTTCCATTCTCTCCTCAATCTTGTTCTGTATTGTTCTTCTTAAATGCTTTACAAACATGCCCATATCTCCCCATCCTTAAAAACCCTTACTTGATCCTATAATCCCCCACTAGCTATCACTCTAAAGCTTCTCCTTTTCAGCTAAACTCCTTGAGAAGGAAGTCTATATTAGCTGTCTCCACTTCTTTCACCTTCTTTGTAAATCTTGTTTCCAATTTCGTTATTCAGTTAAAACTGCTCATTACTGGTGATCATTTAGTTGCCATATTTAGTGCTCTTTTATCAATGCTTATCATTTTTCATTTCACCATCATCACTCTCTTCCCCTGGATTTTTCTTGTATATTCTCTAACTTGATAATCATATCAGTTCCCATTGGTTCAATTTTTATTTCTATGGAGCTGATTCTCTGATGTAAATATCCAGCTTTAGTCTCTCTCCTGAGCTACAGTTCCGAATTACCAACTGCCTTTTGGACATCTTGAACTGAATGACCTGTAGACCTTGCAAACTCATTATGTACAAAACCGAATGCATTATTTTTGTCTTTCCCTCCCACCAACCCCATCCTCTATCATTCATCCCTCACCCAATCCTCCTCTCTTTCCAACTTCTCTATTACTGTTAACATCACCCTTTCCCTTTCACTTACCCAAACCTACAACCTTAGTGTTATTCTTGATTCCTTACTCTTACTTACCCAACACATCATATCAGTTGCCAAATATATTCATAGCATCCCTCCTTTGTATCCACTTCTCTCCACTCACACAGCCTCCATCCTAGTTCAGGTTTTCATTATAATAGCTTTCTAATTCACCTCTCTGCTTCAGGCTTCACGCTATTCCAAATTGTCCTTTCTTCCTCAGCCAAAGTGATTTTCATAAAACTTAGGTCTGATCATAAATAAATCATCCTTACTCCGTAAACTTCAGTGGCTTCCTATTCTAGTATCAAATGTAAAATCCTTTAGCATTTAAATTTTGTCTAACTCTCCTTCACCTACTGCATGATCCATCTACACTGACCTTCTTGCTCTTCCTTAAACAGCACTCCATCTCTTCTCTGTGCTGCTTCAGTGATTGTCTACTGTTTTGAATGCTCCTCACTTCTCTTTGTTTCCTGGCTTCCTTAAATTCGCAGCTCAAATCCCACCATTTGTTAGAGATTCCAAGTTTAGCTCTGATTTTTAAGACTTTGGTGGTAGAGGAGGCAGGGAGATATATGTTAAGAAAGGTTAGGGTCTATTCCATGGCTTATCTGCTTCGTTTGACTCTGTTGACCCATCCTCTTCTAGGTGCTTATTCTTCTCTGGGTTTTTGGAACACTTCACTTTCCTGGTTCACCTACCTGCCTGACTGCCCCTTCTGTTTCCTCTGCTAGCTCATCATCCATATCATACCCCCATCATTGTGGATATTCCCAGAGGTTCGACCCAATTTCCCCTTTCTTCTCTCTCTCCTTCCTTTTTTTGGTAACCACTCAGATTAACTATCATCTCCATGCCAATCTGCATTCTGTCCCCATTTTCTCCCCTGAACTTCAGTCCCATATCACCAGTTGCCCAACTGAATATCCTAGAGATATTTTAAATTTGATTTCCAAACTTGAGCTCATTATCTTTCCACTTAAACCTCTTCTTCCAAATTTCTCTCTTTTTAAAGCATCACTAGCTTTCCAGTCTTCCGAGTCTATAATCTTGGCATTATCCTGTATTCTCCATTCTCTCTCACCCCAGGTATACAATCAGCCAAGTTTTGCTGTTTCTATCTTCCTAACATTTGAACATTTGAGCCCTTCTCTCTACTGATACAGTTAGCAGCCTTATACCTCAATAGTCTTCTTTTTTGTTGTTGATTATTTTCTTTTTTAAAAAATTTATTTAAGGCATTGGGGTGAAGTGACTTGCCCAAGGTCACACAGCTAGGCAATTATTAAGTGTCTGAGGCCGGATTTGAATTTATATTCTCCTGACTCCAGGGCCGGTGCTCTATCTACTGTGCCACCTAGCTGCCCTGCTCAATTCTAATTGGTCTCTCTGCTTCAGATCCCTCACAACTCTATTTTATGCTACCTATTCTGCCAAAATAATTTTCCTTAAGCATGGATCTGTCCACATGGCCTAAGTGTGCCTTCAGCCCCTGTCACAATCCAGATAAACAGCCCTAGGTAGAATGGAATTCACACCAATGGGACCATGCAGGGGAAGGGAGTAAACATTTATATAACATCCATTATGGGCTAGGCTCACAAATATTATCTCATTTGATCCTCTCAACAACCTTGAGAGACAGAGGCATTTATTATCCCATTTTTTTATGGTTGAAGAAACTGAGGCAAACAGAGGTGAAGTGGTTTGTACAGGATCAAATTCAGAGTTTGGATTTGAGCCTCAATCTTACTGATTCCCAGCTCAGAACTTTATCCACTGCACCACCTACTGCCCTTGGTTGACACTAGTTGACCTTCCATGGTAAATAAGACAGAGCCATGCTTAAGAGAGCCATGGATGGGGCAGCTAGGTGGTGCAGTGGATAGAACACTGGCTCTAGAGTCAGGAGGACCTGAGTTCAAATTTGGCCTCAGACACTTAATAATTACCTGGCTGTAAAAAAAAAAAAAGCCATGGAGAGAGAGACATGGATGGTGGATTCCCAGGCCTAGAATACTTCTGGCTACTATCAGTTGGTTTTCAGACCAACCTCAACTTTCAGGATTGTTGCTTTAAAATTAGACCAGTAAAGCAAAGCTGGTAGATAGAAATATTTATTTTCTTTGGTATTTATTAAGTTCAGAATAATTTTTTAAAAAAAGGATTAGCGGGAAATATGAAAAAACATTAATTTATACAAAATCAGTCAGCATGAAAGAGTTGTGGCTAAGGTGATGTGTTGCCCCACTTTCAGGCATTTGGGAGATGACTTTAGGCTTTTGAGATACTGTAGAGGCATTTGCTGTATGAAACTGTACAGTCCCTGAGCTGTGGGCAAGAAGGATACTGACTTTTTAAAAGAAAGCTTAACTTTAAGTTCAAATCACACCCTGAAGTTTTAATAAAGTTAACAAAGGAAGACTCATGTAATTCCCTCTTAATTCATGATGAAGAGAACTGTTCCTGAGTCTAAGAATGATAAAACAGTGTAAGCCCTGAGCAATCCATGTGATATGGATGGTGGGCCTTAGGTAAGGGTTTATATTGTGACTGTTTGGGGAGCAGCTATGACTTCTGAGGAGACTTAGCTATGCATGGTTTTTTTTTAATCTTTATTACCAGTTTTTGGTTTTATATGATTTCAATTTCCAAAAAAATCTTCTACTCCAGCCCCTTCCCCAAGAACTATCCCTTATAACAAAGAATAAAAAAATAAAGAGATGGGGATAGAGAATATCTTATCAGCAAAACTAATCATCATATCAACCAAATCTGATATTATATGTACTATTCCACACCTATAGGTGAAAATAAGGGAGAAAGGTACATTTTCTCTTTTCTTCTCTGGGACCAAATTTTATCCTTATAATTACAGTGTGGGGGCAACTAGGTGGCACAGTGGATAGAACACTAGCCCTGGAGTCAGGAGGACCTGAGTTCAAATTTGCCTCCAGACACTTAATAATTGCCCAACTGTGTGACCTTGGAAAAGTCACTTAACCCCATTGCCTGGCAAAAGCAAAAAAAAAATAATAATTATAGTGTTTAATGTTTATTTACATTGTAATATATTATTCTTCCCTTTTTGCTTAATTTTGCATAAATTAATGTTTTTCCATATTTCCCTCTAATCCTTTTTTAAAAAATTATTCTGAACTTAATAAATACCAAAGAAAATAAATATTTCTATCTACACAATAGAAAACAGATAGAACCAGAACTCTATAAGTATATGTTTGCCTTATAACTTCAAAGCTAGTCTGCTTGGGCTTTTTTCTGGTCTTCCTTCTATTCTCTCTGCATTTTGGGGTTGGGGAGTAGGGGATATGGCATTACCCTTTATTGCCCAGACAATCTGGTGACCCTCTGCTCTGGTGGTAGGCTCACCAGTCCTGTGCCAAATTTAATGTGGAATGCCCAATGAGCTTTGCTCCTGTTGCAGCACAGAGCTTCCTGAAACTCAAGTTAGCCTATCCATCTCAGCCTCTCCAGCTGCAGGAACTCCTGTCCTGCACATCCACACCCAGCTCTTTTTTTCATCGAAAGAAAAAAAAAGCTCCAAGGACAATTCTTTCCTATTTTTTTTCCTACCCTATATCTATTTTCTCCCTTGATCCCACCCCTTCATTGAGGAGAAAAAAGAAATTAAAAAAAATAAAAACAAAGTAATTATTAAGTGTCTGAGGCTGAATTTGAGCTCACTTACTCCAGACTCCAGGGCCAGTGCTCTGTCCACTGCGCCACCTAGCTGCCCCATAAAGATATTTTCTTAAAACAATTATTTTGAAGATGTATAAATTATTCTCCAGGTTCTACTCACTTCACTTAGCACTGGTATTTCTTTACATTCTTGATATTTATCATTTTTATGATTTGTTTTACATTCAGGTATCCAGTTTGTTCAGTTAATAATCAACTTGGCTTACAATCCTTTGCTGCCACAAAAATGTTCAATAAACATTTCTTGGTATAAATGAAATCTTCCTTTTTATTTTGGATCTCTTTAGGCTTACCACGGAGAGTCACAAGATGTGGACTGAGCATAGTTTCTAATCTGATTGTATTTTTCTCTTTAGGAATAGATAACCAGACTGTTCTGGCAGTTCAGTCACTATGGGATGGACAAGGGGCAGTTCCTGACCCAACTGCTCCAAGTGTCAATGCACCTACTGCCATCCAGTCCTTGGGTGAGTTGTTACTCAGAAGCTGATAAATATCAACTGCTCTTCATGTGGGAGATCATCAGCCAAAAAGCATATTCATAACAATTCAATTTGACAAGCAATTTGTTTTAGCAGTTTGTTAAATATCTTTTATGCAAAAAAAACTGTGCTGGCTGTTAGGGGTACAAGGACAAAATGAAAAACAGTTCCTGTCCTCAAGAAACTTTTACAGTCCTTGGGGGAAGTGAGATATGCACATACTTTGGTAAAAAAGTAACTGGAGGGGGCAGCTAGGTGGTGCAGTGGATAAAGCACTGGCCCTGGAGTCAGGAGTACCGGGGTTCAAATCCCATCTCAGACACTTAATAATTACCTATCTGTGTGGCCTTGGGCAAGCTGCTTAGCCCCATTTGCCTTGCAAAAACCTAAAAAAAAAAAAAAAAAGTAACTGGAGGAAGAAGAGAGCACCCTACCAGTCAAAGGAATCCAGGAAGATCTCCTGTAGGAAGGAGCATTTGTGCTCAGCCTTGGAAGAACTAAGGATTCCCAGGGACATCTACTAGAGGGAGCACTTGCCAGGCATATGGCCAGCAAATGTAAAGGCATGGTGGTGCAGGAAAGCTAGGTGGTGCTGCAGTCAGGGCACTGGCCCTGGAGTCAGGAGGACCTGAGTTCAAATTCAGCTTCAGACACTTAATAATTTCCTAGCTGTGTGACCCTGGGCAAGTCACTTAAATCCATTTGCCTTGCGAAAACAAAAAAACAAAAAGAGCATGGTGGTGGAAAGGGAGAACCAATTGTGGAGAACAGGAAGTAGGTCAGTTTTCCTGGAGAGGGTGTAAAGGGGGCAATGTCCAGGAAGCCTAGAAAGGTAGGCTGGAGCCACAATGTGGAATGGTCCAGATTTCAAGCTGATGTGTTTGTGTTTTTTTCCTAAAGGCAAGAGGGAACCACTGACAGTTCTTGAGTAAGGAAATGCTATGGTCAGGTTTGTGCTTTAGCAGTGCTATTTTATCAGCTATGTAGAAGACAGGCTATAAAGAAGAGATGAACTATATTGTTGTAGTGCTCCTTAGACTTCTTCCCTCTACACACCATTCCCTAAAAGAGTCCCTACTCCCAGGCTCTCCTCCTTTCCCCTTTTTCAGTCCTTCACCATCCTATAGGATTTGCTTGTCTGTTTATTTGTTTTTTCCCTTAGAATCCAGACTGGCTTTTTGGATCCCTTAATGCTGAGAAAATAGGATCGGTGTAGAGGGACTGAGCACAGTGTTCCTATTGCACATTTAAACTGTCCTACCCAGAGACCCTGTAAAACCTTTTATTAACAACCACTCACTTATTTATCTTCCTGGGGCCCCTGTGATATGCAGACAGGCCAGACATTTTTTTCCATTTTGTTCCTAGGAAATCCAAAACACAGAAGGCACAAAAGGCTTGCTAAATATCAAAAAGGGAGTCAGTGGGAAAACTGAGACCCAAATTTCTGTCTCTGAGCACTGATTGAGATTCTGGCTTTGCTTTTTTAACTGCCAAGTCATTCCTCCCCTCCACCCTCATCCCACACTGCTTTAGTTTCTTCATTATGAAATGAAGGGGCTGAACCATGTGATGCCAAGGCCCCATCCAGCTCAGATTGCTGCGATCCACAGTACAGTTAATAGATATCAGGTCTTTTGTTTCACATGTGACTTTATATTGACCTGGCCAGAAGTAAGTGTTCCCTCTTACGAACACTTATGGCATTTTGTTCATCACTCTCTTAGAGCACCAATGTTTTATTTTGTATTTTCTATATACATATAAGATACTCCCAGCTAGAATAGGAGCTTCATGATGTTCACTTGGGACTTTATCTGAGATGTCCTTGTAACCTTTCCCATATATAACCTAGCACAAACTTCTGTGGTGGTTTATTTTTTGTAACTCACTAATATGCTTCCTATTGAGTATTATATATTATCCTTATAACTAGAATTTATGTTCTTTAATTGTGGAGGCCATGTCCCTTCTAAACTTTGTTTCTCCCCTTTCTGACTAGAATTGGTACTCTGAATACCATAAGCATTTAATAAATATTTGTGGCATTATGTCCATTTCAGTTTCTTGTTTTTAGTAAGTGTTTTTAATCTGTGTTCACACATGTACATATATGCATTATGTGTTTTGACATATACCTCTTAAACTCCTGGAGGGCTTGTGCCCTCTTATTCCTTAGCTCCTAGCAGAGGTCTCCATGTATTGGCTGTGCTCAGTAAATATGTTTTCATTGACTGATGTGTCCAGTAATACTCACTTGACCTTCCTGATCACAGACATGGAACACAACAGCCATTCTGAAATCAGATATTTGTCCTGGTTCTTTTTTTTTTTCTGCCATTCTCTCTGACATGGTTTTTCTTACTTTGCCTTACTCTCTGTTACTGCCCTCTCCCCATCTGACTTACAGATGATGAAGATGTCTTTCTCTGTGGGAAGTGTAAAAAGCAATTCAATTCATTACCAGCATTCATGACCCACAAGCGGGAGCAGTGTCAGGGGAGCGCCCCTGCACTGGCTGCTGTCTCCCTGGCCACCAATAGCATCTATGCACCTTCTGTCACATCTGTGCAGCAGGCTCCACCAGCCAATCGCCAGGTAACCATTGGGAATGAGGGGTATCTTCAGAGCTGGGACTTGGGGAGGTAAAGGGAGGTGAGGTAGCAGCTATGGAAAAATGGAGTTCAACTCACAGGAAGGGTTGGAAGAGAACCATAGAATGCTGAGTTACTAGCAGAGTTTTCAGGGGAAGGAGCCTCTTTGGTCTCTTCACATTCTCTATTCTAAAAATGTAAACATATTATGTATATACTGACAAATTTCTAGATGACACTCTAGGAGAGTCCAAATGTGTCCACTAAAGTGAGATAGGAAGAAGAGATCTGAGGAAAGGTTCTCCAGGTTATTCCCTAGACATTCTGATTCTCTTTCCTATCTCTTATCATAAGCAAAGAATTGTGAGCTTTCTTTTTCCCCCCAAAAAGTGTTTCTAAATGGCAATAAAAAAGAATATAAGAAAACCTATCCTCTATGTTTAAGGGAACAACTATAATACCAGGACAGTTATCTGTGAATTAACTTTCATTTTCCAGGGCCCTGGATTGACATCAGTGTCTTTTCCCCAAGTACAGTTTTTAGATTGTGTGCAGTTGATTTCTCTGGCTTAATATTTTAGAAATGTTGAGGTAAGCTAAACATTGAAGTAAAAATCCTGATAGTGGCTACTTGCTACATCTTCATTTTATGGCTTTGCCATGTTTTAAATTTTGCCTTAAGAGGATCTCTCAGATCCGTAAGTTAATATAACATTATATTAGTATATCAGTATCCTGGGTTGATTTCACTGTACTTAACCAACTAAAAACAATTTTTTAAAATGAAAATTAGTTCTATGTGTGATGCCACATATTAGAATTCCTTGCTAGTAGGGGAGGCTGAGACCTTAGGTCACCCAAGCTGGGGAGTTTTGAGCCACATTGGGCTAAAGCTGGTCAAGTATTTCCACTTTATCTGAAACCAATACTATTGGGGTGAATAGCGGGGGGGGGGGAGACTACCAGATTGCCTAAAAGAGGGATGAAACTTCCCTTTGGAAATGGAGCAAATTAAAGTTTCTAGGTCAGTCAGCTTTGGAATTGACTCATAAATGATCATCATATTTCCAACTTGGGTGAGGTCTAGCTATTAAAAAGAAAAATTAGTCAGAGGGGGCTGGCTTCTCAGGTAGAAGACCTCAGAGCTACAAAACATTCTAAAGGGAGGGAATTGCCTACATTTTTTTTTCTTTCAATCAAAACAATGAAACTAGGCTGGTCACTTTTATTTCTCATTTGGCCTGACTTCTCTGGATTCTCACTGCAATAAAAACATTACTATATTTGGGTTGGCAAACTTCAGAGAAAGATTTCAGCTCCATAAAAATTTTTAAAAACCTGTGTCTTTGTTTGGTCAAGTCTCTTTCCTCCTTAAAACTTTGTATTTTGAGCCCAATTAAAGTTCAATATGTCTTTTAAATTTTTTTCTCCTTTGTTCAAAGAACAGAAATTCCGTAGAGTTGGCTGATTGAATGTTAGCATTCTGGTGAGAGTGGATGATAATCTCAGACAAGGGCAGATTTATAAGCAATAACACCTAGTGCTTGCTCTGTCAGTAGAGGACGTGAAGTGGTTTGTTTTTGACTCCATGGCAAAAATATAGGGGGCTGCTAGGTGGTACCATAGAGAGAGTTTGGAGCCTGGAGCCAGGAAGACCTGAGTATAATGTGGCCTCAGACACTTAGTTAGTAGCTGTGTGACCCTAGTCAAGTGACTTAACCTCTATTTCAGTTTTCTCAACTAGAAAATGGGGGGGGGGGAATAGTAGCACCTACCTCCTAGAATTGTCATGAGGATCAAATAAGATAATATTTATAAAGTGCTTAACATTGAGTCTGGTAGGGGTTATGTCAATGCTAGCTTTATTATTATAATCATTATTAATTTTAACTTTACTTCCCTATGAGAGAATGGAGCTTCTTAGACTTGCAAGAAGGGATAGTTGAGTGATGGAATATTAATATACCTTATATATCATAAGTTAATATGTGCTATATATTGATAATGTCCTCTCTTACTCAGTCATAAGTTTAGTTTGTTTTATTTTAAAGAAAATAGAGATTAGTATTTTTTTTTGAAGGTTTATAAATATCTCTCTCAGATATAGGGTTGATGAGAGGCCCTTCTGTCTTTTGCAGCAATTAGTGAAGCATAGAAAAGGAAAGTGATTAAATTGTGTTTGGTCATTTTGTTCTTTAAACACCCTGTCTCCTGCAGACTCTCACCTGTTTTGAATCATTCTTATTTTTATCTGTGGAAGGCATATCTTGTGGATGATGGTGTGGGGTAGTCATTAGAGTTCTGGTTCTGGAGATGGGATGATCAAGGTCCAAATCCCACACTTTCTTTTTCTTTTGTAAGTCACTTAACTCCCTGGACCTTGGTTTTCTTATCTGTAAAATGGAGAAAGAGAAGTTTCCAACTTTTCTTGGTTTTCTTATCCCTTGGCTTTTGGTCAACCTTTCTGTTCACTTGGTCAATATGAAAGCAAATGAAAGTCTAGAGTTTATTATAAACATAGACATCAGAAACAGTATAAAAAGATTTTTATAAAATTAGTTTCTTTTATTATTAGATGCTAACATCTCTGAACAGGGGTATTTGTATTCTTCCTGTTTTGCCTCTTTGTCAAGTGATGGGAGAAGAGAGAGCTCCAGGTACCCCAGGAGGGGGCATTGGGTTCTTCCCAATGCTGGAGATTCCTTTTTGTGTGATGTCCAGTTCTTATGTGTTTTCCCTGCAGCAGATCTCTACATACATCACAGTGCCCCCATCCCCTCTAATCCAGACTCTGGTGCAAGGGAACATTTTGGTGAGTGATGAAGTGCTCATGTCAGCTATGTCAGCCTTTACGTCACTGGATCAGCCGATGCCCCCTGTGCAACCCCCTGTACAGCCTCCTGTGCAGGTAAGAAAAATTCATGCCTTGCTAGGGAAAGAGTACAGCTTCTTCATAACATTAAATTTGTTTATTGTCTTGGTTCACTCTCTAATCTATAAGCCACCCATTGTATTTCAAAGATCTTGTTGAAAAATAATGATTTATTTTCTTATTTTCTCTCATATGAGTAATTCTGATCTCTGATAATTAAATCAGATATTAGGTTCTTGAATTAGGGCTCCTCAGTGTAGCAATTTGAATTCTCTAATGTGAGGTCTAAGTTTTTTAAAATGAAGAGACATCAGTTTCCCCATTTTAGTGCCTACATTTGGTAGCAAAGGTCTTTCTAAATGAGTGATTATGTGGCAACCCAGTTTCTGTAGTTGGAAAAGGAAAAGATTCCCACTTAAGATTTATGCATCCAAATAGACACATAAAATAAATTTAAAATAATGTTTTATTAATATCTTTTGTTTTTTGTATTGCCTAAATTTCCCTCGTATCTCATTCTCTTTATTCCTGGAGAATTGTTTTCAAATGAAGCTTATTAAAGGCACAGATGATTGAGGCCTCAGGAAAGGTGTACCACAGTTCTCCAAATCTGCATTGAGATTGAGTTTCAGCATGACTGTTCAGTATGCCTTCCAAGAATTACTTTTGTGTTTTTTAAAAAAAATTTCCTTCCTCTGATGTGTGTCAGGGATGTTCCCTCCATTTAAGGATTCTAGGACAGTGATGAGTGGAGAGCAAGATTTCTGTGTCTGAATTTTGAGAACTGTAATTGGTTGAGAAAAAGATGAGAATGATAGGATTGGATGACCCTCATCTATTCCAGATTGGCTAACAAGAAGACTCTTCTTTATGATCCCAGGTACTATGGGATTGTTTGGGTCTAGGCAGAAACTTATTTTATGAAGGTATAATTGGGGAGGCAAAGACAAACTCTCTTGGCTACTTTAGGACTGAAAGAAAAAGAAACCAAGAAGCAATTAAAACTATGGGAATATACAGGGAAATAGCTAATTAATATAGACATGCATTTCCCAAAGAGTTCTGCCTCTAAATTGTCAGTCTATCACCAGAGTAGTGGTCTTCTCAAATGTGAATTAAAGACACTAGGATGGAAGTCCTTAGAGCTTTAGCTCTTGGGAATTTCACATAGACTTGTTGGTTTAGATTCTCTAGGGGAAGAGAGGAATAAACTTCAAATTCATAAAGATTCTAATTTAGGGAAAAATACCTGAGTTATTAATACTACTGTGTATGAATGTATATGCTTGTGTATATTATTTAGCAAACAATATCAATTCTGTTGCATTCCAAGAGGAAAGATGGCATTGCAGTTAGGAAATTCTAAGAAGCAAACACATACTTTCTACCTTATTTGTGACATAAGAAGAGTAATAGAAATCACAAACCTGACACTATAAAATGAATAAGCAATTATAGTTTAAAGAACTGTTACCATATTGGTGAAAGAGATGGTTGTTGCTTGTTCTGGACCATGAAGTCACACCCTGGGATGGAGCTTTGGGGATTCATAGCAGTGGTTTAGCCAGAAGGAAAAGCAGTAAAGGACCATTTCTATCTCGAGCACAAATCTAGCTTTATTTCATGGTCTCCCTTTCAGATTCTTCCTCTGACCCTACTCCCCAAATAACTTTGCTTTTCACAGGTGGGTTTGGTTTCTGGGTTGAAAGAGACATAGTATATGTTATTTTGTTGAAGTCACTTGGATTCCCTAAACAACCCTCAGTTTCCTAATCTATAAAAATGAGGATCATGGTCTACCTGCCTGTGTAATAGGGTTCTTATAAGTATCAAATAGTCTACTTTACATACAAGAACTTAAAACTATATAAACTATAAATTTAAAGTATTTTTCTTTTTGATGATACTCAGTCTTAATGCCATCTTTCTTTCTGATTTCTATTTTATCTCTTCTCATTCTAGAGCAGCCTGAGTATGCACTCAGGGCCTGGCTACCTCCCTCAGCCTCCACCACCTCCTCCACCACCTCCACCATTGCCTCCTCCCCCTCCCCCACAACCCCCTCCTCCTCCTCCTCCTCCTCCTCAGAACCTTGGGGCTCCAGGACGTCCCAACACGGCTAGCAGTGGAGTGGTGGAGGTTTACAATGCCCCTGTCCCCCTGGCAGGAAGCAATGTGGTGGAGATCCAAGCTTTGGGGATGCAGCCCTACCCACCTATAGAGGTAATGGGACACTCATCTTTGGGGAAAGGCCGTAGAACTTTACCACCAGTGAGGGAAGGTACAGCCAGAGGTTTCCTGGTGAAAGGATAAAAAGCAATGGATAATCAGGATCCTGGTTGCGAGAGAGGCTCTGATGAAAAGACTTAAAATTGGAACTTTTTCCCAGGCTATTAGTGGGAAGACAACTCAGAAAGGCAGAACTAGAGAGGAGAAAAACTGCTAACATAATGTCAAGATTAAAGACGAGATTTCTAAAGAGGCTCTAGCCTTCATTTGGCAGGATGGAAGAAGCACTGCCTCTGGAGTCCCAAGACCTTGGTTCAAAAGCTGCTTCCAACCTGTGTCATCTTTGGCAAGTCACTTTCCCACTGAGCCCCAATCTCCTTCTCTATAAAATGAGAAAGGTTGTTCTAAAGAGTCTCTGAGGACTAAAGAGCCCTTCCAGCTCTAGACCTGGTGTCCTTCAATTGTACCTGGGCTGCCCTTTTGGAGACTGGGGATAAATTTTTCTTTTTAAACTCTGCTTGGGTCTCCAAGGGGTGGGTAGTATGCTTGGTGTCCCAGGCTTTTCTAATAGATTGCTGATACCTTTTCGATATCAATTTACTGTTTTCTGAAACTCACATTTGCTTTTTCTCTCTGCTAGCCAGGCAAGAGGCAGTGGCAGATGGGCTGAATTGGAGCCACAGATGGGGTTGTCACTTGAGATCTATGGGAGAGGGGTGATCTGACTGAATTTCCCTCAAAATTATTATATAGGAGGAATTCACTGAGACTGGGGCTAGGACAGATCAAGTAGGAAGAAGCATTTACACTGTTATATTATATACTATGTATTACATGCTGGCACTAAGAGGAAAGTTAAAAGAAGAGAAGATTCTTAGAGTAGTGGAAGCATGGAGTAGTGGAAGCAGTCCTGAATTGGGGATTGCCCTACTTTATGGCTTAAGGCAAATCATTTAACTTTTTAGAACCTCAGATAAAGTTCTGCTGAATAGAGTTTGATTTAGATTTCTCATAAACTGAGGATTTTAAAATTGGAAGAGACCTTATCAGTCATCTTACCCACCTCCCTGAATTTTACAGAGAAGGATCTTGGAGGCACAGAGAAGGACAGGGATTCACCAAAATTGCTAAGGTCCTACCTGGCACTCACATTTCTACATTTCTATCCTTTCTATCTTCTATCCTTGGTTCAGGTGGCTCCAAGTAGACCGGTGAATTCTCCTTGATAACTGTGCTTTCAGGTCCCAAACCAGTGTGTGGAGAATCCTGTGTATCCCAGCCCCCCTGTGTATAGCCCCGGGAAACAGGGCTTCAAACCCAAAGGACCAAGCCCACCTGCTCCCTTGACCAATCCTGCCAGTGATAACATGGCTGCTTTCAATTCTTCCTCCACATTGAAGACCCGGCGCCCCAAAAGTGATGGCGGGCTCCAAGAAGGTAGGGCTCAGGTCCCTTTTCCTTGGCCAGTGGCCAAACATTCTGACATTTTTTAGCAGAGCACTTGATTGTTGGGGCTGTGTTTCCAGGAGCATTCAGTAGTAGACCACGTGATCAGAAATCTTGTGTGTGTGGACTGCATGAATTTAATGATATACTTAGGTTTATAATGGAAGCTGAATACACTAACACCTCAAAGCTGGGCGTCACATATAGGTGACAGCTGGACAATAAGTGTTTATAAAGCATTTACTGTCCTAAAGAAAGGCAACCACAGTTCCTGTCCTAAGGAGCTTAGAATTTGAGAAGGGTCTGAGCAGATGGCCCTCATTTTCTGCTGGTTGAACTACCTGAACAGCTTCTCTCTTTTGAGGGGAATGTTAGGCAGGACACACCTGAGGTGACCCTAGGGCAGAATTCTTAACCTGGAGTCCTTGTAGTGAGGCTTTTCTTAAAAATATA
This sequence comes from Macrotis lagotis, assembly GCF_037893015.1. NCBI lineage: Eukaryota > Metazoa > Chordata > Mammalia > Peramelemorphia > Peramelidae > Macrotis > Macrotis lagotis. Next base: position 358,335,773 of record NC_133658.1, on the reverse strand, counting down.
TTTTAAAACTAAAAAAAAAAAAAAAAAAAGAAAAAATATATTTTGACAGCTGTATTTCAATATATTGAATTTCCTTTGTAATCCCATGCATTTCAAAATATCATTCTGTGAAGAGATCCATTCACTAGACTGCTAGAAGGGTCCATCACACAAAATAGATCAAGAGCCCTCCCTTTGTGGTCTTTTCTGTGGGGATCCATTAGTTTCAGGTGACAGAAGTTGAAGGGGAAGAGGACCTGGATGCTTTCCTCAGGGGGGGATGAAATCTGGGCCTTCACTTTTTGCCTCTGCCGTGCAAGAGCCTAGTGTATGGCTGCTGCCCTGAGGTAAGCTACAAGTAAGACCCTACCCTTTACTTCCCCGCTGTTCTAATTCTTCCTCTGTTCTCTCATTCTGTCTCTGTTGCAGGGAAACCCAAGTGCCAGAAACTCAAGTGTACCTACTGCAACAAGACATTCACCAAGAACTTTGACCTGCAGCAGCACATCCGGAGGTACCTGTGAGGAAAGGGTCTGCTATTATCTCTGAGGAGGGACCCAGCCCTTCTGCCCATCTTGGACTGGTAGACCTCTGCTGCCCCACTCTGTTTAGGGAGTGCTGACCACAGCAGGACCCTGGTATCTTTTTCTTTGTTGCCAATGTCTCTAGAGTAAGTAAGGGACCCTTCATCCCCCTCCAGGCTCTTGTAGGGTGGGTACAGGCAGTCAGTGTGTGGATTTTCTCTTCCTGAATCCATACGGTCTTGTCTGGCTTCTGACAGTACCTGGCATCTCTCTCTCTCTCTCTCTCAGGTAAAGGTTAGATGACTGACTTCCTTCTCCTTTAGTCACACAGGGGAGAAACCCTTCCAGTGCATTGTCTGTGGCCGGGCCTTTGCACAGAAGTCAAATGTCAAGAAGCACATGCAGACCCATAAAGTGTGGCCACCAGGACATGGGTGCACCATCTCTCGGAACTCAGTGACAGTTCAGGTTATGGCACTGAACCCCACCCATCAGGAGAATGAGGAGGACCCAGGTGTGGAGCTGAGCAGCCACAGGGGCTGGGTGTTGGGCAGGTCAGACCGGAGCTTGATGTGGCAGCCCTAGATACTTCACTCCTAAAGCTCTGTTAGTATTCTGTGTCCAGAGGACAGTGTTGTGGAGTCTTCCTTTGTTGTCCCTGGGCTGGTGGCATCCCTGCCTTTCTTGTGAGGGCCTTCGTCCCCAGGATCCTCAGATTTCCTGGTGCTAGCCACTATTCACTTGGCGGGCAGAACACAGCTCCTCCTATCTCCAGGCCTCTCCTCCCTAAGGGCTGTATGGTAAATCTAGGTTTATTGCCTGCCACAGTTATTTAAATGTTTCATGTGAATGTTGTCTCCCTGAGGGAACAGACTCATTTTTCTTTTTTATCTCCCGGAGTACCTAGTGTCATACCAAGCACACCATCCGTCCTCGGTAGATCGTGATTAATTGAGCTCTTTTTCATCTGTTATCCTGATTCAGCCTCTCTGTGCTTTCCTGCAGGGATCAGCCAGCCCCCCAGGAGTGTCTCCCAGCCTCAGGTCTTGGCTTCAGCTGATGAAAGCGAGGCAGGAAAGTTGGAAGCCAAGCAGGTGGTCTTCATCGACAGCTCTTACCAGTGTCAGTTCTGTCCAAATAAATTCAGTACATACTTCCAGCTAAAGTCACACATGACCCAGCATAAGAATGAGCAGGTAGGTAGGCCCTGATCTATTCCATCCTCACCTTCTCTTCCTGAGTCCAGCCTGGGGAAGGAACTAGGTACCTTCCTCTCCTATCAGAGGCCCTGCCATAGAGATGGAGCAAATGTGGCCTGCAGATTCCCCTTGAGTGGGCCTGCCTGCTGACTTGCCCCAGAGGGCCATAAACCTCATCAGGAGAGGGAGGTTCTGAGGCAACCCCAAGAGAAGGGCAACCTGTGGAACAAATGCATCTGGTTTATCAACCAAGCCTCATGTCCATGGCACTATTCTTGTGGGAGGTAGTAGAAACTATTTGTCTGGATACTAGGTCACGACTGATCTGACAGCAGGGATTGGAAGGGGTAGGCAGCCCTCCCCACTGCTTACCCCTTTCTTCCCACTGCCTGGGACCTCCCTCTAGGTGTACAAGTGTGTGGTGAAGAGTTGTGCCCAGACGTTCCAGAAGCTAGACATGTTCCTGGAGCATATCAAGAGTCACCAGGAGGAGCTGAGCTACCGATGTCACCTGTGCAGCAAGGACTTCCCCTCCCTGTATGAGTTGGGCGTGCACCAGTACTCCCACAGCCTCCTGCCTCAGCACAGCCCCAAGAAGGATGTCACGATCTACAAGTAATGCCAGGCCATCTCCAGGCAGAGTCCTTGGGCAGTCAGGACTGAGGTTTTGTGCAGCCCAGAACCTTAACAGACCTTTAAAGATGTGCCAGGAGGCCAAGCAAATGGACAATCTTGGGTTATCTGTTGGGACTAGTTAGTGTACACACAAGTTTCTAAATGTTTTGAGGGCTCACAGCATGGGTGACATCTAGAATGGACCATGGCTCTGACAGTCATGGATGAGGCTGGAGGGAGAGAGGAGGGCACTAGGAATAGAGCAAAGATCATTTAGTAGGTATCGTTTTACATGTCCATACAGGACATGTTGGTTAATTCATATCCAAAACTTTTTTTCTTTTTAACATATAACATGTCACCTGCCCCAAACTGACTTTTTTCATCTATACTAATAACAGCCTTTATTTAAAGTTTATAAAGCACATCCCTCATAATAATTCTGTCAGAAAGAGATAGCAAATATCCCAATTTTATAGATGAAGAAACTAAAGCATAGATTAGGTGAAATGACCAGCCCATAGTTATGTAGCTGATAAGTGGCAGAAGGTAACATTTGATTCTCCCCAAGAAATGCATTGTTGACATTTCATTCCCCACAGTGCCTTACATAATGTGCAGTATTTGTGTGGGCATCCAAGGTTATTTGTTGGAATCTATGAATGTACAGACTTATAAATGTGAAACCTGAATTTTTAAGACTATTCCCCTTCATCTTTGAAAAGTGATCTGAACCCCATAACATGCTTCTGAGTTTTGATTTCTCACTATAAATGCCTTTTGACCTCCCCTTTTTGGAGTCAAAGAGACCTTAGTCCATTTTAAGTCAGGTCCAAATAAAAAGAAGTCTCTACCCTTTTGAAAGATCTACCCTTTTAGCAGCAAAACACCCCTCCTATAGGCAGAGAGCTCCACTCCTTCTTGGTATCCTAGGCAACCAAACCTCTTCAGCTAGTATCCAGATGATTTCTGATCTGATTCTTCAACAGGGTTTAGAGCCCCCTGAAAGTTAGGAAACATCTTGGAACTAGACTGTTTGAGCAGACTTCAGAAAGAGCTTGGTAAAGAGGAGTATGGCAGAGGGACTTTAATTCAGGGTCTGTAGTACCCTTCCTATTTCCATCACAATGATTCTTGTTTACTCTTCAATTAAACCTTAAGAAGTAGCAACTGGAAATATGTAAAGTTTTCCCTTTTGTATGGAAAAATGCAGGCTTTTCTCATCAAGCTAAGAGAAATGCAGGAAGTGAGGTACCCTTTGGTACAGCTAGAAACAAAAGAAAGTGTTTTAACTCTGAGAGAGATATCTGAATTTAGGAAATGCAGAAGGGTGACACAGTCTTCTCCCCTCCCCTTCCTCTCTACTCCCCCTTTCTGTCTATGTTTCTGTTTCTCTCCCCTCCCCTTTTCCCTAATTCTTCACATTAAGGTAGTGGTTCTCAAACTGTGGTCCATAGGTATCCTCCCAGAGGCTGAGAAGCAACATGGTCTATTGGATAGAGTGCTACCACTGGAGTCATACCTGAGTTCAGATCCTGCCTTTGATCCTTACTTGGTGATTAGGAGCAAATGATTTCTCTGTGAGCCTTTGGCAACTCCCTAAGACTTACTGTGAACCAACCAAAGAGAATTTCTTAGGCCCCTATGGACCAGAAAGTATATGTTAGGAGCAAGGGATAAAAGAAAAAAGGAAGCCTTCTTGTCCTGCAGGTATTTACAATTTATTTAGGAGAGGCAACATTTAAGTATGAAGATAGATACAGAATAGATAGCAAATTCGGCAATAGGAGCTAGGGCAATAGGAAAGTCTTCAAGAGAATAGTAGCACCTAATCAGAGACCTAAAAGACTCAGTTATTGATGAGTTGCTATTAGTGGTGGAACTTTTTGTACTGAAAAAAATCATGACTTCTTGACATATTAATTCATCACTTAAGGCATCTTTATGGTATCTATAAAAAAACAACTATTTTTCATTTGTTTTGGTTATTTTTTTTCTGTGACAAGTGAAAACATGGATTGGTGTTCCCTTTTTTTTCCTTTCACTATCAAAGTGATTAACTAGCAGAAAGAATTTGAAAACCATTTTTTTTTTTTTTTGGTTTTTGCAAGGCAAATGGGGTTAAGTGGCTTGCCCAAGGCCACATGGCTAGGTAATTATTAAATGTCTGAGACCCTATCTGAACCCAGGTACTCCTGACTCCAGGGCCGGTACCACCTAGCCGCCCCTGAAAACCATTTTTTGAAAGGACTTTTAGAATGTCTGAGAGCCTAAGAAGGGAGTTAGCTCTGTGGTTCAAAAAAAATGTCCTAATTAGTTGTAGAAATGAGAAAGGAATTTGAAAGGTTTAAGGCATAGTCAGTAGGATAATGCGATTTAATCAGAGATTTTAGGCCATATGATAGACAAGTCATCAGGGACCTGGGAATAGGATGGAGAATTTCTGATTGGCCTTACTAAGAATCCTTTTCCTCCATTCCAAAGGTGCTGCTGTTCGCTGGATAGATTTTTAGGACAAGAAATAGTGTGAGGTCTGGTTTGAGTTTTGACTGCCTGTCCTGGGGAGTCCAGTCTCTAGTATTGTCATCTTTTCAAGTCTTTTTACTTCTTTCCATTCAGGTGTGTCAAATGTGTCAATAAATACTCTACCCCCGAAGCCCTGGAGCACCATCTCCAGACAGCAACTCACAACTTCCCCTGTCCACACTGCCAGAAGGTGAGTGCTTATTTTCCCCAGGAAGGAACTTGGAAAGAGTGGGTGACCCAGAAACTGAAGTTTTCTTCCTTTTTTTTTTCCTCTTCTCCTTTCCTATGTCAGTATGTTCTGGGAGGTCCTCTGGGGTGTCTCAGGTGAAGAGACAATACTCATTCCTTTACTACTGAAGAGTCTATCTCTGACTCCAAGTATCTCTGTAACATTTATTATGGATAGCATTGGGCCTCGAGCTCTGCCAGATCCCAAATTCCCCTCCCTAAGAACTGGAGGACTCAAGCCCTTATATCTTTTACCACAATGGTGATTTTGAGTTTTACAGATTGGGGGACTTTAGGACTTGGTTGCTAAAATAATCCCCCTGTTCTTTATGAGCAGGGCACTTGGCCCGTGGGGCTGCAGCCTCTTTATTGTACCCTTGTCCCGACCCTGGCTGTCTCAGCCTAGTAGTATGTGGAGTGTTTTTGGTTGAGACCTGTCATTACCTTGCTCCTCCCCTTCCCCCTGAGGGCTTAGAGCCATGAAGAGTCAAGGGACAGATGGGGGTTCTCATAGCTTACTTGATCATTCCCCCTTGCCCCCACAAAGAATATAAAAACTCCAAACTAAAATTGAGCAACTTACTCCTCTGTTTATAGATAAGGAAGTGAGAGGCTCGCCGTGGGGGCAGGGCCAATCTCAGAGGATTGACTGCTTTGTACTGAGCTAGCTCAGGAGGGGAATTGGAAACCCCACTCTGGTTAGTAGCTCTTCTGTGTCTTTGCCTCGGTTCCCAAAGCCACAGGGTGGGGACTCTGGGGGGAACTGGAGCAGGTGTTCAGGTCAGCTGCAGTAGAGTAGTCCAAGGGTCTCTGCCCTGGAGCCCTTTGGATGAGAGGAAATGCTAATGGAATGAAGCCCATATTTGGAGGTCACAGTCGAGAGCCTTCCCATCTCCTCACCTGGATATCCTCCACTTTGGTGTAATTTTATAGAAGAACTCACACTATGATGTTTAGGGAGAAAAAAAAAAGCTTTTCAAGTGTGGTTATTATGTCCTTTCTGTGTTTGTACCCATCTCAGAACCTAGCACAGAGTAGTCAGATAGCTGTTGACTGATTGGTTTCAATGTTCTCTAACCTGTTTGCATTCTTGCTTCTCCCTGGGCACAAGAGTGGGGGAGAAGGGGTAAGCAATGCAGTTACAGTAGTAGCCAGAGCAGATTTCTGCCTCTGTCTCTTAGGTAACAGAATAGAAGTCTTCATTCCCCAGTAGGAAATGTTCCTTAAATTAGCCTAGTGAGGAGAGCCCCCAGTTCATGGGACTAGAGTGTAAAGAAGGCTGGGGTTCCTGGTGAGCTTGGTTCTTGATAATGCCTCCTTTCCTCCTCCCCCAGGTGTTCCCCTGTGAGCGGTACCTTCGACGTCATCTGCCCACCCATGGCAGTGGGGGCAAGTTTAAGTGTCAGATATGTAAGAAGTTCTTCCGGAGGGAACATTACCTCAAGCTGCATGCCCATATCCATTCTGGTAGGTGGAGGCAGTCACCCAGGGCTGCTGCCTTGGGCCTTTCTGTCCCTGGCATTACTCTTGGTACCCACTTTCACATCTCCATTCACTACCTCAGAAGCCTTACTGTAACCATTACCTTAACTTCAAGACTTTTCTCCCTATTTGCCTCTCTTCTTTCTCCAATTTGATCCAAATACCTTTTATCCCCTGATCCCAATTTCTTTTCATTCCTCCCTGCTCCCATATTTTTTTTCATGCTACTCATATTCTGGGGACAGTCTCCACACATCATCCCTAGCCCTCTACCCTTTTTTTCAGAGACTTTTTTCAGACCCTACTACCCAGCTTGTGATGGAGAAGTCACCTGTTGTATAATCTCATTTTCTCTCTAGTTTGGGCCTCTATGATTGTCCCTACAAGTAGGGTCTGGGGCTTTCCAATTTTGGGGAGCATGTTTACCTTTTTTAGTAAAGCAGAGTTTTATTATCATTATCCTCAGCAATAATCATTACTGTTGTGTTCAAAGGATTCAGAGCCTATATTTCTCAGACCAGGTTCCAATTCTTGCATTTACAGAGTGATTTAAGATTTGCAAAGCCTATTTAAAATATTATGTCATTTGATCTTCACAACAACCTGAGAAATAGGTACTATTATCTTCATTTTACAGAAGAGGAAACTAAGGCAGATGGATGCTAAGTGACTTGCTTAGAGTCACAAAGATATGAGCACAGGTCTAATGCTCCCTCTTCTTTTCCTCCTTCCCTCTTCCCTTCCCTCCTTCTTTCCCTCCTTCTCCCCTTTCCTTCCTCCCTTCTTCCTCCTTCCTCCCTTCCCCCTTCCCTCTGTCCTCCCTTCCCTTCTTCCTTCTTTCCCTCTTACTTCCCTCCCTTCTATCCTTCCTTCCTTCCTTCCCTCCTTCTTCCCTTCCCACCTTTCCTCCCCTCCCCCTTTCCTCCTTCTTTCCTTCCTTCTTCCTTCCCTTCCTTACTTCCTTCTTCCTTCTTTTCCTCCTTTCCTCCTTCCTCATTTCCCTCCTTCATTCCTTCCCTCATCCTCCTTGCCTCCCTTCTTTCTTTCCTTTCTTTCTTCCTCCTTCCCTTCCACTCTTCCTTCCCTTCCACTCTTCCTTCCATCCCTCTTCTCCCCCCCCCCCCCGCTTGCTTTCCTTCCCTCCTATCTGTCTCTCTATCTATTCTAGGTAGCACACATTTCTATAGCACCTATTATGTCCAGACACTGCTCTGAGGGCTTTGCAATTATTTTCTCATTAGATCCTCACAATGGCCATGAGAGAGAGGTGTTGTTATCTCAGTTTTACAGTTGAGAAAACTAAGGCAAACATAGGTAAAGTCACTTAGCTAGGGTCATACAACTAGTGCTCAAAATCAGATTTGAATTCAGGTCTTTCTGATTCCAGCCCAGCACTTTTTCCACTGTACCATCTAGCTAGTTATAAAATCAGGTAGTTGTTATTTAGTGATTTCATCACCTCCAATTCTTCATGACCCCATTTGACATTTTCTTGCAAAGATATTGAAGTAGTTTGCCATTTCTTTCTTTATCTCGTTTTACAGATGAGTAAACTGAAGCAAACAGGGTTAAGTGACTTACTCAGGGTCACATAGTTGGTGAGTATCTGAGGTTGGATTTGAACTCAGATCTTTGTGACTTCAAGCCTGGAGCTTGCAGAACTGAGTTTAAATCAGGTCTCAACACTAATAGTGTGACACTTGTCAGAACACTTAACCTGCCTCAGTTTCCTCAATTGTAAAACAAGGATAATAATACCACCTTCCTTCCAGGGTTGTTTTGGGGACCAAATGAGTAATAATTCCAGATGTTTGATAAATGGTTGTTCCTTTCCTCTTTCTTCAGTGAAGTAATATTTTTTTTTCCTGAACCTGTGATTTCTTCAATAAATGGAACTCCCCAGTGAGGAAATCCATTTGCTAATATAGCTCTGAACCTTAAGGTCTTAGAGAGTTGTATGTGTGTAAATGCCTTCTCCTGGAAAGGAGTCCAATCTTCTTGCTGCTCCTCAAGAATAAGAATGGTGGGAATACCATGGACTTCTGTTCCCCCAGATCACTCAGTGCTGAGGTTCCCTGCCTCCCATTTCAGGGAAAAGGATGGTAGATGTTTGACCCCTGGTCATTTGACTTTGCTGTTTCCCCCATTCAGGTGAAAAGCCCTTTAAATGCTCTTTATGCGACTCAGCCTTTAATCGGAAAGACAAATTGAAGAGACACATGTTGATCCACGAGCCAACCAAGAAATATACATGCCCCTTCTCGTACGTAGCATCACTTTGGGGCAAAGGGCTAAACCAGGGTGGGCTGAAACTGGGGAGGTGGAAGAAGGGCTGCTGATCCTCCCAGAGTGGGATTTCACAAAAGAACACCGCTATTTGCAGCCCCCAGTGCCTCTGGATATCAGGGTGTCCACTATATGGGGCAGGAGCTGCATTTTGTCTTGTGTCTTTGTCAAGTCCCATTCCTTTGTCAGGGTCTCAGATTCCACATATGTAAAATGGGAAGTCTGAGCAAGATGACCTGTGTAAGGTCCCTTACTGCTCTAAAATTGTATTTCTCTTGTGAGCTGAGGAAATGTGTTTGATACTGAAGTTGATGAGTTTTGAGCCTTTCTTGTCCTAAGGGCAGGAGAGTCCATCAGTCTGTTGGCACTTGCTCCCACAAACTGTAAACAGATGTCTGCCCTCCCTAAATAATATCCCCTTAGGTAAGACTAGGGCCCTACCCTGGGAGAGACTCCAGGTAGAAGATTTCTCTTTTTCCATCCTTGGTCTTTTATTCCTTGTTTAACCTCATCTGTTCTGCTCCAAGTCCCTCCTTGCCTAGTGAACTGTTGTGGTTAGGCCACTGGTCAGGCTGAAGTTGCTCTTGTGGCATAGGAGGGAGGATCAGTCTCAGGGGCTTCAGCTTCCCAGACATAGAGGATTTGGTTCTTACAGGACACATACAGGCTGCAGTAAGGAATTCAATCGACCAGACAAGCTGAAGGCTCACATCCTTTCCCATTCAGGTTAGTGACTCAGAAGCTTGTGGGGAAAATGGCATACTGGGTAGAAGGGGAAACTGGAAGCCTAGACACCCTGCAAAGAATCCATTCTTTCTTCCCTGTGATGGATGGGAAGGTGTTTTTGCTCAAGGAAAAAGCCCTGGGCTCTACACTGGGGAGGCCCAAACCAGCCCTGCTTGCCGCAGAGTGGCTTTGGATAGGTGTTTGTCCTCTGGGTGCTTCCATCCTTCCCTCTGTACACAGGGAGTGGACCCTGCTGTGAGGATGGCCCTAGCAGGGACTGGAGCCTAGGGGGGCTGCAGTGACTTCCCTGCCCCCTCTTTCTACTCTACCCCCCACACAGGGATGAAGATACACAACTGCCAGTACTGTAGCAAATGCTTCAGCCGCCGGGCCCATCTTGTGGAGCACCAGCGCTCCCACACTGACAACTACAAATACCGCTGCTCCAGCTGTGGCAAGGGCTTCACGCGGAACAAGTATCTGAAGGAGCACCGCTGCCGACTTGGCCCGCTGAAGGACAAAGACCCCCAGACCCGCCGACCCCCAAAGCAGCGGGGGGCTCGTGGGCGCAAGGCAGCCCTGCCTGACCCATTGGGCCTGGAGGAACTCAAGGGCAATGCTGAGGGGGCTGAGGGAGGGGGCTCTGGCAAAGGCCCCTTCCCAGAGTCAGATGCAGTGCTGTCTATTGTGGTGGGAAGCTCAGTGGGGGGTGAGCCTGAGCTGGTGGTGCCTGGGCACTCAGACAGTATGGGCCCCAACCTGACCCTGGCAGGACTGCAGTCTGCAGCTGAAGGCCCCTGTGCCATGCTGGCTGTCCCTGTGTATATTCAGACCACCGAGTGACAATGGGGGAGCACTTGGCTGAACCTGGGCTTCTTGGTGGGGCTAAGCTCCCCAGTACTGCTGCTGTTGGGTGTCCTGGGCAATAGGCATCCCTTATGAGGCACAAGGAGCACTTCTCAGTCTTCTTCCCTGCCCTGATGGGGAGAGGATAAGGACCCCAGCCTACTGGCCCTGAAAAGGCTAGGCAGCACCCCCTCATGCAAACAGGGTAAATCCTAGGGACTGCCTGGGCCAGCCCATGGTGCTGCAGATGGGCCTGGTCCTGCTCTGTGAGACTCAGGAGTCTCCCAGATGGGGCCTGATATGTGTAGGACTTGGGTTTTATGATCCAGTCGGGATACCTTGTGTTTGGGCAATGGCCTTTGTGAGGGCAGACCAATGATCCTTCCTACTGGAAGCAAGGCAACCATGAAAATCCTTTTTGAATGTCATTTATAAATACCTCACAACCCTTATTCTGGCTCTTGCACATACAGGAAGTCTTTTGGCTGGCTGAGGCCTAGGAGAGGTTTTATGACACTGCTATCTCCATTGATGACAGTTGGTAGATATAATCTACCAGCCTTTGGGCAGGTGGGGGAAATGGATGAGGAGACGGGAGAGCTTAGTGGATGGAACCTGGATCCTGCTATAATCTATAGACCAATGACTCATCTTAGCTGTGTAAGATCAGACATAAGGTGGAATAAAGTATAAACATTAGGACAGTCAGGGAGGAGAAGAAACAACAGCATAACCTGCTGTCCTGGCTCTGAACTGCCTCTGGGGGAAATAAAGCAAAAATAAGGCTAACCCTGAGGCTGCTGGGCAATGAGATTGGGTGCTAAGGGAGAAAAAAACCCGGTCATAGCAGCCTGTCGAGCCCCTGAAGTCATAACCCCATTTTCCATGCCCTTTTCTTTTCCCCATCCCCCATGAGAAAAGAAATGCTCTGGCTATAAAAGATGACTTGATTCTATTAAGACTTGGTAGCCTTTACCTTCAGTTAGTCCTTGGCCTAAGTGTACTGGAAGGGATGAGGAAAAAAGCCCAGGCTTTTTTTTGGGGGGGGGGAGGGGTATGGTACTGGGAGTGAAGGAACAAAAGGTATAGGACATAGAATCCAGGGTGTTGGGGTAAGGTCCCTGTCCCCACACAGTCTCATATCAAGTCATTTCCTGCCCCCTATCCCAAGAACTCACTCTAACTGGGCTTTCAGCTAACTCGGGGTCCCAGATGGGCTTCTGCAAAGCACATATCTCTGAATGGATTAAGTCAGGGAGTTAGTGGGCCTTGTAGAGTGTTCTTCAATGAAATAAATTCCATTTATGATGGAAATAACTTCCTTCAGATGTGAAGGAAAAGGCTTTAAAGAATGAGGAAACCCTTGTGTGATGCATATGTTTGTAGACTTTCAAGGTCATCTGATCTGCCTCCCTCATTTTTTAGCTGAAGGAAGGAGCCCAGAAAGAGCTCCATGGACTTGCCCAACAGCACACCAGCCGAGTGGCTGGGGCAGAGTTTGAACCCCAGACCCAAGAACTACTGCTTTTCTCACTGCACTATTGCTATCTTTCCTTCACTGCCATCATAGTCATGTGAACTTTAGGAAGACAGAGCCGTGGCCCCAAGACAGCATGGTGTAGAACTAGAATGAAGTCACTCTGTGATGCTAGGCAATCCATTCTGATCCTGCCATCATCCATGGATGGTATGGTGCATCAAGTGGTCAGGTTACAAAAACAGGGAAAACTCTCCCAAAACAATGAGTTTAGATGTATGTAGACAAATAAGTATTTACAGAGAGTTTGAGGAGGGAGGACTTCCCATTGGTGATTACCTTAGCTGAGTCTTGAAGGAAAGTGAACATTCCAGGAAGCCCCATTGAGGAGAAAGTGCATCTTGGAACAGGAGGTGGCCAGTGGAACAAGGGATTCCTGGTAAGTGAAAGGGAGTTAACATGAAATAAGTCTGCAAAGGTAAGCTGCTGCTGCTGCTAGATTGGCAAGGGCTGTAATATCAAACTGAGAGGTCTGTTTTAGCCTTGGGAACCACTCCAGGTCAGGGCAGGACAATGACCTGGTCAGAATTGTACTTTAAGGCAGGTTCTTTTGGAAGCTTTGTGGAGAATGGATCAGAGTGGGAGAGAAGCCAAATTGGGAGTCTAATTAGGAGGCTGATGACTACAGTTCAGATGAGAAAGGGTAAGAACAAGGGTAGGGACTATGTGACTAGAGATGAGACAACTTCAAGAGATGTAGATGTATCATCAGATGGCAGGGCAACTAGGTGATTCAGTGGATAGAACACTGACCCTGGAGTCAGGAGGACCTGAATTCAAATTTAGCCTCAATTTCCTAGCTGTGTGATCTTGGGTAAGTCAATCCCATTTCCTTGCAAAAAAAAAAAAAGACTTGTAGACTATGTGGAGAGGAATGAGGAAGAAGGAAGAATTAAGTATCCATCAGCCCATCATTTAAGTACTTGTTATATGATGGGTACTGTGGATACAAACAAAAATCCCTGATCTCAAAAGGCTTGCATTCTATTGAGAGGACACATTAAAAGAGATATAGGATGAATAATAGATAATGAGAGGCATTATACTGTAGTAGAGAGCCAATGCAAGTCAGATCTTCCCTATGTGTGCCTGAAGCAGGATGAAAACTAGGGGTTGAAACTTTTGAAGGTCCTAAATTTAACAGAAATCTGTTCAGTGCAATTCCCTTGATTTCTAGATGAGGGAATCTGAGGTCCCAAGAGGTCAAGTAACTTGCCCAGGGTCACATTGAGTTGAGGTTAAAGAACCAGGAAGCCAGGGCATTTGAGGACACATCAATGTATAAATCCAACGATTATAATAGATTGACAGGAATTGGTATGAGGAGGAAGACTGAACCAAATATTGAATTTTGGGGGGAAGGGAAATGACTTGGATTTTAGTAATAGACAATTTCCACCATATAGATTGGAGAATAATAATAGATACGGATAGGGATAATAATCAGGGTGGAATGCCCTTTCGAGAAGGAAGAGTGATTAAGTGATGATAGATGAAGGGTGGGTTAGAAATGATAGAAACAGCAATTTGCCTACTTCTGGCCCATTGTCTACTGGGGGGGAGGTCCAGACTGAAAATGTCTGTGGTACTCAGTTGGGAAGACAGTTATGCAGGATCTTCTGGGGAAGTGGATGACATAAATTAGATATATCAGAAAATGGATGGAATATAGGGGAAAAAATCTAAGCTGAAGAGAACTTTGTTAAAAAATAGATTGGGAGATTCAAAGAACCCAATGGAAGAGAACAGGGACTCAGAAAAAGGGCTAAGGTGGAGATGATATTGGGAAATGGTATTTAGGGAAAGGGTTTTATTTGTGCCTAGGAAGCTGAGCCTGAATCATAGGGATGAGGAGAGGAAGTTTCTGTTTGCTAGCCATGGAGATGGGATGAACAACCATTTGGTTGGGGCTGTCACAAGGGTCCTGTGGTGGTAAAAAGTTATCCTCAGTTCTCTCTTCCTCAGCAAAGAAGGGAAATTGGGACTGGTATCAGAGGCACTATTCCTAAGAGATATTCTAAAGACACGAAAATTGGTGTCTGAGGCTTTGCTCTCTGAGAGTTCTGGACCTTTTCCCAGTCCATCATAGCATTGTCCAAATGATTGTCAAAGTGAGAGCAGAGTTGCTGGTGCTTCCAGGGCTGTAAACGGGTTGAGGGAAAAAGGGAAGAGGAGGTTAGAGTCCTTAGGCAGTGGTTCCAGGTTAGGGCATTCACTCACACTCAAAGAAGAAATCCCCTCCCCATTCCTTAGTGGGAGCTCCCAAAAGCGTTGTTCTTCTACCCTGGTGATATTTGATCCCATCAGCAAGCCTCCTCAGTGTGAATGTCTTCCCTAAGCACCATTTTCTCATCTATTAAATGAATCATTTGGAATAGGTCCATTTCAATTTCAGATTATAAAAAATGGAGATATATGGGATGGTTCAAAACAGTGATTTCTCCTCTTTATCTCCATTTTATTCTGCTGTCAGATCAGCACTGCTATCTCTGAAATGGTGCATTTATCCAAATGGATGAGTTTGATCAAGACAAATAGGCCTCAGTGTCTTCATTATAGGGAAGCTAAGGTATTTAAAATTTTTTTTTATTTAAGGCAATGTGGTTTGAGTGACTTAACCAAGGTCACACAACTAGGCAACTATTAAGTGTCTGGGGTTGGATTTGAACTCAGGTTCTCCTGACCCCAGGACCAGTGCTCTATCCACTGCACCACCTAGCTGCTCCCAGAAGCTAAGATTTTATTTTATTAAAGATATTATTTGACTTTTACAATTTTCCCCCCAATCTTACTTCCCTCCCCCACCCCCACCCCCCCACAGAAAGCAATCTGTCGATCCAAATTGTGTGATGAGAGAGAAATCATATCCTTAAAGAAGAGATGGGAGGGGTGGCTAGGTGGCGTAGTGGATAAAGCACCAGCCTTGGAGTCAGGAGTACCTGGGTTCAAATCCGGTCTCAGACACTTAATAATTACCTAGCTGTGTGGTCTTGAGCAAGCCACTTAACCCCATTTGCCTTGCAAAAAACCTTTAAAAAAAAGTCTAAGAGGTAACAAGATCAGACAAGATTTCTGTTTTTTTTCTAAATTAAATGGAATAGTCCTTGAACTTTGTTCAAACTCCATGGCTCTTTATCTAGCTACAGATGGCACTCTCCTTTGCAGACAGCCCAAAGTCGTTCCTGATTGTTGCACTGATGGAACCAGTGAGTCTATCAAGGTTGAACATCACCCCCATGTTGCTGTTAGGGTGTACAGTGTTTTTCTGGTTCTGCTCATCTCACTCAGCATCAGTTCATGCAAATCCCTCCAAGCTTCCCTGAAATCCCGTCCCTCCTGGTTTCTAATAGAACAATAGTGTTCCATGACATACATATACCACGGTTTGCTAAGCCATTCCCCTATTGAAGGACATTTACTTGATTTCCAATTCTTTGCCACCACAAACAGGGCTGCTATAAATATTTTTGTACAAGTGATGTTTTTACCCTTTTTCATCATCTCTTCAGGGTATAGACCCAGTAGTGGTATTGCTGGGTAAAAGGGTATGCTCATTTTTGTTGCCCTTTGGGTGTAGTTCTAAATTTCCAGAAAGTTTGGATGAGTTCACAGCTCCACCAACAGTGTAACAGTGTCCCAGATTTCCCACAACCCTTCCAACAATGATCATTACCCTTTCTGGTCATGTTGGCCAGTCTGAGAGGTGTGAAGTCCTACCTCAGAGAGAAGCTAAGCTATATTGGGGAATAGCTAGATGGCTCTGTGGGTAGAGTACTCAACCTAGAGTCAGGAAGATTGAATTCAAATCATCCTCAGATACTAGCTGTGTGACCCTGGGCAAGTCACTTAAGCCTATTTGATTCAGTTCCTTGTCTGTATAATGAACTGGGGAAGGAAACAGCAAAGCACTCTAGTAACTGCCAAGAAAACCCCAAACGAGTCATGGAAAGAAGAGCATTACTAAACAAAAAAAATCCATTTGTTGCAGGCAGTAAGTGGCTTAGGTAAAATTTTAACCAGAGCCTGTGGTTCCCAGCATGAGGCTAAGGGAAATCCTGCCTAGTCATTGCAGAATATTAACCAACCAGCAAACATTTATTCAGTGCCTTTTAATGTGCATGTCCTGTCCTATATGCTGGGAAGACTGAGATAAAAATTAAGCAGAGCCTGCCCTCAAAGAGCTTACATTCTAGAGTATTTGTGAAGAGAATAAATGTTGAAATGTGTTTTAGAGAGAGGGGACTAGCAATAGATAAGAAGTGGGTTAAAAAAGGTTTCCTCTAGGAGGGACTTTTTTCCTATCAAGGGTCATTTGAATATGACATCACTTGTGGGCCATACAAAATTCATCCCTAAAAACTCCTACTGTTATTGAATTTTTGACTCCTGCCTAGAGTTGCCCTGGTAGTGCCAAACCATATGATTTTCAAGGAACTTATATGGCCCTTGAGCCAGACATTCCTTGTCCCTGGATTACAATCTTGAAGAAAAGGAGGGATTGTGTTCAGGGAATATATTCCAGGTTATAATGGGATAAGTAATGCAAAAGCATGGATACAAAAGATGGTGTGTTGTATGTGTGAGGAACAACCAGAAGACCAATTTGGATCTGTAATAGTTCAGATGGAGGTGATGAGGATACTTCCTTGGATAATAGCTGTGAATGTATGAGAAAGGGACAATGTGAGTGGAAGGAATGACAAGATTAGTCAACTAATTGGATATGTGAAATTAGGAAGAATGAGATATTAAAGATAACATTAAAATTTTGAACCTAGGTGACTAGAAGTATAGTGGTATCCTTGACAGAATAGAAAAGGTCAAAAAGGTAGGTTTTGGGGGAGGAAATGAATTCTGTTTTATATAATTTGCATTTCAGTTGTCTATGATATATGCAGTTTGATATATCTAGTCAGTTGGTGATGGGAGATTGGAGCTTAGGAGAAAGTCAGGGCCTATTTATAAGCCCTTGACATGGAGATAATAATCTATGGGAGGTCATAAAGTGAGAGAATGTAGAAAGAAAGGATGGGTGTTGTTTCTATGGCACTCTCCAGTGTTGATAGAAAGGTTCTTGCATAACTTCCATTCCCACTGACTTCATTCTACTCCTTTCTGACATCAACAGACAGGACAGTGATTTCAGGACTCTGATATTTGTATTCCCCTACATATTTTTTCAAGTATTTTCATGTTCCTTGGTCCCTTAATTCACTTGTATTATAACATTTACTAAGCTTCTATTATATGTACCTGTGGTCAGGACTAGAGAGTTGAAATGAAAATTCTTGCCTTGTCCTCAAAGAGCTAGCTTACAAGCTAATGAAGGGAGGGTGGGGGTGGGTAGGAATCAGGTATGTACATTGATATTTATCTTATAAAACTGGCAGTGATAGAGGCAAAGGAGAGAACCAGACAATGTACTCTGAGAAAAATCTGATAAGTGAGAGATTATTTTCAGGTGGGAATGTGAAGAGGCTCCATGGAGAAACTATCCTCATTTGAAACTTGAAGAAAATGATTTCAGTAGATGGAAATGGCCTTTAGATTTGGCCTATATGAAATAGAAGGCAGAATAAGATAGGTAAAGATAGACTTGTAAAATGGGGCAGGGTGTTTTTTGTTACCCACCCATTCCCATCTCTTCCCCCGCCCAAATTTTACCAGTAAGGAAATAATGACAGCCTAAGTGAGTTGTCTGTAATCACACAGCAGAATCGGGCTTAGTATTCAGGACTTGGATATGTAATCACTGATTTGTCCTCATGAAATGAGGACCTGCTGATAATGTTTTTGTGATAATACAGATGAAAACAAATTCTTCCCAGAACCTCTTTTCCCCTCCATGCCTTTTACTCCAAATTGAAGGGGAGTGGGGAAGAGAATGAAAAAGGTTCTGAGGAGTCTTGTTTGACTCCTTTCTGCTGAGAAACCACAGACAGTTAAGCACTCTTTTTGAGCCTCCTGGAGAGCTGAATCCTCCCAGCCTTGGATTTTGGTCAGTGCCCTTTCACCCCATGGACAGAGTAGAGAGTTACAATGAAGAACAAAAGTTGGTTCCCTGAGAGTTTCAGTAAATAAAATGAGCTCCAGAAGGAAGGAGAACCGGTTGAGCTAGTCAGGTGGAAGAAATGGCAGGAACAGAGCCAGCAACACTCCCAAGGGTAGCCTGACTATTCTAGGGAGTGACTGTGACACCAGTGGTCCAGGGCCTGATTCCAGTCATTAGTCTAGTGACCAATTTAAAGAATTATTCATTATTCACAAGTAAAATCACATTGTTAAGAGTTAGAAGATTCAAATCTGGTCTCAGACACTTAATAATTACCTAGCTGTGTGGCCTTGGGCAAGCCACTTTAACCCCATCTGCCTTGCAAAAACCTAAAAAAAAAAAAAAAAAAAAAAGTTAGAAGAGACCAAGGATACTATCTTGTCTTCAAGTCACAAAGAAAAAATAGGCTAAGTTAAGTGACTTACCCAAGGTAATACAGCTAATAAGATTTCAGATTTGAATCTAGGTCTTCAGTCCACTATATTTTCTTTATACTTAATGAAGTTACCTTTCTGACTGGTGGACCAACTCTAAACAAAACACAGGTGCGGGGCAGGTTGCTGAACTTGAGGAGTTCTCTATCAGAAGAACTAGATTCCAGTCTCCTTTTCTCATTGATTTGTTGAAAATGATTTTTGGGGGCGCCTAGGTGGCACAGTGGATAAAGCACCGGCCCTGGAGACAGGAGTACCTGGATTCAAATCCAGCCTCAGACATTTAATAATTACCTAGCTGTGTGGCCTTGGGCAAGCCACTTAACCCCATTTGCCTTGCAAAAAAATGCCCCTAAAAATGATTTTGGTTCAGTCACTTTGCCTCCTTTGCTTCAATTTCCTCACCTGTACAGGGGGGACTTATATAATCACAAGAGCCTTCTTGTACTATGGGGCTGGCAGGAGGCAGAAGGATACAAATATCATGGAGGTGCTCTAGAATTTATATGGATATTTAAGGAAGCCAGTGATTTGATATGGGGCCCATGCCCTGCATGTGGTCAGCAGGGTTGAATCCCTGGGGCCCTTTGAGTGGGATGTGAATCTACAGGATCAGTTTGGTACCCTGCCAAAACCCTGTTCTCGCTGGCTCAGCTTGCACAAAATTTTCCCTCTGCAATTCTCTCCACTTGATATTCATCTTAGTCTCAGCCCAGTCTTGTGTTTTTTTTTTTGTATTTTTGATTCATTTTTTACATCTAGTTTCAGCTGTAATCTCCCCTTTATATTACCTTGCTGTCTACCTACTCCAAACCACAAAGAATGAAGGGTTATTGAGGAATGAGGCTATTGTTCAGGATGATGTAGTGAAGAGATCAGGGCCTTGTATGTAGCCAATTTCTTCCCTCTTCCTTGTGTAACTTTGCACTAACAGACCACTCTTTGGGGTTCATTTTTTCTCAGCTGTAAAATGAAAAAAATGAACGAAATGATGTCTAAGGTGCCCTCCACCTCTAAATCCAATGAGGTCATAATTTAGCCCAGTCCCCTTCATACCCCAGCTTATCTTTGCTCCCTTTCATCCTCTACCCCTAGTCCTAACTTTTTGTGGAGGGAATATGTGTTTGTATCTCTGTCAATAAGAATACTAATGTGTAATTTCTAGATCCAAAGCTGGAAGGGACCTCAAAGGCAACTCATTTAGTCTTCTTGCTTTATAAATGAAGTGATTAAGTCCAGAGAGGTTACATGGCATGTAACACAGGTTATATCCTAAGTGGTCTTCAAACCTAGATCCTCTTAATCTAGAATCAGTGTTCTTTCCATATTGCCTCCCTAATCATGTAGGTCTATCAGCTAATAATTAAACATTTATCATGTGCCAGACACCATGCTAAACATTGAGGATTAAAAAAAAGGCAAAGATGAGAGGTTAACATTTCATTTAAATGATTAAAATTAATTTCCTAATTAGGAGTTGGGAGCTTTTGGGGGCAGCTAGGTGGTGAAGAGGTTAGAGTGTTGGGCCTGGAGTCAGAAAGACTCATCTTCCTGAGTTTAAAATCCAGCCTCAGATATTTACTAACTGTGTCATACTAGACAAGTCACTTAATCCTTTTTGCCTCAGTTTTCTCATCTCTAAAATAAGCTGGAAAAGGAAATGGCAAACCACTCTGGCACCTTTGTGACCCCCAAAAGGGGTCATAAAGGACTGTACACAACTGAAAAAGGAGCCACTGAGGCTTTTGTAGTCTCAAACCTAGAGCTTCTGGTCCATAGCACCATCTTACACAAAAGATGTAAAGGGCATAAGAATCAATTCTCCTGCAGCCCTTGGAAACTGAACCACTGACTTCTAATATAGCCCTTAGCCAAGTACAATAATAGTCTATTGTTGGGATAAGGGTCTCCAGGTAGTGACAGGTGTTCACTTCTTTCTTCAGATTTCTGCTTTAACATTGATGGCGGAACTTCCCTGCCTAAACCTCCCTTCTCTTTTCCAGACATTCCACTCCTTACTCTTAACCCTCACCCAGGGAAGATAGAAACTGGCTTCCCTTGTTTTCTGTTCCATAAGCTCTAAAACATTTATTATATTTTTCTTCATGGTTTGTTTTGGTTTGTTTGTTTTGGAATGCTTTTATGCAATATTGAAAAGCCCTTGTTATTCAGTGATTTTTTTATTTGTTACGACTGTGATCTCATTTGGGTTTTCTAGGAAAGGCTTGTCATTTCCTTCTCCAGCTCATTCTATAGATGAGGAAACTGAAGCAAGCAGGTAAATGACTTGCCCAGGGTCACACAGCTAGAGAGAATCTATGGTCAAATTTGAACCCAGGGAGAGTCTTTTGACTTCAGACCTGGTGCTCTGTGCTCTATGGCTTCACCTAGTTGCTGGTCCTTTGAGTTTATTTCCTGGAGGCATTAGCCCATTTCAGTGATATGGTTATATAATGCAGGAGCTCTTTAGTGTCAGGTATAGAAATTGAACTGAGAACTCAGGAAATATTAGTTTGATGTCTCTCTAGCTCCATCTGTGGCAGATTGTAGTGGAAAGAACCTTAGATCTAAAATGAAGAGAGAGCCAATGCTCCTCTCCCAACTTCCTGGACCCAGGGTTCTTTCCATTAACTGTACTATCTGCTTCTCTTTAATCATAATGGAATAGCAGTCCAGCTGAAACTAATTAGTAAATGAATTCACAGCACATTATCGATCTAATTCTAGTCCTGGCTCTGCTACTGATTGTGTGTGACCTTAAACAAATTCCTTCTGCTTTCAATTTAATGAATTATTAAGAGTCTACCATGTGAAAGTCACTGTATTGGTCACAAGGGTTACAAAGAGAAAAACAAAATAGCCCTTGACCTCAGGGAGTTTACATTCTACTGAAAGTGAGGTGGTGGAAAATACTCAGCCAAGATAAATCTACATAATGTAATTTTTAGGGGAGAACATTAAGAACAGGAGCAGGGAAAAGAAAGGCCTTGGATGGAAGGTAGAACTGAGCCTTGACGCTCTGAATTAAGCTAAATCAAATATATTTGAGAAGAGAAGAGGAATGGGGATCATTCAGACATGATGTAGGAAGGATGAAATTCTGTGGAGAGGGAGCAACAAGTAGACTGGCACAGAGAGTACGTAAAGGAGAGTAGTATGAATTGGACAGCAAGGGAAAGGAAAAAGCTATATCATAAATCACTTGAAATGCCTGAAGAGATCTGGTATTTTATTCTAGAGACAATAGGGCACCACTGAAAATATTTAAAGTAGGGAAATGATATGATCAGATCTAAGTAAGAAATGGGAATGTATTGAGACCAATGAGGAGGATGTTTTTTATTTTTAAAATTTTTATTTTTTCAATTATATGTAAATATAGTTTTCTACATTAATTTTCTTAAGATTTTGAATTCCACATTTTTTAATTCCCTTCCTTCCCTGTCCCCTCTTGATGACAGCAAATAATCTGATATAGGCTATATATGTATATATATATATATATATATATATATATATATATATATATATATATACACAATCATGTTGAACATATTTCCATATTAGTAATATTGTGAAAGAAGAATCAGAACAAAAGGGAAAATTTGAGAAAGGAAAATATATATAAAACTAATTTTATTCGGACTTGAGTTATTTTTCTGCATGTGGATGGTATTTTCCATCACAAGTCTTTTAATAGTATTTTCCATCACAAGTCTTTTAGAATTGTCTTTGATCATTGCACTGCTGAGAACTATAACTATCATGGTTGATCATCATACAATGTTATTATTAATGTATAGTATATACTATCATACAACATTGCTATTAATGTTCTCCTGTTTCTGTTCTCTTCCCTCAGGATCCATTCACTTAAGTCATTTCAGAGGAGGGTATTTTAATTGTGTTAGGAGTAAGGTGAACTTGAACTAGGGTCAAAATTGTAAGAATCAAGAATTGGCAATAGTCAGATCAGCAAGGATTTAATAAGGGCTTATTCTTTTCTTGGCACTGTTCTAATGCTGGGAATACAAATATAATTAGAAATAAAGGCAATCCCTGTCCTCAAGGATCTTACATTCTAATGGAGGAATATAGCACATGAAAGAGAATTTAAAAGGGGATGGTTCTGAGTATGGTGGAAAAAGGTCAAGATGAATCAGGAGTGCATCCTGGAAAGGACTGAAGCCATGGTTGACCTGGACTTCCTTAAAATATTCTGGGAGGAACCAGCCAGTCAGGAGAAGGTACAGCAGTAGAGGATATATTCCCAATGTGAGACAGGAGAGATATGAAAGCAAAATTGACTCATTTGTATATGGAGGTTGAGGGAGAGCACTAGTTGGGGCTGATTCTGAGGTTGCAGACCTAAGTAACTAGAATAATGGTGGTGACCCTAACAGAAATAGGAAATTTGAAGGTAGGTTGGTTTTGAGGAAAACAAAATGAATTCCATTTTGGTTTGTTGAGTTTGATATGCCTACAGGACATCTAGGGGAACATATCTCAAAGGCCCATGGTAACATGAGTGGTTTGATAGCTAATGTGCTCATCTTGGAATAGACATTAGAGTCCACATCCCGTTTCAGACATTTAATAGTTGTGTGACCCTGGGCAAGTCACTTGATCTCTCTTAGCAGAAGTTTCTTCATCTGTAATGGGGATAACATTGGAGCCACATGCCTGTGAATACCAATGAAAATTATGGATATAAAGCACTTGCAAAACTTAATACTATATACATTGTAGTCATAATTAGTGAGAAGTAGCATGGTATAATAGATAGCTAGCCTTGAAGCTCACAGAGACTTGAATTCAAGTACTGTGACTGATACACACTGGCAAGTTACTTAACCTCCCAGTGCTCTAAGCTAGTGGTACCAGAGTTAGATCAGTACATAATAATCTCTGCAGGTCAATTGACTTAATATCTAATATCACCTGTTTTATTGTATTTTTTATTATGTTAAATATTTCCCAATTATATTTTAATTTGGTTCCTTTCCCCTACTCCACTGCATAATGGCTCCACCAGTCACTTCTATTCCAGACTATTCTCTAAACATAAAAATTGCAGAGAAGATTGCTGACTTCTTTGGGAGAAAAGACCTTCATTCCTTATAAGTTCTTATATTAGTAGCTTGCTGTAGTGTTGATTACTATTAGTATTATGAGACTAGAATTCAGGATGAAGCTTAGGATGGGTTGGATATATAAGGAGTATGGTGTCATCTGCCTAGAGATAATAATTAAATGAGATTCTAAGTTCACCAAAGGAGAGAATGTGAGAAGAGAACCCAGTATATTGTTTTGGGGAGTAACCACATCTAGTGGCAGAAGAAGGATGATCTAGGACAGGAAAGCAAGAATAGGAAGAAGAACCAGAAGAGAACAGTAAGTAGCACAGAAACCAAGACAAGAGATTTTAAGGGGAAATGGTGAGAACAGTGTTGAAAAGTACAGAGAGCTCAAGTAGTATGAGCACTGAGAAAAAGTCTATTGAATTGATCAAAAATTGTCAGTGACTTTGGAAAGAGTGATCTCAAACAAATCGAAGGATCAGAATTCAGAATGCAAAAGGTTGAGAAGAGAGAGATGAGGAAATGGAGAGAATGAGTGTAAACAGCTCTGTGTTGGACTGTGACTGTGAAAAGATATGTAAGTTAACTTGTGGAGATATGAAAATAAAGTTAAGTATGGGACTTTTTTTTTGGTTTTTGCTAGGCAATAGGGTTAAGTGGCTTGCCCAAGACCACACAGCTAGGTAATTATTAAGTGTCTGAGACCAGATTTGAACCCAGGTACCCCTGACTCCAGGGCTGGTACTTTATCCACTGCGCCACCTAGCCTCCCCTGGGATGTTTTTAAGGATAGGGGAGAGGCAGATTTATAGAAGGTAGATGAGGAAGAGGTGGTACAATGGATAGAGCTTGAACCTGGAGACAGGAGGACCTATGTTCAAAGCTGGCCTCAGATACTTATTAGCTATGTGACCCTGGGAAAATCATCTCAGTTTCCTCATCTGTAAAATGAGCTGCAGAAGGAAATGCTAAACAACTCTAGTATCTTTCTGAAGAAAACTCCAAATGGGGTCAAAAAGAGTCTGACACAACTGAAAGGACTGAACAACAACAAAGATTAGGGGATATTGAAGGTGAAAAAGGGAATGATCTAGAGAGCAAACTGTTGAAGGAGCTAGGAAAGGGATGGGGTCAAGAGCCTTCCTCTTATCAGAGGCTAGAACAAAGGAGAGATCAGGGGATGATATCAAGGGGTTGAAGTGTGGAATAGCCCTCAAAGATTCAGAAAATAGGAGGTGAAGTACTTACTGAGAGGGAGGAAGGAAGAGGTGGTGGAGGAGACTTGAAGACAGAAGAAAAAAATTTGGAACAGCTTGGAGAGGCTATCAGGAAAAAAAAAGAATTTGCCATGTGGTTAAGATCATTTGAAATTTGATCATTTCAGTCTACAGCAGAACAAGTCAGCATAACTATGATTTTCTCTTTGACTTTCAGCAGCATTCAATTAGGAATAAAGTTCAAGGATTGTAGTTTAGGTGTCCCTAGGCCAGCAGCTATTGGACAAGACAACAAAGAAATTAAGGACTGAGGACAGTGTTGAACTAGTCAAGCCTTAAAAAGGGCAGAGATAAGGAATTCTGAGGTTAGGGAGGGGCACAGTAACTGGAAGGTTAGGTTTAGGAATGATGACACAGAGGGAGTGATTGAGAGATAGGTGGTTGTTATCTAAGAAATTTCAGATTTCCAGATTTCAGGAGGCAAAAGAATTGTGGGTAATGGTGACTTTGAAGGTATGATCCTCTCTGTGAGTTGCTGAATTGGAGTGAAGGTCTCAGGAGTTGAGGAGGTTGATGATTTGGTATGGTAGACCCAATTGAAGGGTATTCCCTTGTGCATAGGTCTGCCATGGTGGAGAGAGAACATAGTCAGGAAGACAAGTTCAAAATTCTGCCTCAGAAACTGCTAGTTCTGTGATCCTATACAAATCACTTAATATCAGATTTTGTTTTTTTCTTTTTTGATATATTGTTTGATACTTTGAGACTCAAATGAGAGAATATCTATATGTTTTACAAACCTTAGAATTATTATTGTTATTTAAATACCCAAGAATGAAGTCAAAGTTTGGGGTGGAGTGGAAGACTTCCAGCCAGCTGATGAAGTCCTTGAGAAAGTAGGGATTATGATTTAGGGGATGGTTGAAGAATACAACCAGAACTATGTCCAGTTAATATAGAGTAAATATGGATATATGGAAAAAATCTCAGAGGTGTATCATTGTGATAGTAAAGGTAGAGCCCTTTTAAAACCCTTACCAATCTGGTTTTTTTCCCTTTCCCTTTCCCTTTCCTTACCTATTCTATGCTGAAAGGTCCAAAAGGTGAACACTCAGTAAAAAAGGAAGATAGTGCCATAAATAGAAGTGAATGAAAAACTGTTCATTGAAGAAAGGAATGGAGGCTGGATATGAGCAAACTCCCGCAGTGGGTAGTGGGGAGAGCAAGTCTTTTTATAGGGTATGGGATATAGGAGGCAGGGTGGTATGGTTTCTATAGGGTGTGGGAGCTGTTTGGGAATCTCCATGGAGGATGTGTTTTATTTGGGGGATCCCCAAGGTGTGATTGGGCATTGTTTGGAGTTTCTATGGAGGTTAGAATTTATGTCCTTAGGAAAGAATAATCAGTGGGACTCAATTGCTTAAGAATGAAACTCAAGTCTAGATCCAACATTCCAGCCTTTTTGTTTTAATTTTACTAAGGGGGGGGGGGGATTGGGTCAAAGTTTGGTGCTTTTAGAGCCACTTCTAGCTGAGTGGGGGAGTAATGATGTTATCAGATTCAACAAATGGCAAAGGGTGTTTGATATTCTTGGATCTGTTGATATCCTTGGAACCAAAGTAGCATCATGGATTTGGATATCTGAGATGTTACAGTGTTCATTGTCTTTTGAATGAAGAATGTAAGCATCTGGAACAAAGAAGGACCTAAGAAGAATATCAAAAAGACCATGATTAGTGGGGTTATTATGGGAAGGAGCCAAGGGAGTATGTGGGAAGACTGAAACCAAGTGGACTAGGTGTCAACTGATTTTTCCTTAATATGTGAGGCTCAGTAAGGTTTTTTTTTAGCAGTATCCCTAAGCAATCCAGACTGATTAATATAGCAAAGAGAAAACTAACGGTGGGGATAGGAACTGTAGGAGTGGTTTATTTTCTACATGGAAGGAATCACGAAAGTAAGAAAAAAAGGTGCCTGCTTGCTTTTGGAGAAGGAGAAGACAACCATTCTGCTTGTAGCTTGTTTGGTTGCCTGCTTAGCCTCCTCATTCCCAGTTGCCATAGAGGTAGACATATACTGATGATCCTTACAGTATATCACTGCCAAAGGAGAGGAGGAGGATGCAGCAGAGGAGTTTAAGGATTAGGTCAGCATTAGTTATAGGAGAGCCTTTAGAAGTGAGAAAACTCCTTTCTGCCCAGATAGAGGCATGAGAATGTAAAATATTAAAAGCATATTGAGAAGCTGTATAGATGTTAATCTATGTCTCCTTTGCAAGAGTGTGGGCTGGAATTAAGGCAATGAGTTCTGCTCTCTGAGAGGAGTCTGTGGAGGGAGAGAGCTTGACTCAATGAGAGAGAGGTGGAGGAAACAATAGCATACCCTACTATCTGCTTCCCCTTTACAACTGAGAAACTCCCATTGATGAACCAGGCATCATCATGGTTTGGGAAGGGGATGTCGGAAATATGAGGGAAGGGCATAAGATCAGAGAGGACTTTGAGATGAATGTGAGGGGAAGAAATCAGAGGGTAGTGGGAGAGGAGTGGCAGGATTAAGAATTGTATTTCTAGCCAGAGAGATGTAAGGGCTACTTAGGAGGGCCAGGTGGGCATGGTATAGCTGGGAGGGATGAAGAAAGCATTCAACTTGATTATTAATAGGGTCTATTATGGAGTGGGAGGAATATACAGTCATGGGCATGAGAGTACATTAATTTCTGGGCTTCTTTGGCCAAAAGGACAGCGGCTACCAGGGCATGCAAACAGGTTGGTCAGCCCCCAGCCATTGGGTCAAGTTGCTTAGAAAGGTTTGCAACCACCTTCAGATCCCATCCAGGCTTTGACCAAGAAGACTCATTGTCTCTTAAGAATAAAGCAGGAGGGGCAGCTAGGTGGCTTAGTGGATAAAGCACTGGCCCTGGAGTCAGGAGTACCTGGGTTCAAATCTGGTCTCAGACAATAATTACCTAGCTGTGTGGCCTTGGGCAAGCCACTTAACCCTATTGCCTTGCAAAAACCTAAAAAAATAAAAAATAAAAAAATAAAGCAGGAAGGACTTATTAAGATCAGGGGCCTCCCTGAGCTTGTAAAAAAGAGGAGGAGATGATAATACCAGGGGGTAATGATTCAGAAAGTTTCCTGAGATATTTCAGAGTTTGATTAGAGCCTCAAAGTTGAGAATTTAGTTCCAGAAGTATCCAGTAAAGCCAAGGAAGGACAAGAGTTCTTGTTTAATCAGGTGAATGGGCATAGAAGAGAGAAATTCTGGCTTCTCTTGAGTCATGAATTTCTCAGAACTGGTGAATTTGAAACCTAGATAGGCTACAGATGGGAGGGCGAACTGGGCTTTATCTTCAGATACTTGATCACCCTTATCAGCCAAGAAATTAAGGAGATCAGCAGTATTCTTTTGGGAGGATTCAAAATCTGGACTTCATAAAAGTAAATCATCCACATATTGGAGAAGAGTAGAGGCGGGGGGGGGGGGGGGGGGGGGGGAAGGTTAACACCCAGAAGATCTTGGGCCAGTGGACAAAAGAATTGTATTTGGATAAAAGGTGTTTGGACAGAAAGATGTGGGCTGTCTCTAAAACCTTGAGGGAGGGCTGTCCAAGTTAGTTGTTGAGACTTTTGGGTGTCAAGGTCAGTCCAGGTAAAGGTAAAAAGATCTTGGGAATCTAGAAGGAGTGGCACAGTAAAGAAGACATCTTTAAGATCTAAGACTGAGTACAGTGTGGTAGAAGAAGGAATGAGGGGAAAGGAGTGTCTATGGGGATGTAGAGGGATAATTACAGCCTGCTTTAGAAGTCATGGGCTTGAGGCCCCCAAGACCCACAAGAGGGATAGGATATTGAGGTCTGCTAGGGAAGGAGGCGAGTCCTTCAGCTCAATGAGATTTGGCACATGATGAGAAGCAAATATAGGGACAGGGTTTATAGGAAGATATGGGAGAGTGGAAGTATCATGAGTGGAGAGTCAGAAAATGAAAGAAGGAACAATTGAAGTATCCCTGAAATTAGGGGGCACAGAATGTTTTAAGTTGGAGGAATGAACCCAATAGTTTAGGATAGTGAGGATGACTTGATAGGAATCAGTCCCCTTGGGACTGAGGCTTTTTAGTTTGTTCAGGAAGGAGTCTCAGTAGAACTCAATCACCAGGTTTGAGGGGAGTTACGGCTGTAAGTATGGAGGTGGGAGGGGGAAGAGTTCTATCAGCATGTTCCCTCCAGAGATGCCTTGTGAACATAAGGGTGGTAATGTAGTCCCCATAGAGGGACCAGGTTAAGGTAGGAAGTTGCCAAGGAGGAAAGGATGTTCATATATATAGGTTCAAAGGGGTTCACCCTAGGGGTGGCTTGAATTCTGGAAGAGAGAAGGGAAACCGTTCTGATCATATCTCCAAAGATAATTTAATTAAATGTTTATTTATTTCTTTATTAAATGTGTTTTTAAGATGGAATTTCCCTCTTCCACTTTGCCTGAGGACTGTGGCCTATATGGTATGGAGATGCCAGGTTATTCCAAGGGATTGAGAGAGGAACTGAGTGACCTTAGAAATGAAGGCAGGGCCATTGTCTTATTGCAGTGAGGTTGGAAGGCCAAAACAAGGGATCGGATGGTTTAACAGGACCTTAGGGACCTCCAAGACTTTTTCAGTTGTGGTAGAAAAATCTTCTATCAAACATGAAAGGGCAACCACTGGTGACGCCAGGAGGACTTTATGCTTCTGTACTGGAGGCATGTGAGTGAAATCAATTTGCCAAGTCTTAGCCTACAGGCTTGATGGGTTGGGGAAGGGGGGGAGGAATGAAGATCCCCTAAAAGTGAGGTAGGGTTATAGATAAGCCAGTCTCTGTTAAATTTCAGGAGGGTATCAGAGCAGAAGAACTAATCAGTGGGAATCTATTTGATTCAGATTTTTGTTAGGCACATCCCAGTGGAGATTCTGGGATGGTTTTGGAATGTAAGGTTCCCATGAAGACTGGGAGAGGTGAAGATCCACAGAGTAGCCCAGTTGCTATAACTAAGATCCTCACAGGGGGCGGCCCCACTTACTGAGTCCTTTAGTTTTGGTTTAAACAGAGAAAGAAAGAGGCATCCCAGTTCTGTTTCTCTGTTTCAAGTCAGTTCCCCACCTAGCTAGGAGTTTAGAAAGGAATACTTAGGGGTCCTGGCAAGAAGAAGTGGGGGGAGTGCCTGGGAAGGAGTCTTACCTCTCAGATTAGCCCCCTCTTCTGAAGTGACCGGCTGAGTGGAAAGGGTCCAGGATCCCAGAAAATGTAACAAGCTACAGCACCGGTCTGCGTTTAATAAGATAGATTTCATGTAAAATCTTTTCTTTGGTACAAAAAAACAGCACCACAAGTGCATCCCTTCCATCTTGAAAAGGGTTATCGAAGGGATTGAGTGTGGCCCATCACAGTAGATGTTCAAAAGTTGACTGTTGAATTGGTTATAGATTGCCCTAGGGTTATTCTCTGCTTCCTGCGCTGACTCGGATCAGCTTGCCAAACCACTTCTTTCCTGGAGCGAGGCCTGTGGGTGGACTACAGTTCCCAGTACGCACTAGCACCCTCTGACCTAAGCAGTGTGAAGGACTACAGCTCCCGGCATCCAATGCGGCCCCGGCGCGTAATAGACCTTTCTCCCGCGGTACAACGAGGGCCCGCGACTCTCCAAGTGGGCGGTGCAGATGGCGCGGGTGGTGCCGGGAGTTGGGGTCCGCGTCGGGTCGCCTAGACGCCGCGGGGGCCTGTGGGAGGTGGCGAGTACAGGCCCCGCCGAGGGAGGAGGCGTCAGTGCGGCCTGAGCCGGGGAGCTGAGACCGCGACTTCGCCCGGGCTTCCCGAGCGGCGGCGGCGGCGGCGGAGGGGACCGGGCCCGGGCGGGTGGCGGCACCATGTCGGTGTTCGGGAAGCTGTTTGGGAGCGGCGGGGGTAAGTCCGGGGGCAAGGGCGGCCCGACCCCGCAGGAGGCGATCCAGCGGCTGCGGGACACGGAGGAGATGCTGAGCAAGAAGCAGGAGTTCCTGGAGAAGAAGATCGAGCAGGAGCTGGCGGCGGCCAAGAAGCACGGCACCAAGAACAAGCGAGGTGAGCCCGCGCCCGGGAAGCCGGGGGGCCCCGCCGGCCCCGCCCCGCCCCGCCCCGCCCGGCCGCCGCGCACCTGTGGCGCCCCCTTTATCCCTCGGCGTCCCGGCCCCCGCCCCCGCTGTGGCCCTCACGCGCCCCCCGCCCCGCTGCCCTCCGCCACTTGGCCGGACGCCCCCCCCCCGCGCCCCCCGCGCCCCTCCCCTGCTGCCCCACAACTTCCCCGGCCCGGAGCCGCGTGGAGAAAGTCCCCCGTGACTCAGGCCGGGCCGCCGCGCGCCTCCCACTTGCTGACGTGCCCGGAGCCTCGCCCGCGCCCACTCCCTCCCTCCCCGGCCAGGAAGTGGCTTGTTCTGGGGCCCCTGGGGAGCCCCTCCTCGCCCACCTCCCCTTACTCCCGGCCGAGGGCGGCCCGGGTCCAGCCCGAGCCCCTGTGGTCGGGGAGAAGTCTGCCGACCGATGACCTTCTGCCGCCCCTAACCTTCCTCTTTTCTTTTGCCAGACCAGTAGGTTCCAGTATGCTCTGCTTGTAATTGTGGGGTCATTTTTCCAGCAGATGCTGGCATTTGCTAGGAGAGATCGGTTTGCTTCATTTTTGATAGGATAGGGCAGATGGACAGAGGGTTTCTGTGATCGGTGGGTCTAGAAAATGGCAGTGGAACCAGGGCAGCTTTGGGCAGTTTGGCGATTTTTTGGATGAGTATCCAGAACTCTTGGAGGATGGTCAAGTGGCATTTAAAAGGGCAGCCTGATTGGGCTGAACCTGCACTTCATAAATTTCTCTTCCTCTTATGACATATCCTATGCGGGGTGAGGAGAGCTACAAATGTACAAAGTCTTCTTTATATGATCCTTGGGTCTCTATTGCTTCACTACTCCGGGCATCATCAGACTGCTAACCACCCACCTAGGCATGGCATAACACTGTACCGAGTGTGCTATAAATAAAGTAGGAACCAGGTCCCTGCCCTTAAGACAGTCTTCTGACTGTGGAGCTGAGGGGAATACACTCAAATAAATATCATTGAAATATAAATTAACTGCTAATACTCCATTATCCCAGAGTTAATTATGGCATGATAAATTGGGGGTATGGGTCAAAAGGTTTGAATCCAATATTTCATTTCCAAACTTTAGTGTCATTTATTAATTTAGACATACTTATTAACACAGAACTGCAAGGCCTTGTGCTAGGTGCTGGGAGGTGTAAAGATGAAGAGCAGGTCTTTACCATTTGGATCTCAGAGTCTATTTTAATAGTTTAAATCATTTTTGGTGGGGGGAGTTGATGAGGCTTTTTCTTAGAATTCTCTGATTCTACTTATTTGTGGGTTCCCCAAGACAAATTGTCCAAGCAGACAGTTTTCTTCAGTGAGACCTATATAGAAAAATGAGTTGTGGTTTGGCAAAAAATGGAACAAAATGAATTTATTTTTGTGTTTTGGCAGATTTTTGACATTTACAGACTGTGAACATCTTTATTGATTTTCTCCTTGTGAGAGTCAGCATGAAAGAAGCTTAAATCATGTAATAGAAATAGCACCTATAGGGGTGGCTAGGTGGCATAGTGGATAAAGCACTGGCCTTGGAGTCAGGAGTACCTGGGTTCAAATCTGGTCTCCTACACTTAATAATTACCTATCCCTGTGGCCTTGGGCAAGCCTCTTAACTCCATTTGCCTTGCAAAAATCTAAAAAAAAAAAAAAGTGAACATAGAAATAGCACCTGTATTAGACTCAAAGGTCCTAGGTTTGAATCTCAGTTTCCTCCTTCATCTTTCAGGTCTGGGTTCCCTTAAGGTCCTTCTGGTTCTCAATCCTGTGATCATGATAGTAGCATCTAGTGAAGATTCTTTTATTTTTGTAAAATTTTATTTATTTAAGCCAATGGGCTTAAGTGACTTGCCTAAGGTCATATAGCTAAGCAAATTTGAACTCAGGTCCTCCTAATTCCAGGACCAGTGCTCTGTCCACTGCACCATCTAGCTGCCCCCAGATTCATTTATTTTTAAGATCTATCACAAAAAAAGGATAGGATTTTCTAGAAAGATTGTATTTTTAACAAAACATGGAAAAGTATTACTTTGTAAAAAATTGGAAATTGGGAACTGACCATTTATGTTATGAATTTTTTAATATATATATACATATGTACATATGTATATATTATATGTATATATTTATATATCTATATTTTTTAAAGTTAAACCTCCAGTTTTCATCATCTAACCTCCTCCATTTCCATTTTAACTATAGAGCCTGAGTGCTGATATTATTTCTCTTAGATCAATGGTTGTGAAGCAGAATATGAGTCGTTTTATGAGTTAATTTAGGTTAAATGAACAACGCCTAATAGGATATATAGAAATCTGTCTGTAGTGGGAACTCTGCTACCATCAAATCATAATTATTGTTAGAATTGGTACTTTTCTCATATTTATTAAAGTCACTCTAAACGTTTTATTGTGGGAGGATGTCTTAACGAGTTAAATTTATTGCTATTGAGGAGTCCCTGTTCTCTGATAGAGGCATTAAATTGAAAAACACTTGTATCTTATTGGTTTATGTGCTTGTAGATTCTTCTCTCTGAGAGCACCACTTATGGAAAACTAGAATATCAAGGAAATTGTTCAACAGAAAGGAGAGTCCTGCCTGGGTCATGCTTAAATTTCATGTTTGAACCATTCAGTACATAGTATGGAATCTAGTTTCTTTTTTTTTAAGACCACAAGAATGAAAGATTCTGGAATTTCAGGGAGATTTTGGATACACAGATGCCTAATTGAATGTTTTTGTTTTATTAACTCTGTCCCTTTTGCATCTTGTTTGGCAGTTAGATTAAATATTTGAGTAATGATTGCAAAAGTATGTTCACAGATTGAGCTCAAGATGGATTTTGCTTAGGCCCCTTCCAACTCTTATTCTATGATTCTAGAACTTCTAAGCATGAGAAATTCTGAGCTGAATTCCTTTGCTACAGGAGAGATAGTTTTTAGGGGTGTGAAGAAGGGAACTATACAATATTCCTTAAGTAGAGAAGTGCAGGTTTAGTATTTCTTAGTCAAAAACATCTTTCATAGCTTTGTGCAGTGGCAGTATTGTAGCCACTGAGGTTGATCCAAGGTGCTATTATTGCTAATTGAAACTTTTCCCAATACCCTACCGTGATGACTTGAAATATAATTGGCATTGGCAATTTTTGACAGTCTCTAAGGAGACTGAGTTATTCTTGTATAAAAAAGTAGTACTCCAGGTGGTGCAGTGGACCAGCCCTGGAATCAGGAGTACCTGAGTTCAAATCTGGTCTCAGACACTTAATACTTCCCTAGCTGTGTGGCCTTGGGCAAGCCACTTAACCCCATTTGCCTTGCAAAATCCTAAAAAAAAAAAAAGGCACTCCTAAGATTGTTTTACATTACCATCCAATTTCTAATTCTTTTTTCTAAAGATTTATGTTTGGTGTTTTGTTGTCACAAAATTAACTTATAGGATAAGATTACTTGAAAGAAAAAAAAATCTATCACATTTACAGTGTTCCAAAGGATAAAGGGAAAGGCAGGTAGTATGGGAGGAGTAGAGTTGCTACAGATTTTTAGCAGTTCTTTCAGGGATATAGAAATTTGTGAAAGATTGGTTCTTTTGCCCAGAAATAATTTGTCATTATGTGTCATTGCTTTTTTTAAAATATTTTTTGAAATTATTTATTTTATTTAATTTTGAATTTTACATTTTTCCCCCTAATCTTGCTGCCCCCCCCACAGAAGGCAGTCTTTTAGTCTTACTGCTTTTTGTTTTAAGTAATAATTCTGATATTGGTCATCATGCCGAGAGTCAGTGTTTAATCTAGAGAGACAAACATACCAGAGATAATGAATTTGAACAACATATCTTAAAATAAGGATACCCAGTTGGGCCTATTTTTAATGTCTTCTCCAGAAATTGACTCAAGACCATATGAGTTAGTTGTCATGAATGAGCTAGCTCTCTGCACAGCATCCTCAGTAGGTTGTACTGGGTCTGGGCACTCAGTAAATGAATTTAGGAACTTCTGTCCTAAAAGACAAATTTTTAAAATGTCCAACCTCTCTATGTGTGGGTGCCAGTTATGATTTTGAAAGCCATCTACAGCTTTTTCTACTACAAATGTTCAATTGTCCAAATCTGAGGTTACTTTTCTCCAGGCTGGTAAGTGGGAGCCAGCTCTAGGCAAAGACTGGCTTTAGAAGAATGAATGTGTGCTCAGTGGTTGTATATTTTGCTATGCAAAGTGGAATGAGAAGTTGAAGAGTGAACTATTCACTTCTTCACTCCTTTTCTATGGCAAAATCAAGAACATTAATGAAAGTATACTAGTTTGGGGAGGAGAGGGATTATTAGTTCTTTAAATCAGGACCTGGTGTAAAATGGACTTTTAGTACCAACTAACTTTGAACTTTTTTTCCATTAAGAACTCTGTTAACTGGTTTCTAGAAAGCTAGTGAAGCCTCCTTGATGGCAGAATGGCAGTTCCTTTGTTGGCTTCCAGAACTTCAGAGAATAATTTGATTTCTTTGTCATGTCACAGAAGCATCTTAACCTCTGAAGTTCTCACCCTATCCCTGGACTTCTCATACTCTGCCTTTGCAAGTCTCTTCCTCTGATTGGATGGTTCTTCCCAGATTTTCTGTTTTAAGTAGTTTGCCCAGGCCAGCATTTGTCTTCATTCCTCTCCAGGCTCCAGTCCTTTGACACTCCAGACTGTCTCTATCATCCCCCTTCTGGTTTCTTTCTCCACTCTGCCCTCCTTCCAGCTTCCTTTTATGAGTTGTCTTCCTCCATTAGAATGTAAACTCTTGAGTACAGGGACCCTTTTTCCTTTCCTTTTATATTCCCAAAAGAATAGTTCCTGGCCTTTTGGTTTAATGCTTGTTGACTGGATATGATCACCAAGGTAGATCAGGGTCTCAGACTGAGAGGGGTGGGAGGAGAATGGAGGTGGTACGGAGGCTGCTCCTGGAAAGGGGAGAGTGGAACAGTAGACTCAAAATCCAGTCTCCTTATAGGATTTCCCAGGAGGTGTGAATAGCCAGGGATTTGTGTGGAAATAAAAATGTGTTACTAAAGCAGTGTTTTTTGCATTTAGATTCTGTGATGGTTACATGCTAGAGGATTTATTGTAAGACATTTCGTTAGAATCATTAAAATTAACAGCATTGCATAGTAAATGGTGTTTAAACCTAAGGGGAGTTTAAAATAATATCTTTGAATATGAAACACTGTTGGTAGACCCCCTCTGAGACTTTCAGTTTGTCATGATTGTAATTTTTCTCATTTTGTAGGTAGTCTTAAGATATGAAAGTGGATATAGGGTGAGCTAGACAAGGTAGAATTTAGAAATCTAGACTCAGGAGTAATGTGGCTCAAGTTCTTTGGGAAGGTAAAGGTATGAAACTATCCCTGGACACAGCCTCTACTCCCAGATCAGATAACACCCTGGGTTTCTCTGAGGAGTTTAGGGGCAAGAGTCTCTTTAAATCATAAGGTCTTCTAAGGGGCCTGATCCTGAGAGAGGTAGATGTATAATAGAAAGTGGGCTGAACTTGGGAGTCAGGAAGTTTTGTCTGAATCAAAGCTCAGATATGAGTTGTGTGATCCTTAGGAAGTCATTTGACTATTTTGGAAGATCAGATTTTTCCTTTGTAAAATGGGTATAACAACCTTATGTTGTATGCTGCTTGCAGATACAGGGAATATTTTTTTTTTGTCTTTATATTCCTATCACCTAGCACAATGCCTTGCCCTTGGCAGATGCTTAAAAATGTTTGTTGAATTACATTTAACAGTAGTTTCATTGAATAAGATGTGCAACAACAGACTGAAAACCATGGAATCTTGGTGTCTTCTCCCTTTTCTGCCACTGTGTCACCATTCAAAAGTGGAAATGCCACAAAGAATTGAGGGCCATCTTTTATTTTTCTGTTTCTTAAATTGCCTTGATTAAAGAATTAAAGTGGTCATCTTACTAATGATTAGTCTTTCCATACTTAAGTAATTTGATCTTTAAAACAGACTTTTCTCTTGCCATATTTCATTAATATTATGACCATTTTCTTCAGAAGAAACACTAAATAACTTTACAAAAATATTAAGTTGATTCTCTTTGTTTAGAAATAAGTTTTAATTGATTTTTTAATATCACTATAATTTTCCTGTTTCTTTCCCATTTCTAGAAAGCCATTCCATAAAACAAGTAGCATTTTTATAAAAACTAAAAAAGGAAAGATGAAAAAAGAAAAAAACAACATCACATCAGCATATTGAAAAAGTCTGAAAATATGTACACTTTTGACCCCCTACCTCTACAGTATCCTCTTGAATCTCTTTTTTTTTTCAGTTTTATAGAATTCACTCTTGATTTTTTTCTTTGGTAGTTCTTTCTGTTTACATTCTTTTAGCAACTGCGTATATTATTTTCTTGACTTTACTTCATTCTGAATTGTTCCATGGAGACCTTTCCTTCTGTGCTTCTTTGTATTCATCACATTCATCATCTCTTATAGCATTCTAATCTATTATTACATTCATGTACCTTAGTTTATTTAGCCATTATCCAGTTGGTGGACACCTACTGTGTTTCCAATGCTTTACTCCTACAAAAAAATGTAATTACAAATATTTTATTGTATTTGAGGACTTACTTTTTTTTTTTAAGGTTTTTGCAAGGCAAATGGGGTTAAGTGGCTTGCCCAAGGCCACACAGCTAGATAATTATTAAGTGTCTGAGACTGGATTTGAACTCAGGTACTCCTGACTCCAGGGCTGGTGCTTTATCCACTGCCACCTAGCCTCCACTGAGGACTTTATTTTTTAATGATCTTCTTTGTGGTATAAGCTTAGTTATGGAATCTTTGGGTCAGAAGGTATAAACATTTAGTAATTTTTTTTGCATGTTTCCAAATTGCTTTCTAAAATGGTTATTCAGATTCATAACTCTATCAGCAATATACTGATTGTGCCTAGCTTCCCCTTTCAGTATTGACTGACCATCTTTTGTCATCTTTGCCAAATTCCTTGGTTTAAAGGTAAAATCTTGAGATTTTAAAAAAAAATTTCATTTCTCTAATTACCAATGATTTAGATCTTTCTTTCAATTATACCAAGAAAAGACTTATTGATGTGAGAATCACCCCTAAATCACACCAACTTGTCAGACCAAAGATCAAAATTAGTAAATGTGTAGAGCGGGCTCAAGACATTTGCAAGTGTTACAGGTAGAGGACCCTGTGATTGAGGCAAACCTTGAATGACTCTAGGCCTCAATTCAAACCTTTATTTTATTTTCTTTTAAAGATTTTATTTATTTTGAGTTTTATAATTTTTCCCCTAATCTTCCTTCCTTCCCTCCCCCCACCCCGCACAGAAGGCAGTTTGTTAGTCTTTACATCAAACCTTTATTTTTAATAATTCTGATATTTAACCTTTAATTTTAATAATTCTGATATTTAACACAGAGAACAAGTAAAGTACCCATTAAAAAAGGTTGCAGTTTCCATGGGAGAGAGATTAGTATACTTATGTAGAGTTTACACAACCACTGGTATAGCTGCAGCAATTGGTTCATAGATTTCCTTCTACACAAAGTATGACAGATTCAACGATCACTGTATAATAGAAAAACAAAAAGATGGCATTCCCAAAAAGATTTCACTTGAACTTGAGCACACTGAACCTTTTGGCTAGGCAGTAGGGTTAAGTGACTTACTCAAGCTAGGGAATTACTCACAGCTAGGGAATTAAGTCTTTGAGGTTGAATTTGAACTCAGATCTTCCTCTTTCCAGGGCTGGTGGCTCTATCTACTGTGCCTCCTAGCTGCCATATACTGAAATTTTGAACAAAATTTTAACTTTATAATAAGCTCATGTAATATCCTTATGGTAGTAAATGCTAAAGTAGATTAATAATATACAGTAGTTAGGCATTTATGACTTTTTAAATTTTTATAAATATTTATTTTTTTATATGTGCATTATCTGAAATTTTTCACACTGTGCTGCATTTATAATTATCAATGACCAACTTGGAATAACCAAAACCAAAATGTAAAAATGTCAAGGAATGAGTGTAGAAACAAAATAAAAATGAAAGCTATGGCATACAATTAATAATTCTGTCCCAAGCTATTTAAATAAGAGATAATGAAAAATGGGTAATAGAACAACAGAAATAATATCAACACTGATTATAATCATTTTATGTAGACATTTAGGTTGTCAAAGGAAAACCAAAGGAACCTAGAAAATATCTTAATCAGCAAGCAACTTCACTTGAACTTGCAAGTTGAGAGGGAAGTCAAAGGCTATACCAGGTTAGAATATCAACTCTTTTGTTAAATCTTATGAAGTAGGAAAATCACGAACAGTATTATCTCATAAAAGAGAAAAAAAACAGCGAAAGGTGAAAA
This sequence comes from Macrotis lagotis, assembly GCF_037893015.1. NCBI lineage: Eukaryota > Metazoa > Chordata > Mammalia > Peramelemorphia > Peramelidae > Macrotis > Macrotis lagotis. The sequence continues at coordinate 358,296,510 of NC_133658.1, read as the reverse complement.
CCAGTTTAAAGGTTGGCAAGAGAACAAATTAATCCAATTTATCCAAAGGGCATTTAAGGATGAAAATGGGAAGAAAGAAAAGAAGTATTAAAAAATAGAAAAATCTGCAGAGTTGTTTATAATGATCTATTTTTATCGCTAAGGGCAATGACTACAGTACTGCCATATGCATACTAATAGAGGAAATAAGAATGGAAAATGCAGAGAGCAGATATGGGAAAAGCAACTGGATTAGATTAAATGTAAATGGGGGAGATCTGTGCTGGAAGTGACAGCTAATTATCATGTAATATGACAATCAGAAATGAATGAGTGATTTTACAGAATTTCTGAAATAAGATACCAATGGAGTGAAAGAGACCAGCAGTGTGTTCAGAGATTAATTAACTAAATTGAAGTTTGGCTTCACCATCACACAGGAAAGAACCAAGTAACTGAAGAATGTCTCTTGCCTAGATATGTCCAAATGCATTTTAATACTCATTTGGATTGAACCGTGTGGAAAATTGGTCCATCAGTGTGTAAATCTGGGACATACAGTGTTAATAGATGAGTTGAGCCTAGAACTTCTAAACCAGAACAGCCCCTCTATTCCTCCAATCCCCATTTTGTGAGTTCCTTTTAGGGCTTCCATTTTGGGGAGGGGCCCAGATTGTCTTTCCTTTAGTTCCTTCCCAGCTTTGCTTCTGACTCTAGACTTTGCTATCATGTGACTCAGATGCCTTCTCATACTGGAACTTCCTCAGTTCCTTGTTTTCTTCTCACCCTGGAACACCCCTCTGGCCTACTTTTCCCAGTGGGGCCTTCCTTTTGGGAAGGGGTCCAAGCTGGCTATCCTTCATTCCCCTCTTGAATCTACTTCTGACTATCCAGATTGCTACTGGGATCCCTGCATGGGCATCTT